>NC_091287.1:17503028-17813895 GCF_032444005.1 Ranitomeya imitator | reverse complement strand
TAGTTCTATGGTGGAAGGTCCTGGCAGGGCTCTAGTCCCATAACAAGTATTGCTGGGAGGTGTAGTTCTATGGTGGAAGGTCCTGGCAGGGCTCTAGTCCCATAACAAGTATTGCTGGGAGGTGTAGTTCTATGGTGGAAGGTCCTGGCAGGGCTCTACATTGATATTCCCTATTACAATACTGCAGTCTGATTTGCTGTTTTTGTGTTTTTATGTCCATGATTATGGAGTCATGACCTCTATCTACCACACACAGCGCCACATTTGCCCCCACAGGTTGTGTGTGGTATTGCAGCGCAGCCTGATTACTCTTTTGCCTTTTCCTGGGACCTCTCAGGTCCTTATTAGGATTATTCAGGACTATGTGACTAATGTCCATCCAGTGACTTCCCTGGCCCCAGAGTGGACCCTTTAAGTGAAGCATTAACCCCTGACCTGTCATTATAGATTTTCTTCCCAGGACTGATGCCATCATCTCCCAGGACCCTCCTTATCTAGAGAACGCAGCAGGCTCCGCTGAGGATAGCGGCCCCTCCTGCACTCAGAGCCCGGACCACCCAAATAATCACATTACACCAGAACCTTCCGGGGGGGTCTCCTAACTTACTCCGCTGCCAAAACTGAAATCCTCTGTGCTGCTGGCATTTCAGGGTGCACTGATGCTCGCGACATAAGTTCGTGAATCAGGAGGAACAGGATGAACACATTTACAGATCAATGATACAATGTAGAGAATAGTCATTAGTTACAATGCTGCTGAGAAAAGGGAAGCGGTGAGGTGTAAATCACTGGAGGTGCCACCCTGCGATTTATAACGTGACCAGGCGGCAATGCCAACCGACATGTACCAGAGACAATAATGGGCACAAAGCAGCCGGGGGGCAGAGAAGGGGCACCGGCAAAACATGAGGAAACATATACAGATTCCAATGAGGAAGGCAGGAAACCCATCAGGTCTCCAGAGGGCAGGAGGCAATGTGCCCGCTGCGATGCCAGCCACAGTAACAAGACCGGGCACCGACAACAATGGGCACAACGAAATCTAATACACAGCCAGACGGCAGCAACGAGGAATTCAGCAACCCAGGAAGGTGCCAGGCTGCAGGGCCACATTCACATGGGCGGGATAATAATGTGACTGTGCCCGGGCACCCAGAGCGCAGAGCGGGGGCATCAACCTCCACCCACTGTAGAAGGAAGAGGGTGCCAGGCTGTAATGCCAGCTCAGATGGCTGTTCACGCGTCGCGTAAAGAAGCTGCTGGCAGCAGGTTTCGCTGCGTTTTTTCTGAGTTTCTGAGGAAACTCCACCAGCTCTAACAGGAGCAGCAAAGGAGCCAGGGAAGGAGCAGGTACTGCCAGGGAAGGAGCAGGGAAGGTGCCATGGAGGGCGCAGGGAAGGTCCAAGGGAAGGTGCAGTGAAGGTGCCAGGGAAGGTTCCAGGGAAGGTGCAGGGAAGAAGCAGGGAAGGCGCAGGGAAGGTCCAAGGGTAGGTGCCAGGGAAGGTGCAGTGAAGGTGCCAGGGAAGGTGCCATGGAGGGCGCAGGGAAGGTCCCAGGGAAGGTGC
Organism: Ranitomeya imitator; assembly: GCF_032444005.1. NCBI lineage: Eukaryota > Metazoa > Chordata > Amphibia > Anura > Dendrobatidae > Ranitomeya > Ranitomeya imitator. The sequence continues at coordinate 17,812,330 of NC_091287.1, read as the reverse complement.
AGGGAAGGAGCAGGGAAGGTCCCAGGGAAGGTGCCATGGAGGGCGCAGGGAAGGTTCCAGGGAAGGAGCAGGGAAGGTCCCAGGGAAGGTGCCAGGGAAGGTGCAGGGAAGGAGCAGGGAAGGTCCCAGGGAAGGTGCAGGGAAGGTGCCATGGAGGGCGCAGGGAAGGTGCCAGGGAAGGTCCAGGGAAGGTGCCATGGAGGGCGCAGGGAAGGTCCCAGGGAAGGTGCAGGGAAGGTGCCATGGAGGGCGCAGGGAAGGTGCCAGGGAAGGTCCAGAGTAGGTGCCATGGAGGGCGCAGGGAAGGTGCAGGGAAGGTCCCAGGGAAGGTGCCAGGGAAAGTGCAGGGAAGGTGCCAGGGAAGGAGCAGGGAAGGTGCCAGGGAGGGTGCAGGGAAGGTGCCAGGGAAGGAGCAGGGAAGGTGTCATGGAGGGCGCAGGGAAGGTCCAAGGGAAGATGCAGTGAAGGTGCCAGGGAAGGTCCCAGGAAGGAGCAGGGAAGGTGCCAGGGAAGATCCCAGGGAAGGAGCAGGGAAGGTGCCAGGGAGGGTGCAGGGAAGGTGCCAGGGAAGGAGCAGGGAAAGTGCCAGGGAAGGTCCCAGGGAAGGTGCAGGGAAGGTCCCAGGGAAGGAGCAGGGAAGGTGCCAGGGAAGCTGCAGGGAAGAAGCAGGGAAGGTGCCAGGCTGTAATGTCAGCACATATAGTGGCAGCACCAGGAATATCGGGTATTAACTCTGTCAGCACCAGAGGGAGGCAGGAACCTCCACCAGCTCCGGAACATGGCAGGTGCCAGGCTGAAGCCAACACTTTACATGAGCGGAACCAACAATAAGGATGAACCTGGGAATTCCCGGGACTCTGCACCCAGAGGGCAGTGATGGAGGAAGGAAATCCAGCGACTCCAGAGGTCCCTGCTCCCTACAGAGGAGGAGATGCCAACCTGGAGCTGAGCTTTGTAGTTCCACAGCCGCAGGAGATCTGTAGCAGCCGCCAGTCCTGGAGGCCTCTGCAGCAGGGAATATGGGACATGTAGCAGAGCCGGCTGTGTGCTTTATCATCTCACAGCTCTGCTATTCTGCGTCTGATACTGGAATAAACCTCAGCTCCGCTGCATCCTGACAAACTCAACCCAACTTAACATTGACAACCAGATCCGCTACATCATACACACTCAGCTCTGCTACATTTCTCTGCATAAGTCAGGCTCTGCTGTGCCACGTCTAAGAAAACACATAACTATCTTAGCTCTGCTACATCTCCACAAACTCAGCCCAGTTTAATCTGAACACCCAGCTCTGCTACATCTGGACAAAGACACGTGTGGATACAACACTGCAGCCCTGCTACATCTTACAGACCTCAGCTGACCACTCTACACCATGACAAACCCCCCTGCAAACACCGAGCCCCTCAGCACTGCTACATCTTACACTGCTGCTGACCGACTCACTCCCAAACATGGAGACAACCTCAGCTCGACTCCATATCAGCCGGCACAGCAGAGCTGATGAGAACAGGAACTTTTCCGATGGTAATGAAGAAGTTCTGCAGCGGCTGCCACTTACAGGGGAGATGAGGCTGAGGAGTAGGGAGAGCAGCAGGCAGGGGTCCGTCCTCGGGCAGGGGTCCGTCCTCAGGCAGGGGCCCATCCTCCGGCAGGGACCACGTCCCCAAACTTCTGCGATGTGTCCCCAATGTCCAGGGCAGGTGCAATCCTCAGAGAGCCATGGAGAGACCCAGCGCCCGATCCGCCGCCGCCGATCACACACTGAGCAGAGCGGCTCCGCTCCTGCCCATCACTGCACGGTCATTAAGAAAATCACCCGGGGCCAAGGAACCGTCCCCGAGCCGGGAGCAGCCAATCAGCTGCCTGCGAGGGAAGGGCCGACCGTGCCCGGCTTCATAAGGCGGCGCCAGCGGAGCGGAGAGAAGCGGCTCATCACGGGCGGCGGGGGATCGTCTGCAGCGTGACCGGGATGGAGCAGAGGTGGAGTGGTCACCAGTGGGACAGTGCTGATCGTGCATCTCAGGTGGTCAGTGCTACTGTCACATCCGACAACCTCAGCTCTGCTACATCCGACAACCTCAGCTCTGCTACATCCGACAACCTCAGCTCTGCTACATCCGACAACCTCAGCTCTGCTACATCCGACAACCTCAGCTCTGCTACATCCGACAACCTGAGCTCTGCTACATCCGACAACCTCAGCTCTGCTACATCCGACAACCTCAGCTCTGCTACATCCGACAACCTCAGCTCTGCTACATCCGACAACCTGAGCTCTGCTACATCCGACAACCTCAGCTCTGCTACATCCGACAACCTCAGCTCTGCTACATCCGACAACCTCAGCTCTGCTACATCCGACAACCTCAGCTCTGCTACATCCGACAACCTCAGCTCTGCTACATCTAACAACCTCAGCTCTGCTACATCCGACAACCTCAGCTCTGCTACATCCGACAACCTCAGCTCTGCTACATCCGACAACCTCAGCTCTGCTACATCCGACAACCTCAGCGCTGCTACATCCGACAACCTCAGCTCTGCTACATCTGACAACCTCAGCTTTGCTACATCCCCTCAGCTCTGCTACATCCCCTCAGCTCTGCTACATCTGACAACCTCAGCTCTGCTACATCCGACAACCTGAGCTCTGCTACATCCGACAACCTCAGCTCTGCTACATCCGACAACCTCAGCTCTGCTACATCCGACAACCTCAGCTCTGCTACATCCGACAACCTCAGCTCTGCTACATCCGACAACCTCAGCGCTGCTACATCCGACAACCTCAGCTCTGCTACATCTGACAACCTCAGCTCTGCTACATCCCCTCAGCTCTGCTACATCCCCTCAGCTCTGCTACATCTGACAACCTCAGCTCTGCTACATCCGACAACCTGAGCTCTGCTACATCCGACAACCTCAGCTCTGCTACATCCGACAACCTCAGCTCTGCTACATCCGACAACCTCAGCTCTGCTACATCCGACAACCTCAGCTCTGCTACATCCGACAACCTGAGCTCTGCTACATCCGACAACCTCAGCTCTGCTACATCCAACAACCTCAGCTCTGCTACATCCGACAACCTCAGCTCTGCTACATCCGACAACCTCAGCTCTGCTACATCTGACAACCTCAGCTCTGCTACATCCCCTCAGCTCTGCTACATCCCCTCAGCTCTGCTACATCTGACAACCTCAGCTCTGCTACATCCGACAACCTCAGCCCTGCTACATCCGACAACCTCAGCTCTGCTACATCCGACAACCTCAGCCCTGCTACATCCGACAACCTCAGCTCTGCTACATCCGACAACCTCAGCTCTGCTACATCCGACAACCTCAGCTCTGCTACATCCGACAACCTCAGCTCTGCTACATCCGACAACCTCAGCGCTGCTACATCCGACAACCTCAGCTCTGCTACATCCCCTCAGCTCTGCTACATCCCCTCAGCTCTGCTACATCCCCTCAGCTCTGCTACATCTGACAACCTCAGCTCTGCTACATCCGACAACCTGAGCTCTGCTACATCCGACAACCTCAGCTCTGCTACATCCGACAACCTCAGCTCTGCTACATCCGACAACCTCAGCTCTGCTACATCCGACAACCTCAGCTCTGCTACATCCGACAACCTGAGCTCTGCTACATCCGACAACCTCAGCTCTGCTACATCCAACAACCTCAGCTCTGCTACATCCGACAACCTCAGCTCTGCTACATCCGACAACCTCAGCTCTGCTACATCCGACAACCTCAGCTCTGCTACATCTGACAACCTCAGCTCTGCTACATCCCCTCAGCTCTGCTACATCCCCTCAGCTCTGCTACATCTGACAACCTCAGCTCTGCTACATCCGACAACCTCAGCCCTGCTACATCCGACAACCTCAGCTCTGCTACATCCGACAACCTCAGCCCTGCTACATCCGACAACCTCAGCTCTGCTACATCCGACAACCTCAGCTCTGCTACATCCGACAACCTCAGCTCTGCTACATCTGACAACCTCAGCTCTGCTACATCCCCTCAGCTCTGCTACATCCGACAACCTCAGCTCTGCTACATCCGACAACCTCAGCTCTGCTACATCTGACAACCTCAGCTCTGCTACATCCCCTCAGCTCTGCTACATCCCCTCAGCTCTGCTACATCTGACAACCTCAGCTCTGCTACATCCGACAACCTCAGCTCTGCTACATCTGACAACCTCAGCTCTGCTACATCCCCTCAGCTCTGCTACATCCCCTCAGCTCTGCTACATCTGACAACCTCAGCTCTGCTACATCCGACAACCTGAGCTCTGCTACATCCGACAACCTGAGCTCTGCTACATCCGACAACCTCAGCTCTGCTACATCCGACAACCTCAGCTCTGCTACATCCGACAACCTCAGCCGTACTACATCCGACAAGGCAGAAAATAACAAACCCAGCTCTGCAGCATCATTACAGACAGATCTGAGGCTTTGCCCAAGTACAGCTCTGCTACATTACAGAGAAAGCATCTGACATACCCACTGTCTATTACCTTTGACATCCGCAGCTCTGCTACATCTGACAAGGCTAACCCAGCTCTGCAGCATCTTTACTGACAGAATAGATGCTTTCCCCATATAGTTATTTGCAGAGAAAGCATCTGACATACCCAGCTCTATAACATCTGACAACCTCAGCTCTGCTATATTATTATTATTATTTATTATTATTATACATTTTTATAGCGCTATTTATTCCATGGCGCTTTACATGTGGATAAGGGGCAAATATAGACAAATACATTAACCATGAGCAGATAACAAGGCACACGAGTACATAAGGAGGGAGGACCCTGCCCGCGAGGGTCACAGTCTGCAGGGGATGGGTGAGGATACACTAGGAGAGGGTAGGGCAGGTTGCGCGGCGGTTCAGTAGGTTGAGGATCACTGCAGGCTGTAGGCTTGTCGGAAGAGATGAGTCTTCAGGTTCTTTTTGAAGGCTTCTATGGTAGGCGCGAGTCTGATGTGTTGGGGTAGAGAGTTCCAGAGTATGGGGGAAGCACGGGAGAAGTCTTGAATGCGGTTATGGGAAGAAGAGATAAGAGGGGAGTAGAGAAGGAGGTCTTGGGAGGATCGGAGGTCGCGTGTAGGTAGGTACCGGGAGACCATGTCACAGATGTATGGAGGAGACAGGTTGTGGATGGCTTTGTATGTCAGTGTGAGGGTTTTGAACTGGAGTCTCTGGGCGATAGGAAGCCAGTGAAGGGCTTGACACAGGGGAGAGGCTGGGGAATAGCGGGGGGACAGGTGGATTAGTCGGGCAGCAGAGTGTAGGATGGATTGGAGTGGTGCCAGAGTGCTAGAGGGGAGTCCAGAGAGTAGGAGGTTGCAGTAGTCGAGGCGGGAGATGATAAGGGCATGCACTAGCGTTTTTGCAGTGTTGCGGTCAAGGAAAGCACGGATCCGGGAAATATTTTTGAGTTTGAGACGACAGGAGGAGGCAAGGGCTTGGATATGTGGCTTGAAAGAGAGATCAGAGTCGAGGATCACCCCGAGGCACCGGGCGTGTGGGACTGGGGATAGTGAGCAGCCATTGACATTGATGGATTGTCACGATTCCCCTGACCGCTGTCAACACTGGGTCAGGATTCACACCGTGACCGTCACCCCTACGTCGCGGGTCGGGGTGACTTTAGGCCAACAGACGGCTATCACATGTGCAGGGGGCTTATCTTAGTTATCCCTCCACTCCACGATGTGATGAAAAAACACACACAAGGCTATTGACCTCTTAGTTTACAGCAGGGGCTTATTCTAGGTATCCCACTGCTTTTCTATATACCACGAACTGCAGGGATTTATGTATATCCCGCTACAGTTCCACTTAACACTTGCAGCTCTCTGGCGCCCCCTTACTCTCAGGTCAGATTAGGTACTGCACCCTGGGTAATTAGTCGCCAGGAAGGCTGCCTGCTATGTACTGGCTATTGGGCACGCTGCAGCGACGCGATAACTACTCCCACTCAGGCAGGAACAATAATTATCAAACCCGCAGTTGCTTCAGCATAATCCAACAGTCAGCGCACTTTCGCTGCCACCAGCTTCGATTAAACGGGTCCGAAGCTAACCCAGCACAACAGTAACAGTAGCGTATTACCCTTCAAGAGACTTAGGGTACGGTTTTTAGAGCAGGAGAACGAACTAACATATAATAGTATATCCCATTAAAAATTAGGCAGTGCTTTATCAAAAATATATCTGACAAGTCTATCAATGCTGCCTTTAACAAGACTGTCCATGCCAAATAAACGTCACCAACTCATCTCTGCTACATCTCACAGACTCTTCAGGCTCTGTGCACACGTTGCAGATTTTGCTGCGGATCCGCAGCAGTTTCCCATGCGTTGTACAGTACAATGTAAACCTATGGGAAACCAAAAACGCTGTGCACATGCTGCGGAAAAAACCACACGGAAACGCAGCGTTTTATTTTCCGCAGCATGTCACTTCTTTGTGCGGAATCCACAACAGTTTTCCATCTGCTCCAATAGAAAACTGCAGATGGAAAACCACAGCGGAATCCGCAGTAGAAACCGCAATAAATCCGCAGGAAAAACCGCAGCGGATTTTTCCACGCGTGCACACAGCCTCAGGCTATGTGCACACGTCAGGATTTACTAGCAGAATTTTCCTGACAAAAACCGGACATTTCTGCCAGAAATCCGCATGCGTTTTTTTTTGCGTTTTTGACAAGTTTTTTGACGCGTTTTTGGTGCGTTTTTTGTGCTTTTTTCCCCAAATGCATAGAATAGCGGGAAAAACGCAAAAAATTCACAAAATTAATGAACATGCTGATTTTTTTAACCGCAATGCTTTTTTTTTTTGCGGAAAAAACGCATCATGTGCACAAAAATTGCAGAATGCATTCTAAATGATAGGATGCATATGTCTGCAGTTTGTAATGCGTTTTTATCGCGAAAAAACGCGAAAAAAACGTGAAAAAACCTGAACGTGTGCACATACCCTCAATGTTTTATTGACAGACCTACACTAAATACATGTGATAACCTCAGCCACAAACTCTATGACAAACCCAGCTCTGCTGCACTGCATTGATCAACCTTTATTACATTTCACTAACCTGTTAAATCTGACAGACCTTGTTATATTACATACAACATCCTCAGCTCTGCTATATCTGAGAAGTGCAGATCTGCCATAAGCCAAGCCTGCAGCAAGTAACAAACTCAACCTTACTATATCTTACATATTCTCCAAGGTTGTGTTGACATTTGACAAACCCAGCTCTGCTGCACAGCATAGATCCCGCCTACCAGCTTTTACATCCTCACGTCTTCTACATCTCACATACTCGGTTCTGTTAAACTTGACAACATTTTCTCTATTACAGCACACAGCCTCAGCTCTGCTATATCTGACAATCACAGCTGTAACACACCTGACAACCACTGACATCCTTCTGCAGCATCTTACAAACCCAGCTCTGCTGCACCTAGTAGAACTATTTCTGCTGCATCTCACAAACTCATCTCGACTACATCACACTCGCATTGTTAGATCAGAGCAAACCCATCTCTACACAGCACACAGCCTCAGCTCTGCTATATCTGAAAAGCTCTAATGCACCTAAAAAACCCAGCTCTGCTGCACTTCATCAACTCGTTTCTACTGCAGATGACAAACTCAGCTCATTACATCTGACATCTTCTGTCCTGCCAGATCTTACAAACACAGCCATGCCACAAAGCTAAAAATCAAAGCTCTGCTACATTAATGATCTCAGCTCTGCTACATCTCCACAAACTCAGCCCAGTTGAATCTGAACACCCAGCTCTGCTACATCTGGACAAAGACACGTGTGGATACAACACTGCAGCCCTGCTACATCTTACAGACCTCAGCTGACCACTCTACACCATGACAAACCCCCCTGCAAACACCGAGCCCCTCAGCACTGCTACATCTTACACTGCTGCTGACCGACTCACTCCCAAACATGGAGACAACCTCAGCTCGACTCCATATCAGCCGGCACAGCAGAGCTGATGAGAACAGGAACTTTTCCGATGGTAATGAAGAAGTTCTGCAGCGGCTGCCACTTACAGGGGAGATGAGGCTGAGGAGTAGGGAGAGCAGCAGGCAGGGGTCCGTCCTCGGGCAGGGGTCCGTCCTCAGGCAGGGGCCCATCCTCCGGCAGGGACCACGTCCCCAAACTTCTGCGATGTGTCCCCAATGTCCAGGGCAGGTGCAATCCTCAGAGAGCCATGGAGAGACCCAGCGCCCGATCCGCCGCCGCCGCCGCCGCCGATCACACACTGAGCAGAGCGGCTCCGCTCCTGCCCATCACTGCACGGTCATTAAGAAAGTCACCCGGGGCCAAGGAACCGTCCCCGAGCCGGGAGCAGCCAATCAGCTGCCTGCGAGGGAAGGGCCGACCGTGCCCGGCTTCATAAGGCGGCGCCAGCGGAGCGGAGAGAAGCGGCTCATCACAGGCGGCGGGGGATCGTCTGCAGCGTGACCGGGATGGAGCAGAGGTGGAGTGGTCACCAGTGGGACAGTGCTGATCGTGCATCTCAGGTGGTCAGTGCTACTGTCACATCCGACAACCTCAGCTCTGCTACATCCGACAACCTCAGCTCTGCTACATCCGACAACCTCAGCTCTGCTACATCCGACAACCTCAGCTCTGCTACATCCGACAACCTCAGCTCTGCTACATCCGACAACCTCAGCTCTGCTACATCCGACAACCTGAGCTCTGCTACATCCGACAACCTCAGCTCTGCTACATCCGACAACCTCAGCTCTGCTACATCCGACAACCTCAGCTCTGCTACATCCGACAACCTGAGCTCTGCTACATCCGACAACCTCAGCTCTGCTACATCCAACAACCTGAGCTCTGCTACATCCGACAACCTCAGCTCTGCTACATCCGACAACCTCAGCTCTGCTACATCCGACAACCTCAGCTCTGCTACATCCGACAACCTGAGCTCTGCTACATCCGACAACCTCAGCTCTGCTACATCCGACAACCTCAGCTCTGCTACATCCGACAACCTCAGCTCTGCTACATCCGACAACCTCAGCTCTGCTACATCCGACAACCTCAGCTCTGCTACATCCGACAACCTGAGCTCTGCTACATCCGACAACCTCAGCTCTGCTACATCCGACAACCTCAGCTCTGCTACATCCGACAACCTCAGCTCTGCTACATCCGACAACCTCAGCTCTGCTACATCCGACAACCTCAGCTCTGCTACATCCGACAACCTCAGCTCTGCTACATCCGACAACCTGAGCTCTGCTACATCCGACAACCTGAGCTCTGCTACATCCGACAACCTCAGCTCTGCTACATCCGACAACCTCAGCTCTGCTACATCCGACAACCTCAGCTCTGCTACATCCGACAACCTCAGCTCTGCTACATCCGACAACCTCAGCTCTGCTACATCCGACAACCTCAGCTCTGCTACATCCGACAACCTCAGCTCTGCTACATCCGACAACCTGAGCTCTGCTACATCCGACAACCTCAGCTCTGCTACATCCGACAACCTGAGCTCTGCTACATCCGACAACCTCAGCTCTGCTACATCCGACAACCTCAGCTCTGCTACATCCGACAACCTCAGCTCTGCTACATCCGACAACCTGAGCTCTGCTACATCCGACAACCTCAGCTCTGCTACATCCGACAACCTCAGCTCTGCTACATCCGACAACCTCAGCGCTGCTACATCCGACAACCTCAGCTCTGCTACATCCCCTCAGCTCTGCTACATCCCCTCAGCTCTGCTACATCCCCTCAGCTCTGCTACATCTGACAACCTCAGCTCTGCTACATCCGACAACCTGAGCTCTGCTACATCCGACAACCTCAGCTCTGCTACATCCGACAACCTCAGCTCTGCTACATCCGACAACCTCAGCGCTGCTACATCCGACAACCTCAGCTCTGCTACATCCGACAACCTCAGCTCTGCTACATCCGACAACCTCAGCTCTGCTACATCCGACAACCTGAGCTCTGCTACATCCGAAAACCTCAGCTCTGCTACATCCGACAACCTCAGCTCTGCTACATCCGACAACCTCAGCTCTGCTACATCCGACAACCTCAGCTCTGCTACATCCGACAACCTGAGCTCTGCTACATCCGACAACCTCAGCTCTGCTACATCCGACAACCTCAGCTCTGCTACATCCGACAACCTCAGCTCTGCTACATCCGACAACCTCAGCTCTGCTACATCCGACAACCTCAGCGCTGCTACATCCGACAACCTCAGCTCTGCTACATCCGACAACCTCAGCTCTGCTACATCCGACAACCTCAGCTCTGCTACATCCGACAACCTGAGCTCTGCTACATCCGAAAACCTCAGCTCTGCTACATCCGACAACCTCAGCTCTGCTACATCCGACAACCTCAGCTCTGCTACATCCGACAACCTCAGCTCTGCTACATCCGACAACCTGAGCTCTGCTACATCCGACAACCTCAGCTCTGCTACATCCGACAACCTGAGCTCTGCTACATCCGACAACCTCAGCTCTGCTACATCCGACAACCTCAGCTCTGCTACATCCGACAACCTCAGCTCTGCTACATCTGACAACCTCAGCTCTGCTACATCCGACAACCTGAGCTCTGCTACATCCGACAACCTCAGCTCTGCTACATCCGACAACCTCAGCTCTGCTACATCCGACAACCTCAGCTCTGCTACATCCGACAACCTCAGCTCTGCTACATCTAACAACCTCAGCTCTGCTACATCCGACAACCTCAGCTCTGCTACATCCGACAACCTCAGCTCTGCTACATCCGACAACCTCAGCTCTGCTACATCCGACAACCTGAGCTCTGCTACATCCGACAACCTCAGCTCTGCTACATCCGACAACCTCAGCTCTGCTACATCCGACAACCTCAGCTCTGCTACATCCGACAACCTCAGCTCTGCTACATCCGACAACCTCAGCTCTGCTACATCCGACAACCTCAGCTCTGCTACATCCGACAACCTCAGCTCTGCTACATCCGACAACCTCAGCTCTGCTACATCCGACAACCTGAGCTCTGCTACATCCGACAACCTGAGCTCTGCTACATCCGACAACCTCAGCTCTGCTACATCCGACAACCTCAGCTCTGCTACATCCGACAACCTCAGCTCTGCTACATCCGACAACCTCAGCTCTGCTACATCCGACAACCTCAGCTCTGCTACATCCGACAACCTGAGCTCTGCTACATCCGACAACCTGAGCTCTGCTACATCCGACAACCTCAGCTCTGCTACATCCGACAACCTGAGCTCTGCTACATCCGACAACCTCAGCTCTGCTACATCCGACAACCTCAGCTCTGCTACATCCGACAACCTCAGCTCTGCTACATCCGACAACCTCAGCTCTGCTACATCCGACAACCTCAGCTCTGCTACATCCGACAACCTCAGCTCTGCTACATCCGACAACCTCAGCTCTGCTACATCCGACAACCTCAGCTCTGCTACATCCGACAACCTCAGCTCTGCTACATCCGACAACCTCAGCTCTGCTACATCCGACAACCTCAGCTCTGCTACATCCGACAACCTCAGCTCTGCTACATCCGACAACCTCAGCTCTGCTACATCCGACAACCTCAGCTCTGCTACATCCGACAACCTCAGCTCTGCTACATCCGACAACCTCAGCTCTGCTACATCCGACAACCTGAGCTCTGCTACATCCGACAACCTCAGCTCTGCTACATCCGACAACCTCAGCTCTGCTACATCCGACAACCTCAGCTCTGCTACATCCGACAACCTCAGCTCTGCTACATCCGACAACCTCAGCGCTGCTACATCCGACAACCTCAGCTCTGCTACATCCGACAACCTCAGCTCTGCTACATCCGACAACCTCAGCTCTGCTACATCCGACAACCTCAGCTCTGCTACATCCGAAAACCTCAGCTCTGCTACATCCGACAACCTCAGCTCTGCTACATCCGACAACCTCAGCTCTGCTACATCCGACAACCTCAGCTCTGCTACATCCGACAACCTGAGCTCTGCTACATCCGACAACCTCAGCTCTGCTACATCCGACAACCTGAGCTCTGCTACATCCGACAACCTTAGCTCTGCTACATCCGACAACCTCAGCTCTGCTACATCCGACAACCTCAGCTCTGCTACATCCGACAACCTCAGCTCTGCTACATCCGACAACCTCAGCGCTGCTACATCCGACAACCTCAGCTCTGCTACATCCGACAACCTCAGCTCTGCTACATCCGACAACCTCAGCTCTGCTACATCCGACAACCTGAGCTCTGCTACATCCGAAAACCTCAGCTCTGCTACATCCGACAACCTCAGCTCTGCTACATCCGACAACCTCAGCTCTGCTACATCCGACAACCTCAGCTCTGCTACATCCGACAACCTGAGCTCTGCTACATCCGACAACCTCAGCTCTGCTACATCCGACAACCTGAGCTCTGCTACATCCGACAACCTTAGCTCTGCTACATCCGACAACCTCAGCTCTGCTACATCCGACAACCTCAGCTCTGCTACATCCGACAACCTCAGCTCTGCTACATCCGACAACCTCAGCTCTGCTACATCCGACAACCTCAGCTCTGCTACATCCGACAACCTCAGCTCTGCTACATCCGACAACCTCAGCTCTGCTACATCCGACAACCTCAGCTCTGCTACATCCGACAACCTCAGCTCTGCTACATCCGACAACCTCAGCTCTGCTACATCCGACAACCTCAGCTCTGCTACATCCGACAACCTCAGCTCTGCTACATCCGACAACCTCAGCTCTGCTACATCCGACAACCTCAGCTCTGCTACATCCGACAACCTCAGCTCTGCTACATCCGACAACCTCAGCTCTGCTACATCCGACAACCTGAGCTCTGCTACATCCGACAACCTGAGCTCTGCTACATCCGACAACCTCAGCTCTGCTACATCCGACAACCTCAGCTCTGCTACATCCGACAACCTCAGCTCTGCTACATCCGACAACCTCAGCTCTGCTACATCCGACAACCTCAGCTCTGCTACATCCGACAACCTCAGCTCTGCTACATCCGACAACCTCAGCTCTGCTACATCCGACAACCTCAGCTCTGCTACATCCGACAACCTCAGCTCTGCTACATCCGACAACCTCAGCTCTGCTACATCCGACAACCTCAGCTCTGCTACATCCGACAACCTCAGCTCTGCTACATCCGACAACCTCAGCTCTGCTACATCCGACAACCTCAGCTCTGCTACATCCGACAACCTCAGCTCTGCTACATCCGACAACCTCAGCTCTGCTACATCCGACAACCTCAGCTCTGCTACATCCGACAACCTCAGCTCTGCTACATCCGACAACCTCAGCTCTGCTACATCCGACAACCTCAGCGCTGCTACATCCGACAACCTCAGCTCTGCTACATCCGACAACCTCAGCTCTGCTACATCCGACAACCTCAGCTCTGCTACATCCGACAACCTGAGCTCTGCTACATCCGAAAACCTCAGCTCTGCTACATCCGACAACCTCAGCTCTGCTACATCCGACAACCTCAGCTCTGCTACATCCGACAACCTCAGCTCTGCTACATCCGACAACCTGAGCTCTGCTACATCCGACAACCTCAGCTCTGCTACATCCGACAACCTGAGCTCTGCTACATCCGACAACCTCAGCTCTGCTACATCCGACAACCTCAGCTCTGCTACATCCGACAACCTCAGCTCTGCTACATCTGACAACCTCAGCTCTGCTACATCCGACAACCTCAGCTCTGCTACATCCGACAACCTCAGCTCTGCTACATCCGACAACCTCAGCTCTGCTACATCCGACAACCTCAGCTCTGCTACATCCGACAACCTCAGCTCTGCTACATCTAACAACCTCAGCTCTGCTACATCCGACAACCTCAGCTCTGCTACATCCGACAACCTCAGCTCTGCTACATCCGACAACCTCAGCTCTGCTACATCCGACAACCTGAGCTCTGCTACATCCGACAACCTGAGCTCTGCTACATCCGACAACCTCAGCTCTGCTACATCCGACAACCTCAGCTCTGCTACATCCGACAACCTCAGCTCTGCTACATCCGACAACCTCAGCTCTGCTACATCCGACAACCTCAGCTCTGCTACATCCGACAACCTCAGCTCTGCTACATCCGACAACCTCAGCTCTGCTACATCCGACAACCTGAGCTCTGCTACATCCGACAACCTGAGCTCTGCTACATCCGACAACCTGAGCTCTGCTACATCCGACAACCTCAGCTCTGCTACATCCGACAACCTCAGCTCTGCTACATCCGACAACCTCAGCTCTGCTACATCCGACAACCTCAGCTCTGCTACATCCGACAACCTGAGCTCTGCTACATCCGACAACCTGAGCTCTGCTACATCCGACAACCTCAGCTCTGCTACATCCGACAACCTGAGCTCTGCTACATCCGACAACCTGAGCTCTGCTACATCCGACAACCTCAGCTCTGCTACATCCGACAACCTCAGCTCTGCTACATCCGACAACCTCAGCTCTGCTACATCCGACAACCTGAGCTCTGCTACATCCGACAACCTCAGCTCTGCTACATCCGACAACCTCAGCTCTGCTACATCCGACAACCTCAGCTCTGCTACATCCGACAACCTCAGCTCTGCTACATCCGACAACCTCAGCTCTGCTACATCCGACAACCTCAGCTCTGCTACATCCGACAACCTCAGCTCTGCTACATCCGACAACCTCAGCTCTGCTACATCCGACAACCTCAGCTCTGCTACATCCGACAACCTCAGCTCTGCTACATCCGACAACCTCAGCTCTGCTACATCCGACAACCTCAGCTCTGCTACATCCGACAACCTCAGCTCTGCTACATCCGACAACCTGAGCTCTGCTACATCCGACAACCTCAGCTCTGCTACATCCGACAACCTCAGCTCTGCTACATCCGACAACCTCAGCTCTGCTACATCCGACAACCTCAGCTCTGCTACATCCGACAACCTCAGCGCTGCTACATCCGACAACCTCAGCTCTGCTACATCCGACAACCTCAGCTCTGCTACATCCGACAACCTCAGCTCTGCTACATCCGACAACCTGAGCTCTGCTACATCCGAAAACCTCAGCTCTGCTACATCCGACAACCTCAGCTCTGCTACATCCGACAACCTCAGCTCTGCTACATCCGACAACCTCAGCTCTGCTACATCCGACAACCTGAGCTCTGCTACATCCGACAACCTCAGCTCTGCTACATCCGACAACCTGAGCTCTGCTACATCCGACAACCTTAGCTCTGCTACATCCGACAACCTCAGCTCTGCTACATCCGACAACCTCAGCTCTGCTACATCCGACAACCTCAGCTCTGCTACATCCGACAACCTCAGCTCTGCTACATCCGACAACCTCAGCTCTGCTACATCCGACAACCTCAGCTCTGCTACATCCGACAACCTCAGCTCTGCTACATCCGACAACCTCAGCTCTGCTACATCCGACAACCTCAGCTCTGCTACATCCGACAACCTCAGCTCTGCTACATCCGACAACCTCAGCTCTGCTACATCCGACAACCTCAGCTCTGCTACATCCGACAACCTCAGCTCTGCTACATCCGACAACCTCAGCTCTGCTACATCCGACAACCTCAGCTCTGCTACATCCGACAACCTCAGCTCTGCTACATCCGACAACCTCAGCTCTGCTACATCCGACAACCTGAGCTCTGCTACATCCGACAACCTGAGCTCTGCTACATCCGACAACCTCAGCTCTGCTACATCCGACAACCTCAGCTCTGCTACATCCGACAACCTCAGCTCTGCTACATCCGACAACCTCAGCTCTGCTACATCCGACAACCTGAGCTCTGCTACATCCGACAACCTGAGCTCTGCTACATCCGACAACCTCAGCTCTGCTACATCCGACAACCTGAGCTCTGCTACATCCGACAACCTCAGCTCTGCTACATCCGACAACCTCAGCTCTGCTACATCCGACAACCTCAGCTCTGCTACATCCGACAACCTGAGCTCTGCTACATCCGACAACCTGAGCTCTGCTACATCCGACAACCTGAGCTCTGCTACATCCGACAACCTCAGCTCTGCTACATCCGACAACCTCAGCTCTGCTACATCCGACAACCTCAGCTCTGCTACATCCGACAACCTGAGCTCTGCTACATCCGACAACCTGAGCTCTGCTACATCCGACAACCTCAGCTCTGCTACATCCGACAACCTCAGCTCTGCTACATCCGACAACCTCAGCTCTGCTACATCTAACAACCTCAGCTCTGCTACATCCGACAACCTCAGCTCTGCTACATCCGACAACCTCAGCTCTGCTACATCCGACAACCTCAGCTCTGCTACATCCGACAACCTGAGCTCTGCTACATCCGACAACCTCAGCTCTGCTACATCCGACAACCTCAGCTCTGCTACATCCGACAACCTCAGCTCTGCTACATCCGACAACCTCAGCTCTGCTACATCCGACAACCTCAGCGCTGCTACATCCGACAACCTCAGCTCTGCTACATCTGACAACCTCAGCTTTGCTACATCCCCTCAGCTCTGCTACATCTCCTCAGCTCTGCTACATCTGACAACCTCAGCTCTGCTACATCCGACAACCTGAGCTCTGCTACATCCGACAACCTCAGCTCTACTACATCCGACAACCTCAGCTCTGCTACATCCGACAACCTCAGCTCTGCTACATCCGACAACCTCAGCTCTGCTACATCCGACAACCTCAGCGCTGCTACATCCGACAACCTCAGCTCTGCTACATCCGACAACCTCAGCTCTGCTACATCTGACAACCTCAGCTCTGCTACATCCCCTCAGCTCTGCTACATCCCCTCAGCTCTGCTACATCTGACAACCTCAGCTCTGCTACATCCGACAACCTGAGCTCTGCTACATCCGACAACCTCAGCTCTGCTACATCCGACAACCTCAGCTCTGCTACATCCGACAACCTCAGCTCTGCTACATCCGACAACCTGAGCTCTGCTACATCCGACAACCTCAGCTCTGCTACATCCGACAACCTCAGCTCTGCTACATCCGACAACCTCAGCTCTGCTACATCCGACAACCTCAGCTCTGCTACATCTGACAACCTCAGCTCTGCTACATCCCCTCAGCTCTGCTACATCCCCTCAGCTCTGCTACATCTGACAACCTCAGCTCTGCTACATCCGACAACCTCAGCCCTGCTACATCCGACAACCTCAGCTCTGCTACATCCGACAACTTCAGCCCTGCTACATCCGACAACCTCAGCTCTGCTACATCCGACAACCTCAGCTCTGCTACATCCGACAACCTCAGCTCTGCTACATCTGACAACCTCAGCTCTGCTACATCCCCTCAGCTCTGCTACATCCGACAATCTCAGCTCTGCTACATCCGACAACCTCAGCTCTGCTACATCTGACAACCTCAGCTCTGCTACATCCCCTCAGCTCTGCTACATCCCCTCAGCTCTGCTACATCTGACAACCTCAGCTCTGCTACATCCGACAACCTGAGCTCTGCTACATCCGACAACCTGAGCTCTGCTACATCCGACAACCTCAGCTCTGCTACATCCGACAACCTCAGCTCTGCTACATCCGACAACCTCAGCTCTGCTACATCCGACAACCTCAGCCGTACTACATCCGACAAGGCAGAAAATAACAAACCCAGCTCTGCAGCATCATTACAGACAGATCTGAGGCTTTGCCCAAGTTCAGCTCTGCTACATTACAGAGAAAGCATCTGACATACCCACTGTCTATTACCTTTGACATCCGCAGCTCTGCTACATCTGACAAGGCTAACCCAGCTCTGCAGCATCTTTACTGACAGAATAGATGCTTTCCCCATATAGTTATTTGCAGAGAAAGCATCTGACATACCCAGCTCTATAACATCTGACAACCTCAGCTCTGCTATATTATTATTATTTATTATTATTATTATACATTTTTATAGGGCTATTTATTCCATGGCGCTTTACATGTGAATACGGGGCAAATATAGACAAATACATTAAACATGAGCAGATAACAAGGCACACGAGTACATAAGGAGGGAGGACCCTGCCCGCGAGGGCTCACAGTCTGCAGGGGGTGGGTGAGGATACACTAGGAGAGGGAAGAGCTGGCTGTGCGGCTGTTCAGTAGGTTGAGGATCACTGCAGGCTGTAGGCTTGTCGGAAGAGATGAGTCTTCAGGTTCTTTTTGAAGGTTTCTATGGTAGGCGCAAGTCTGATGTGTTGGTGTAGAGAGTTCCAGAGTATGGGGGAAGCACGGGAGAAGTCTTGGATGCGGTTATGGGAAGAAGAGATGAGAGGGGAGTAGAGAAGGAGATCTTGGGAGGATCGGAGGTCGCGTGTAGGTAGGTACCGGGAGACCATGTCACAGATGTATGGAGGAGACAGGTTGTGGATGGCTTTGTATGTCAGTGTGAGGGTTTTGAACTGGAGTCTCTGGGCGATAGGAAGCCAGTGAAGGGCTTGACACAGGGGAGAGGCTGGGGAATAGCGGGGGGACAGGTGGATTAGTCGGGCAGCAGAGGGTAGGATGGATTGGAGTGGTGCCAGAGTGCTAGAGGGGAGGCCAGAGAGTAGGAGGTTGCAGTAGTCGAGGCGGGAGATGATAAGGGCATGCACTAGCGTTTTTGCAGTGTTGCGGTCAAGGAAAGCACGGATCCGGGAAATATTTTTGAGTTTGAGACGACAGGAGGAGGCAAGGGCTTGGATATGTGGCTTGAAAGAGAGGGCAGAGTCGAGGATCACCCCGAGGCAACGGGCGAGTGGGACTGGGGATAGTGAGCAGCCATTGACATTGATGGATTGTCACGATTCCCCTGACCGCTGTCAACACTGGGTCAGGATTCCCACCGTGACCGTCACCCGTACGTCGCGGGTCGGGGTGACTTTAGGCCAACAGACGGCTATCACATGTGCAGGGGGGCTTATCTTAGTTATCCCTCCACTCCACGATGTGATGAAAAAACACACACAAGGCTATTGACCTCTTAGTTTACAGCAGGGGCTTATTCTAGGTATCCCACTGCTCTACAATATACCACGAACTGCAGGGATTTATGTATATCCCGCTTACAGTTCCACTTAACACTTGCAGCTCTCTGGCGCCCCCCTTACTCTCAGGTCAGATTAGGTACTGCACCCTGGGTAATTAGTCGCCAGAAAGGCTGCCTGCTATGTACTGGCTATTGGGCACGCTGCAGCGACGCGATAACTACTCCCACTCAGGCAGGAACAATAATTATCAAACCCGCAGTTGCTTCAGCATAATCCAACAGTCAGCACACTTTCGCTGCCACCAGCTTCGATTAAACGGGTCCGAAGCTAACCCAGCACAACAGTAACAGTAGCGTATTACCCTTCAAGAGACTTAGGGTACGGTTTAGAGCAGGAGAAGAACTAACATATAATAGTATATCCCATTAAAAATTAGGCAGTGCGTTATCAAAAATATATCTGACAAGTCTATCAATGCTGCCTTTAACAAGACTGTCCATGCCAAATAAACGTCACCAACTCATCTCTGCTACATCTCACAGACTCCTCAGGCTCTGTGCACACGTTGCAGATTTTGCTGCGGATCCGCAGCAGTTTCCCATGCGTTGTACAGTACAATGTAAACCTATGGGAAACCAAAAACGCTGTGCACATGCTGCGGAAAAAACCACACGGAAACGCAGCGTTTTATTTTCCGCAGCATGTCACTTCTTTGTGCGGAATCCACAACAGTTTTCCATCTGCTCCAATAGAAAACTGCAGATGGAAAACCACAGCGGAATCCGCAGTAGAAACCGCAATAAATCCGCAGGAAAAACCGCAGCGGATTTTTCCACGCGTGCACACAGCCTCAGGCTATGTGCACACGTCAGGATTTACTAGCAGAATTTTCCTGACAAAAACCGGACATTTCTGCCAGAAATCCGCATGCGTTTTTTTTTGCGTTTTTGACAAGTTTTTTGACGCGTTTTTGGTGCGTTTTTTGTGCTTTTTTTCCCAAATGCATAGAATAGCGGGAAAAACGCAAAAAATTCACAAAATTAATGAACATGCTGATTTTTTTAACCGCAATGCTTTTTTTTTTTCGGAAAAAACGCATCATGTGCACAAAAATTGCAGAATGCATTCTAAATGATAGGATGCATATGTCTGCAGTTTGTAATGCGTTTTTATCGCGAAAAAACGCGAAAAAAACGTGAAAAAACCTGAACGTGTGCACATACCCTCAATGTTTTATTGACAGACCTACACTAAATACATGTGATAACCTCAGCCACAAACTCTATGACAAACCCAGCTCTGCTGCACTGCATTGATCAACCTTTATTACATTTCACTAACCTGTTAAATCTGACAGACCTTGTTATATTACATACAACATCCTCAGCTCTGCTATATCTGAGAAGTGCAGATCTGCCATAAGCCAAGCCTGCAGCAAGTAACAAACTCAACCTTACTATATCTTACATATTCTCCAAGGTTGTGTTGACATTTGACAAACCCAGCTCTGCTGCACAGCATAGATCCCGCCTACCAGCTTTTACATCCTCACGTCTTCTACATCTCACATACTCGGTTCTGTTAAACTTGACAACATTTTCTCTATTACAGCACACAGCCTCAGCTCTGCTATATCTGACAATCACAGCTGTAACACACCTGACAACCACTGACATCCTTCTGCAGCATCTTACAAACCCAGCTCTGCTGCACCTAGTAGAACTATTTCTGCTGCATCTCACAAACTCATCTCGACTACATCACACTCGCATTGTTAGATCAGAGCAAACCCATCTCTACACAGCACACAGCCTCAGCTCTGCTATATCTGAAAAGCTCTAATGCACCTAAAAAACCCAGCTCTGCTGCACTTCATCAACTCGTTTCTACTGCAGATGACAAACTCAGCTCATTACATCTGACATCTTCTGTCCTGCCAGATCTTACAAACACAGCCATGCCACAAAGCTAAAAATCAAAGCTCTGCTACATTAATGATCTCAGCTCTGCTACATTTACAAAATGAACTCATGAACCTTTGTTACAAACTTTAGTTACATCAAGTATCCCCAACTCTGCTACATCTGATCAGCCCATCCCAGGTCTGTGAGCTCTGCTACATATGACCGGTGCATCTGCTGTACCCCACATCACTGCTGTGTGACATAATCAGCTCTGCTACATATGACCGGTGCATCTGCTGTACCCCACATCACTGCTGTGTGACATAATCAGCTCTGCTACATATGACCGGTGCATCTGCTGTACCCCACATCACTGCTGTGTGACATAATCAGCTCTGCTACATATGACCGGTGCATCTGCTGTACCCCACATCACTGCTGTGTGACATAATGAGCTCTGCTACAAATGACCGGTGCATCTGCTGTACCCCACATCACTGCTGTGTGACATAATCAGCTCTGCTACATATGACCGGTGCATCTGCTGTACCCCGCATCACTGCTGTGTGACATAATCAGCTCTGCTACATATGACCGGTGCATCTGCTGAACCCCACATCACTGCTGTGTGACATAATCAGCTCTGCTACATATGACCGGTGCATCTGCTGTACCCCACATCACTGCTGTGTGACATAATCAGCTCTGCTACATATGACCACTGCATCTGCTGTACCCCACATCACTGCTGTGTGACATAATCAGCTCTGCTACATATGACCGGTGCATCTGCTGTACCCCGCATCACTGCTGTGTGACATAATCAGCTCTGCTACATATGACCGGTGCATCTGCTGTACCCCGCATCACTGCTGTGTGACATAATCAGCTCTGCTACATATGACCGGTGTATCTGCTGTACCCCCCATCACTGCTGTGTGACATAATCAGCTCTGCTACATCTGACCGGTGCATCTGCTATACCCCACATCACTGCTGTGTGACATAATCAGCTCTGCTACATATGACCGGTGCATCTGCTGAACCCCACATCACGGCTGTGTGACATAATCAGCTCTGCTACATATGACCGGTGCATCTGCTGTACCCCGCATCACTGCTGTGTGACATAATCAGCTCTGCTACATATGACCGGTGTATCTGCTGTACCCCCCATCACTGCTGTGTGACATAATCAGCTCTGCTACATCTGACCGGTGCATCTGCTATACCCCACATCACTGCTGTGTGACATAATCAGCTCTGCTACATATGACCGGTGTATCTGCTGTACCCCCCATCACTGCTGTGTGACATAATCAGCTCTGCTACATATGACCACTGCATCTGCTGTACCCCACATCACTGCTGTGTGACATAATCAGCTCTGCTACATATGACCGGTGCATCTGCTGTACCCCGCATCACTGCTGTGTGACATAATCAGCTCTGCTACATATGACCGGTGTATCTGCTGTACCCCCCATCACTGCTGTGTGACATAATCAGCTCTGCTACATCTGACCGGTGCATCTGCTATACCCCACATCACTGCTGTGTGACATAATCAGCTCTGCTACATATGACCGGTGTATCTGCTGTACCCCCCATCACTGCTGTGTGACATAATCAGCTCTGCTACATATGACCACTGCATCTGCTGTACCCCACATCACTGCTGTGTGACATAATCAGCTCTGCTACATATGACCGGTGCATCTGCTGTACCCCGCATCACTGCTGTGTGACATAATCAGCTCTGCTACATATGACCGGTGCATCTGCTGTACCCCACATCACTGCTGTGTGACATAATCAGCTCTGCTACATATGACCGGTGCATCTGCTGAACCCCACATCACTGCTGTGTGACATAATCAGCTCTGCTACATCTGACCGGTGCATCTGTTGTATCCCACATCACTGCTGTGTGACATAATCAGCTCTGCTACATATGACCGGTGCATCTGCTGTACCCCACATCACTGCTGTGTGACATAATCAGCTCTGCTACATATGACCGGTGCATCTGCTGTACCCCACATCACTGCTGTGTGACATAATCAGCTCTGCTACATATGACCGGTGCATCTGCTGAACCCCACATCACTGCTGTGTGACATAATCAGCTCTGCTACATCTGACCGGTGCATCTGTTGTATCCCACATCACTGCTGTGTGACATAATCAGCTCTGCTACATATGACCGGTGCATCTGCTGAACCCCACATCACTGCTGTGTGACATAATCAGCTCTGCTACATCTGACCGGTGCATCTGTTGTATCCCACATCACTGCTGTGTGACATAATCAGCTCTGCTACATATGACCGGTGTATCTGCTGTACCCCACATCACTGCTGTGTGACATAATCAGCTCTGCTACATATGACCGGTGCATCTGCTGAACCCCACATCACGGCTGTGTGACATAATCAGCTCTGCTACATCTGACCGGTGCATCTGCTGTACCCCACATCACTGCTGTGTGACATAATCAGCTCTGCTACATATGACCGGTGCATCTGCTGAACCCCACATCACTGCTGTGTGACATAATCAGCTCTGCTACATATGACCGGTGCATCTGCTGTACCCCACATCACTGCTGTGTAACATAATGAGCTCTGCTACATATGACCGGTGCATCTGCTGTACCCCACATCACTGCTGTGTGACATAATGAGCTCTGCTACATATGACCGATGTATCTGCTGTACCCCACATCACTGCTGTGTGACATAATCAGCTCTGCTACATATGACCGGTGCATCTGCTGTACCCCCATCACTGCTGTGTGACATAATCAGCTCTGCTACATATGACCGGTGCATCTGCTCTACCCCGCATCACTGCTGTGTGACATAATCAGCTCTGCTACATATGACCGGTGCATCTGCTGTACCCCACATCACTGCTGTGTGACATAATCAGCTCTGCTACATATGACCGGTGCATCTGTTGTACCCCACATCACTGCTTTGTGACATAATCAGCTCTGCTACATATGACCGATGCATCTGCTGTACCCCACATCACTGCTGTATGACATAATGAGCTCTGCTACATATGACCGGTGCATCTGCTGTACCCCACATCACTGCTGTGTGACATAATGAGCTCTGCTACATATGACCGATGCATCTGCTGTACCCCACATCACTGCTGTGTGACATAATCAGCTCTGCTACATATGACCGATGTATCTGCTGTACCCCACATCACTGCTGTGTGACATAATCAGCTCTGCTACATATGACCGGTGCATCTGCTGTACCCCACATCACTGCTGTGTGACATAATCAGCTCTGCTACATATGACCGGTGCATCTGCTGTACCCCACATCACTGCTGTGTGACATAATCAGCTCTGCTACATATGACCGGTGCATCTGCTGTACCCCACATCACTGCTGTGTGACATAATCAGCTCTGCTACATATGACCGATGCATCTGCTGTACCCCACATCACTGCTGTGTAACATAATGAGCTCTGCTACATATGACAGGTGCATCTGCTGTACCCCACATCACTGCTGTGTGACATAATGAGCTCTGCTACATATGACAGGTGCATCTGCTGTACCCCACATCACTGCTCTGTGACATAATCAGCTCTGCTACATCTGACCGGTGCATCTGCTGTACCCCACATCACTGCTGTGTAACATAATCAGCTCTGCTACATATGACTGGTGCATCTGCTGTACCCCACATCACTGCTGTGTGACATAATGAGCTCTGCTACATATGACCGGTGCATCTGCTGTACCCCGCATCACTGCTGTGTAACATAATCAGCTCTGCTACATATGACCGGTGCATCTGCTGTACCCCACATCACTGCTCTGTGAAATAATCAGCTCTGCTACATATGACCGGTGCATCTGTTGTATCCCACATCACTGCTGTGTAACATAATCAGCTCTGCTACATATGACCGGTGCATCTGCTGTACCCCACATCACTGCTCTGTGAAATAATCAGCTCTGCTACATATGACCGGTGCATCTGTTGTATCCCACATCACTGCTGTGTAACATAATCAGCTCTGCTACATATGACCGGTGCATCTGCTGTACCCCCCATCACTGCTGTGTGACATAATCAGCTCTGCTACATATGACCGGTGCATCTGCTGTACCCCACATCACTGCTGTGTGACATAATCAGCTCTGCTACATATGACCGGTGCATCTGTTGTATCCCACATCACTGCTGTGTAACATAATCAGCTCTGCTACATATGACCGGTGCATCTGCTGTACCCCCCATCACTGCTGTGTGACATAATCAGCTCTGCTACATATGTCCGGTGCATCTGCTCTACCCCACATCACTGCTGTGTAACATAATCAGCTCTGCTACATATGACCGGTGCATCTGCTGTACCCCCCATCACTGCTGTGTGACATAATCAGCTCTGCTACATATGACCGGTGCATCTGCTGTACCCCCCATCACTGCTGTGTGACATAATCAGCTCTGCTACATATGACCGATGCATCTGCTGAACCCCACATCACTGCTGTGTGACATAATCAGCTCTGCTACATATGACAGGTGCATCTGCTGTACCCCGCATCACTGCTGTGTGACATAATCAGCTCTGCTACATATGACCGGTGCATCTGCTGTACCCCACATCACTGCTGTGTGACATAATCAGCTCTGCTACATATGACCGGTGCATCTGCTGTACCCCCCATCACTGCTGTGTGACATAATCAGCTCTGCTACATATGACCGGTGCATCTGCTGTACCCCCCATCACTGCTGTGTGACATAATCAGCTCTGCTACATATGACCGATGCATCTGCTGAACCCCACATCACTGCTGTGTGACATAATCAGCTCTGCTACATATGACCGGTGCATCTGCTGTACCCCGCATCACTGCTGTGTGACATAATCAGCTCTGCTACATATGACCGGTGCATCTGCTGTACCCCACATCACTGCTGTGTGACATAATCAGCTCTGCTACATATGACCGATGCATCTGCTGTACCCCGCATCACTGCTGTGTAACATAATGAGCTCTGCTACATATGACAGGTGCATCTGCTGAACCCCACATCACTGCTGTGTGACATAATCAGCTCTGCTACATATGACAGGTGCATCTGCTGTACCCCGCATCACTGCTGTGTGACATAATCAGCTCTGCTACATATGACCGGTGCATCTGCTGTACCCCACATCACTGCTGTGTGACATAATCAGCTCTGCTACATATGACCGGTGCATCTGCTGTACCCCCCATCACTGCTGTGTGACATAATCAGCTCTGCTACATATGACCGGTGCATCTGCTGTACCCCCCATCACTGCTGTGTGACATAATCAGCTCTGCTACATATGACCGATGCATCTGCTGAACCCCACATCACTGCTGTGTGACATAATCAGCTCTGCTACATATGACCGGTGCATCTGCTGTACCCCGCATCACTGCTGTGTGACATAATCAGCTCTGCTACATATGACCGGTGCATCTGCTGTACCCCACATCACTGCTGTGTGACATAATCAGCTCTGCTACATATGACCGATGCATCTGCTGTACCCCGCATCACTGCTGTGTAACATAATCAGCTCTGCTACATATGACCGATGCATCTGCTGAACCCCACATCACTGCTGTGTGACATAATCAGCTCTGCTACATATGACCGGTGCATCTGCTGTACCCCACATCACTGCTGTGTGACATAATCAGCTCTGCTACATATGACTGATGCATCTGCTCTACCCCACATCACTGCTGTGTGACATAATCAGCTCTGCTACATATGACCGGTGCATCTGCTGTACCCCGCATCACTGCTGTGTAACATAATCAGCTCTGCTACATATGACCGATGCATCTGCTGTACCCCCCATCACTGCTGTGTGACATAATCAGCTCTGCTACATATGACCGGTGCATCTGCTGTACCCCCCATCACTGCTGTGTGACATAATCAGCTCTGCTACATATGACCGATGCATCTGCTGAACCCCACATCACTGCTGTGTGACATAATCAGCTCTGCTACATATGACAGGTGCATCTGCTGTACCCCGCATCACTGCTGTGTGACATAATCAGCTCTGCTACATATGACAGGTGCATCTGCTGTACCCCACATCACTGCTGTGTGACATAATCAGCTCTGCTACATATGTCCGGTGCATCTGCTCTACCCCACATCACTGCTGTGTAACATAATCAGCTCTGCTACATATGACCGATGCATCTGCTGTACCCCACATCACTGCTGTGTGACATAATCAGCTCTGCTACATATGACCGGTGCATCTGCTGTACCCCCCATCACTGCTGTGTGACATAATCAGCTCTGCTACATATGACCGATGCATCTGCTGTACCCCACATCACTGCTGTGTAACATAATCAGCTCTGCTACATATGACCGATGCATCTGCTGTACCCCACATCACTGCTGTGTGACATAATCAGCTCTGCTACATATGACCAGTGCATCTGCTGTACCCCCCATCACTGCTGTGTGACATAATCAGCTCTGCTACATATGACCGGTGCATCTGCTGTACCCCCCATCACTGCTGTGTGACATAATCAGCTCTGCTACATATGACCGATGCATCTGCTGAACCCCACATCACTGCTGTGTAACATAATCAGCTCTGCTACATATGACCGATGCATCTGCTGTACCCCACATCACTGCTGTGTGACATAATCAGCTCTGCTACATATGACAGGTGCATCTGCTGTACCCCGCATCACTGCTGTGTGACATAATCAGCTCTGCTACATATGACCGGTGCATCTGCTGTACCCCACATCACTGCTGTGTGACATAATCAGCTCTGCTACATATGACCGGTGCATCTGCTGTACCCCCCATCACTGCTGTGTGACATAATCAGCTCTGCTACATATGTCCGGTGCATCTGCTGTACCCCGCATCACTGCTGTGTGACATAATCAGCTCTGCTACATATGACCGATGCATCTGCTGTACCCCGCATCACTGCTGTGTAACATAATGAGCTCTGCTACATATGACAGGTGCATCTGCTGTACCCCACATCACTGCTGTGTGACATAATCAGCTCTGCTACATATGACTGATGCATCTGCTCTACCCCACATCACTGCTGTGTGACATAATCAGCTCTGCTACATATGACCGGTGCATCTGCTGTACCCCGCATCACTGCTGTGTAACATAATCAGCTCTGCTACATATGACAGGTGCATCTGCTGTACCCCCCATCACTGCTGTGTAACATAATGAGCTCTGCTACATATGACCGGTGCATCTGCTGTACCCCCCATCACTGCTGTGTAACATAATGAGCTCTGCTACATATGACAGGTGCATCTGCTGTACCCCACATCACTGCTGTGTGACATAATCAGCTCTGCTACATATGACCGATGCATCTGCTGTACCCCGCATCACTGCTGTGTAACATAATCAGCTCTGCTACATATGACAGGTGCATCTGCTGTACCCCCCATCACTGCTGTGTGACATAATCAGCTCTGCTACATATGACTGATGCATCTGCTCTACCCCACATCACTGCTGTGTGACATAATCAGCTCTGCTACATATGACCGGTGCATCTGCTGTACCCCCCATCACTGCTGTGTAACATAATGAGCTCTGCTACATATGACAGGTGCATCTGCTGTACCCCACATCACTGCTGTGTGACATAATCAGCTCTGCTACATATGACCGATGCATCTGCTGTACCCCCGCATCACTGCTGTGTAACATAATGAGCTCTGCTACATATGACAGGTGCATCTGCTGTACCCCGCATCACTGCTGTGTAACATAATCAGCTCTGCTACATATGACAGGTGCATCTGCTGTACCCCCGCATCACTGCTGTGTGACATAATCAGCTCTGCTACATATGACCGGTGCATCTGCTGTACCCCCCATCACTGCTGTGTAACATAATGAGCTCTGCTACATATGACAGGTGCATCTGCTGTACCCCACATCACTGCTGTGTGACATAATCAGCTCTGCTACATATGACCGGTGCATCTGCTGTACCCCACATCACTGCTGTGTGACATAATCAGCTCTGCTACATATGACCGGTGCATCTGCTGTACCCCGCATCACTGCTGTGTGACATAATCAGCTCTGCTACATATGACCGGTGCATCTGCTGTACCCCGCATCACTGCTGTGTGACATAATCAGCTCTGCTACATATGACCGATGCATCTGCTGTACCCCACATCACTGCTGTGTGACATAATCAGCTCTGCTACATATGACAGGTGCATCTGCTGTACCCCACATCACTGCTGTGTGACATAATCAGCTCTGCTACATATGACCGGTGCATCTGCTGTACCCCACATCACTGCTGTGTGACATAATCAGCTCTGCTACATATGACCGGTGCATCTGCTGTACCCCACATCACTGCTGTGTGACATAATCAGCTCTGCTACATATGACCGGTGCATCTGCTGTACCCCGCATCACTGCTGTGTGACATAATCAGCTCTGCTACATATGACCGGTGCATCTGCTGTACCCCGCATCACTGCTGTGTGACATAATCAGCTCTGCTACATCTGACCGGTGCATCTGCTGTACCCCGCATCACTGCTGTGTGACATAATCAGCTCTGCTACATATGACCGATGCATCTGCTGTACCCCACATCACTGCTGTGTGACATAATCAGCTCTGCTACATATGACCGGTGCATCTGCTGTACCCCACATCACTGCTGTGTGACATAATCAGCTCTGCTACATGGAGATCTGCTGAAAACTGTCATTTTACTCCTACAATAGAGCCACAAATATCATCGGAGCTGTGAGATTCCTGCATCTGATCTCTTTTTATTTTTCGCTCATCTTCAGGTTCTGAATCGAAACATTTCAAGGTCGTTTCTTCTATAAAAGCCGCTGATTTTCTCTGCAGATTTCATCGTTCACAATATGTCGGGTTAAATCCGCAGCCAAATCTGCGATAATCTGGTGCCAGACAGGCGGATTGTGGGGTGGAGGCGCCATTCACACCTATGGGATTTATTTATGATTTTGGGGGAAGAATCTGCGTCAGATCTGCCTGCAATGGAAGTGGATTAGGTTGGTGGATCCGTGTCCTTGTGGATTCCACTTGTGACGCCGGATTTATCGCGGATCCGACTCCCTGATCGAGACTTGTGCAAATCAGCATCAGAAATCAGCGTCCGCCGTGGAGTTGTAAACGCGAGGATCTGACCATAGATTACACCCGAGGAGCGGGATCCGCGGGGAAAATCAAGAATGCGCACGGTACAGAGGTGACGATCCGCAGCGCGACTGTTCCCCGCGCAGTTTTTCTGCTCCATGCAGACGGGGCCTTGAAAACAGCGTTCACTTGTGCTGTGCGGTAAATTGCTGATAATGTAAAATGACTGAGGAGTAAAGATGCGTCATCATTCCGAAAAAATCCGCTGCAAATACTGAAACGTTGGCAGGAAAAACGGACGATCTTAAGAATAGGTGAAAAACGCTGCAAAAACGCTGAAAGAAGCGACACGAGCAGATCTGCAAGGAAAAAAAAATAACCGTGTGCACGAGATTTGGCACCGTGAAAACTGCGCAAAAAAAAAAAACGCACCTAAAACGCAGCAAATACTGAACGTGTGCACGTACCCAAAACTGTGCGCGGTTAGATATGAGAAACAACGGAGATTCTGCTGAGGTTTAGATACTTTTTGTAACTTTCCTGTGCTTGAGCGCAAAAATCTGCAGCAGAAACGTTTTTGGGGGCCGTAGACTTGTGGGTGATTCAAGATGTCGTCTGTGCGGAAAATCCAAGGATCAATGATTTCCTTTTTCCGACATGGAGGGTTCCAATATTTTTGCCATTCTGTCACTTTTCTGAGGATTTCAGCTCCTGAGCGACGTCGCGGCCTGGAGCAGGTGAGCGTGCGTCCTCTGACAGTGATTTATCACCGCCGTATAGATCGGAGGAGCACACAATCATCCTATGGAAACCGCGGCATAAATTACACGGGCGACATGAAAAAAGCGGAAGCGAGTTTATTATTCCGCTGCCACAAATATCATATAGGAAGGCGGCGAATCCCCGGGCCAACGTCCGATCAATGGGGAAGGGCAGGTACCAAAGAGTTAACTCTGACTTTTCAGCCAAACTTACAAAAAGTTTCTAAAAATGTGAAATGTATCTGCGCTGATGTCAGCCATGATCAGGTAGCTACGATTTAGTTACAGAGTCACCCAGGCTTCACAGAAAAGCGCAGTCCCTGCGGAGTCCTCCCAGCCCCGGGAACGTTGTCACCCCCCAGATATTCCCGATTCCTTCTATGTTTTATTCTTTTTTAGGATTCACAATGGTGGACACTGGACACTTAAAAAAGTGCACCAGGATCAGGCACATCCTTGCATTTCCCAGCACATTCCATAGAATGGTGTAATGCCTCCTTTCTCCTGCGGGGGCGCTGTAGAATTATTGAAGGCTTGCTGCCGGGTTCCATCACTGATTGCTGGAGATCCGAGCGTCGTCATTGCACATCACAAATAAATAAAGATGAGGAGGCATCGGAATAAAGGGGGAAATAAAGGCTTTTGTGTGATCCGATCTCATTCCCTACTAACTCCTGGAAAACCCCTTTAACCGTGGGCGCATATTATTTGTCTAGGTGTCACCATTATTAATAATTGTCTTTAGTGTGATTTTCCACTGTGGAGGGTGAAGACAATTCTCTAATCACATTATTCCTAATGCGCGTCCCACACTTCAGCGTAATGTCGGTGGATCCGCCGCGTTTCCCCATCCAGTTCTATTTGCCTTTTTATTTCTCCTAATTACCGGTCACTTCCTGATCTGACGGGCGGCATGCTGAGCATTGTTGTCCTTGGACTCTGTGTCTGTGAGACGCTGTGTGCATTGTGCTGGATGGATCAATCGCGGCACGGAGTTATCGCTAATGTCAGCCTGTCCAAACACGATGATGGGACGGCGCTGGGCAAACACAGCTCAGGCCTCACGGATCGCTCGCACTCCTTCACTCGCATTCTCCGTTCTCTTACTTCTCTTTTACTCCAATCCTTCTC
Source organism: Ranitomeya imitator (assembly GCF_032444005.1). Taxonomy (NCBI): domain Eukaryota; kingdom Metazoa; phylum Chordata; class Amphibia; order Anura; family Dendrobatidae; genus Ranitomeya; species Ranitomeya imitator. The sequence continues at coordinate 17,780,203 of NC_091287.1, read as the reverse complement.
ACTTTCCTCTTTCCTCCCTCTCTCTTGTGCCTTTTCCCTTTTTCTCTATTTTCTTCCATCTTTCCCTCCTGCCTCTTTCTACCTGTTCTCTCTCCTGTCTGTTCTGTCTCCTCTCTCTCTCCTGAATGTTCTTTTTACTATCTTTCTTCTGCCTGTTCTTTCTTCACTTTCTCCTTCCTGTTCTTTCTCTTGCCTGTTTTATTCCCTCTTCTTCTCCTGCCTGTTCTTTCTCTCTTCTTTTTTGTCTTCCCTACCCCTCTTTGCTGTTGTTTCCTCTTTTCTCTATCTTCTTCCATCTCTTTCCCTCCTGCCTGTTCTCTCTCTTCTTGCTGTTCTCTCTCCTGCCTGTTCTCCCCTCTCTTTCTCCTGCCTGTTTTTTTGTCTATTTCTCCTGCCTGTTCTCTCTCCTACCTCTTCTCTCTTCTCTCTTTCGCCTGGCTCTCTTCTGTCTGTTCTTTCTTCATCTTTCTTATCCCTCTCTCCTGTCTTTCCCCCTTTTCTCTATCTTCTTCCATCTCTTTTTCTCCTGCCTGTTTTTCCTCTACTGCCTGTTCTCTATCCTCTTTCTCCAGCCTGTTCTCTCTTCCTGTTCTCTCTACTCTCTTTCTCCCTCCTGTTCTCTCCTTTTTTTTCCTGCCTATTCCCTCTTCCTGTTCTCTCTCCTCTCTCTCCCGCCTGTTCTCTCTCCTCTCTCCCGCCTGTTCTCTCTACTCTTTTTCTCCTGCCTGTTCTCTCTCCTCTCTCCCGCCTGTTCTCTCTCCTCTCTCTCTCCCGCCTGTTCTCTCTCCTCTCTCTCCCGCCTGTTCTCTCTACTCTCTTTCTCCTGCCTGTTCTCTCTCCTCTCTCTCCCGCCTGTTCTCTCTACTCTCTTTCTCCCCCCTGTTCTCTCTCCTCTCTCTCCCGCCTGTTCTCTCTCCTCTCTCTCCCGCCTGTTCTCTCTACTCTCTTTCTCCTGCCTGTTCTCTCTCCTCTCTCTCCCGCCTGTTCTCTCTCCTTTTTCTCCTGCCTGTTCTCTCTCCTCTCTCTCCTGCCTGTTCTCTCCTCTCTCCCGCCTGTTCTCTCTACTCTCTTTCTCTTGCCTGTTCTCTCTCCTCTCTCTCCCACCTGTTCTCTCTCCTTTTTCTCCTGCCTGTTCTCTCCTCTCTCGCCCGCCTGTTCTCTCTCCTGCCTGTCTTCTCTCTCCCGCCTGTTCTCTCTCCTCTCTTTCTCCAGCCTGTCCTCTCTCCTCTCTCTCCCGCCTGTTCTCTCTCCTGCCTGTCCTCTCTCTCCCGCCTGTTCTCTCTCCTCTCTTTCTCCTGCCTGTTCTCTCCTCTCTCCCGCCTGTTCTCTCTCCTCTCTCTCCTGCCTGTTCTCTCCTCTCTCCCGCCTGTTCTCTCTCCTCTCGCCCGCCTGTTCTCTCTACTCTCTTTCTCCTGCCTGTTATCTCTCTCCCGCCTGTTCTCTCTCCTCTCTCTCCCGCCTGTTCTCTCTCCTGCCTGTCCTCTCTCTCCCGCCTGTTCTCTCTCTCTTTCTCCTGCCTGTTCTCTCCTCTCTCCTGCCTGTCCTCTCTCTCCCGCCTGTTCTCTCTCCTCTCTCTCCTGCCTGTTCTCTCTCCTCTCTTTCTCCCGCCTGTTCTCTCTCCTGCCTGTCCTCTCTCTCCCGCCTGTTCTCTCTCCTCTCTTTCTCCTGCCTGTTCTCTCCTCTCTCCCGCCTGTTCTCTCTCCTCTCCCGCCTGTTCTCTCTCCTCTCTTTCTCCAGCCTGTCCTCTCTCCTCTCTCTCCTGCCTGTTCTCTCTCCTGCCTGTCTTCTCTGTCCCGCCTGTTCTCTCTCCTCTCTTTCTCCTGCCTGTTCTCTCCTCTCTCCCGCCTGTTCTCTCTCCTCTCCCGCCTGTTCTTTCTCCTCTCTCTCCTGCCTGTTCTCTCCTCTCTCCCGCCTGTTCTCTCTCTACTCTCTTTCTCCTGCCTGTTATCTCTCTCCCGCCTGTTCTCTCTCCTCTCTCTCCCGCCTGTTCTCTCTCCTGCCTGTCCTCTCTCTCCCGCCTGTTCTCTCCTCTCTTTCTCCTGCCTGTCCTCTCTCCCGCCTGTTCTCTCTCCTCTCTCTCCCGCCTGTTCTCTCTCCTGCCTGTCCTCTTTCTCCCGCCTGTTCTCTCCTCTCTTTCTCCTGCCTGTTCTCTCCTCTCTCCTGCCTGTTCTCTCTCCTCTCTTTCTCCAGCCTGTCCTCTCTCCTCTCTCTCCCGCCTGTTCTCTCTCCTGCCTGTCCTCTCTCTCCCGCCTGTTCTCTCTCCTCTCTTTCTCCTGCCTGTTCTCTCCTCTCTCCCGCCTGTTCTCTCTCCTCTCTCTCCTGCCTGTTCTCTCCTCTCTCCCGCCTGTTCTCTCTCCTCTCTCCCGCCTGTTCTCTCTACTCTCTTTCTCCTGCCTGTTATCTCTCTCCCGCCTGTTCTCTCTCCTCTCTCTCCCGCCTGTTCTCTCTCCTGCCTGTCCTCTCTCTCCCGCCTGTTCTCTCTCTCTTTCTCCTGCCTGTTCTCTCCTCTCTCCTGCCTGTCCTCTCTCTCCCGCCTGTTCTCTCTCCTCTCTCTCCTGCCTGTTCTCTCTCCTCTCTTTCTCCCGCCTGTTCTCTCTCCTGCCTGTCCTCTCTCTCCCGCCTGTTCTCTCTCCTCTCTTTCTCCTGCCTGTTCTCTCCTCTCTCCCGCCTGTTCTCTCTCCTCTCCCGCCTGTTCTCTCTCCTCTCTTTCTCCAGCCTGTCCTCTCTCCTCTCTCTCCTGCCTGTTCTCTCTCCTGCCTGTCTTCTCTGTCCCGCCTGTTCTCTCTCCTCTCTTTCTCCTGCCTGTTCTCTCCTCTCTCCCGCCTGTTCTCTCTCCTCTCCCGCCTGTTCTTTCTCCTCTCTCTCCTGCCTGTTCTCTCCTCTCTCCCGCCTGTTCTCTCTCTACTCTCTTTCTCCTGCCTGTTATCTCTCTCCCGCCTGTTCTCTCTCCTCTCTCTCCCGCCTGTTCTCTCTCCTGCCTGTCCTCTCTCTCCCGCCTGTTCTCTCCTCTCTTTCTCCTGCCTGTTCTCTCCTCTCTCCTGCCTGTCCTCTCTCCCGCCTGTTCTCTCTCCTCTCTCTCCCGCCTGTTCTCTCTCCTGCCTGTCCTCTTTCTCCCGCCTGTTCTCTCCTCTCTTTCTCCTGCCTGTTCTCTCCTCTCTCCTGCCTGTTCTCTCTCCTCTCTCTCCTGCCTGTTCTCTCTCCTCTCTCTCCCGCCTGTTCTCTCCTCTCTCTCCCGCCTGTTCTCTCTCCTCTCTCTCCTGCCTGTTCTCTCTACTCTCTTTCTCCTGCCTGTTCTCTCTCTCCTCCCTCTATCCTTTCTCTCTTCTTTCTCCCTCTTTCCTCATCCTCTCCATTCCATCCCTATTTTCTTCTCTTCTCTCCATCTCTCCCTCTTTACTCTTTTCCTCTTTAGCCTCCATCTTTCACTCCCCTCATTTCTCTCTACACCTTCTCTCTTTGCCTCTTCCTCTCTCCTGCCTTCGCTGGGCCTCTCTTTTCCACAGGTTCTCAGGGCCGGACTGGCGATCTGGCAATTCTGGCAAATGCCAGAAGGGCCGGTCTGGTCATGGGCTGCCTTATCTGCTACCTTGTTAACAGAATCGGTGTTCTCAAGACCCCCATACTGTTAAGAGCTGTGATGGAGCACAAAGTCGCTGACTCCATCACTTACCCAGCATGCCATGGGTATCATTAGTATATTGGTCTTGTAGTAAATCTTCCTTTCCTCCGTCCAGGGTAATATTAGTGATATTTCCCATCTGGTTCATGGGGACGGAGACAACATGGGCCTGTGTGATTTCAATTGCCAGGACTGAATTTCCGCCCCAGTCCGTTCCTGGTTCTAATCCCTGACTGATAACCACAGTGAAATAATCAGCAAATTGTTCTTGGTGCAACTTCACCCCCCAGCGATCAGCAGAGCATACAGCGGCCACTACAGGGGAAGTGCGGTATTACATGCTGGGCATTGAAGTTATTGTAATCCATGGATGGGCTGCTCTGCCAGAACAGGGGGTCTATGCACGGTCCTCTGCTCTAGCTAGTAGAGGGGGATTCTGACTCATAAAGCCCCTCTATGGCTTCAATATGTTTTTATAACTCAAAACAAGCGGCATTTTGTACTGGTAAGACCAGAAACCACCATAGGTAACTGGACACATTTTCCCGATAATTTAGACATTTTATGGCAGAACTAAAAAAAGTTAAAATAAATAAACCACATGATGGACAGATCACGGTGATACTTTGTATGCAAATTTACCAGATCACAATCTAATTAATTAATTACCAGTGAAATGTTCTGGAAAAATATGTCCGATCCACTGAGACATCAGAATAAGATGGACTTTAAGCGCTGACGGCTGATATTCTGATGACGCCCTCAGAGATCTTGGCCCCACACTTGTCCTCCATACTTTATTTGGTCAGAGCACACAATTTTTGGCAGGTGGTTTTATTGTTATGGCTGATCGGTTATTGTCACCGCGACTATTTGCTGCTTATTAATGAGCATCTGAATCAACAAGTTCCAATAAATGTCCCATAAGTGCTGAAGACGTCCATAGAGAGAGTCTATAGACTGGAGCTCTGTGTGTGCGGCCGGGGCGTGGACATACTATAGAAACGGCTGAGTAAACAGACCCACACCTCCGAGAAATGCATGCTCACAGGCGCCTTACACTGCTACGCAGGGTTTGTTTTTTTGCCTTGAGGGGGCAAAAAAGAGAATAACACAATCGCATGATGAGCTGCAATGTACCCTGTCAGCGCAGGACAATATCTTTTCCACCTCCCATCAGCCGACTTTGTTCCTTTTCCTGTCTGCTAACGCTTCGTAAATGATCAGAAACCTTCTCGGTCCCCTAAAAAAATCAATTTCTTCTAATGATGGCAATAGCAGCTGTGTAGAAGGGAGAGGAGGGGGATGCAGCTGCAGTTTCTCCCTTCCTGTGTCTTTGGGACTGCATGCTGTGAGAGGGGAGAGGGAGTGGCAAAAGTTCTGATTGGCTCAGAGTGTAACACAGAAGATCTCACCCAATCAGAGGAAGAGAGAAGACGGACATTTATAAGGGGAAGGGAAAGAAAGAGAATCGCAAATAAAACTGGGGCATTCGGGACAGAAACACACGAGCGTGGGCTGCAAACGTGTTTGGATATCTTGGGGCTAAAAAATGGGCCGCCCCCTGTACAGAACACTTATCTATTAGTCAACTTGGCTGCCAAGAGCATCTCTCCAATATGGAGGACCCAACACGTCCACATATTACATGGAATCCCATTGATTTGAATGGACGCGGTGTAGTACCTTATTTCTCCACTAGTGGCAGTACAGGGAAATTGAACACGTGCTGTCAGACTCCCCCCCAGCAGCAGGACCCTCCTGATCAGCCATTTATCAGGGGGGCATTCAAACGCTCCAGTAGGGATCCGCTCTCAGCTCAGCTCCCCCTTTTCTAGGATATATGACGCCTATAGATATGCAGCTCCCTCCTGTCACTGGCTCGTCCTACACTTCAGGATCTCCAATTCTATCTGTAATCAATCCCAGCAGCGTTTTATGCTTAATTAAATGTGCACTCGTTTAGGGTTAATGATGCTGCTCTGTTTTGTCGGGAGCATTGTGGGATTATATTGCCCGACTCAATCAATACATCAATCCGTCACTATCTCGTTCCGCGCTCCCACCGCCATCTGCGGAAAGTGAAGATGGGAGCATTTACCAACTCTCCAGCATCCCATCACATGACAAGTCTGAATCCGCCGCTCCAGATAAGACGCCGCTACCTCCGAGGCACCAGGATGTCTCATCTCTCTATCATTATCTATCTATATACTATATATCTATTATCTATCTATCTATCTATCTATAATCTATATCTATTATCTATCTATTATCTATATATCTATCTATTATCTATCTATCTATTATCTATCTATCTATTATCTATCTATTATCTATATATCTATCTATTATCTATCTATCTATCATCTATCTATCATCTATCTATCATAGTAACATAGTAACATAGTTATTAAGGTTGAATGAAGACTATAAGTCCATCTAGTTCACCCCATAGCCTAACCTAACATGCCCTAACATGTTGATCCAGAGGAAGGCAAAAAAAACCCATGTGGCAAGAGTAAGCTTCACATTGGGGAAAAAAATTCCTTCCCGACTCCACATACGGCAATCAGACTAGTTCCCTGGATCAACGCCCTATCAAGAAATCTAGTGTATATACCCTGTAACATTATACTTTTCCAGAAAGGCATCCAGTCCCCTCTTAAATTTAAGTAATGAATCACTCATTACAACATCATACGGCAGAGAGTTCCATAGTCTCACTGCTCTTACAGTAAAGAACCCGCACCTGTTATTATGCCTAAACCTTCTTTCCTCCAGACGCAGAGGATGCCCCCTTGTCCCTGTTTCAGGTCTATGATTAAAAAGATCATCAGAAAGGTCTTTGTACTGTCCCCTCATATATTTATACATTAACATAAGATCACCCCTTAAGGTACCGTCACACTTAGCGACGCTGCAGCGATACCGACAACGATCCGGATCGCTGCAGCGTCGCTGTTTGGTCGCTGGAGAGCTGTCACACAGACCGCTCTCCAGCGACCAACGATGTCGGTAACCAGGGTAAAAATCGGGTAACTAAGCGCAGGACCGCGCTTAGTAACCCGATGTTTACCCTGGTTACCATCCTAAAAGTAAAAAAAAACAAACACTACATACTTACCTACAGCTGTCTGTCCTCCAGCGCTCTGCTTCTCTGCACTCCTCCTGTACTGTCTGTGTGAACACAGCGGCCGGAAAGCAGAGCGGTGACGTCACCGCTCTGCTTTCCGGCTGACCGACGCTCACAGCCAGAGCAGGAGGAGTGCAGAGCACAGCGCTGGAGGACAGACAGCGGTAGGTAAGTATGTAGTGTTTGTTTTTTTTTACTTTTAGGATGGTAACCAGGGTAAACATCGGGTTACTAAGCGCGGCCCTGCGCTTAGTTACCCGATGTTTACCCTGGTTACCAGTGAAGACATCGCTGAATCGGTGTCACCAGGGTCGGCTCCAGGTTTTCGAGGGCCCCGGGCGAAAGAGTCTCAGTGGGCCCCCCCCCCCTTTAACACATACCACGATTTATGATGCACAGATACGGCAGAGAAATTTATAGTACAATGCCAGATTTCACTTCTTACATGAGTGACAGCTATTGTAAATTCTGCAGTGTATATATACAGGAGGAAAGGTGCTGTGCAGTGTATATATACAGGAGGAAAGGTGCTGTGCAGTGTATATATACAGGAGAGGTGCTTTTCTGTTTTGAGTTTTTCTATGAAACAAAGACTTTTCTACATAAACAACTGGTTTTGCGGCCCCAACAGATCTGTGCTACAAAGTAACATCGCTCGGGCATTAATGAGGGACCTGATGCTGAATCCTTTCCACAAACCCTAATGACCCAATTAGTGCCCTGTCATTAGAAGCTCATTAAACACCTCCCTGTCCCGAGCAGTCATGTACAGTATGGGGGGATCCTGCAGCCCACCCCCTGACTGCTCCATACCATACACTGCCCTCTGTTGCGCTCACTATTATCCTGTGCATTTCTCGGTCATCGTTACCCCATGTTACACTTGTCACCCCCCACTACAGAGTAGCAGGGCAGCCAATGTCACCCCCTCCCGGACCCTAATGGCAGCAGGAAATATCTGCTCCTCTATTGGGTTGGAAAACACCAAAAAAGGACACATTCAAGAAAAAACACCAAAAACAGGCAAAGATGCTTACCTGTCTAAACAGGCCTCAATACAAATGCACAAGCAGGGTGCAGTGGACCCAAACAAAATAGCAAGTGCACAGGTGCAATACCTAATGAAACAGCCAGCCTTCAATAAGTGTTTGGCCGTGTGGTACACCAATGCACTAAGATAAAATACTCTGTATGTGGCGTGTTCACACAAGGAATACAAAGCATCTGACTACAGCCTATTAATGACGCCATATGGCGGGCTGCCGAGTGCTAAAAAGCATCCTGTGCGAACAGAGGCCACAGTGTACAGAACAATTCGGGCCCAGCTGCACCCTGCAAAAAATATATGTGCAAAAAAACATATAAATATATGTAAGGTCTTAGTTGATATTAGGGCCATAATATGGAAGCTGGCAACCCACGCCAAGGGTCCTTACGTATTGCCAGTCCTACTCTAACATGAAAAACACCAAAAAAGGACACATTCAAGAAAAAACACCAAAAACAGGCAAAGATGCTTACCTGTCTAAATAGGCCTCAATACAAATGCACAAGCAGGGTGCAGCGGACCCAAACAAAATAGCTGGGCCCGAATTGTTCTGTAGGGCGTTATTAATAGGCTGTAGCCAGACGCTTTGTATTCCTTGTGTGAACACGCCACATACAGAGTATTTTATCTTAGTGCATTGGTGTACCACAAGGCCAAACCCTTATTGAAGGCTGGCTGTTTCATTAGGTATTGCACCTGTGCATTTGCTATTTTGTTTGGGTCCGCTGCACCCTGCTTGTGCATTTGTATTGAGGCCTGTTTAGACAGGTAAGCATCTTTGCCTGTTTTTGGTGTTTTTTCTATTGGGTTGGAACCTGATTTAATCAAGGAATAATGTGGATTTGTTGCCGGTGGCTGCAGGGGAAGGGTTAAGTGATGCCATGTCCGTGGTGGGAGCAGTGGCAGCTGCTGGGACCTGGACAGACACAACCAATGTTGCTGTGACTGCACAGTGTGACCTGGAGGAGAGAAGCTGAGACTCCGGAGCAGAAATCACCCACATGCCAGCACTGGGCAGAGTCCCTCCAGTCACCAGCCTGGGGCCACGGGGCCCCAACGTACAGCCCACATGGCAGCAGCTCCCCTTCCTCCTGGCATCTGGTTAACCCCATTTATGCGGGTCGGATTGTTATCTTTAAGGTTCAGCAATAACCTTCATACAGATGGGAAGGGGTTAAGCTTCTTCCTACCCCACTGGTGCAGGTTTGGTGCAGCATGCATGTATTCTGGGTGAGCTGGGCGGCTACAGGCTGCACCCCACCAGCTGCTCCTCCAGACATCACCCACATTTTTAGGCAGCGGAGACAGACAGCAGCAGACTGAGCCACAAGTCCAACTGCAACCACTGCTGGATACCTTTGCACTCAGGCACTGGTAGGACGGAGCTCTGGAATCTGCCTGATAAACTTCAGCACTGTCTGCAGCCACCCAGGGGGGAGAGCAGAGAACGTGCTCTCTCCGCCTACAATGTCACACTGGCTGCCTTCTGTTAACCCCTATGTGTGCCTGCCTGGCTGCACTGACTGAGTGAGAAGATGCTTGTGTCAGAGCTGGCACATAGGGGTTAAGAGAACGCAGCCAGCAGTGACTTTGTGGGGGGAGAGCATGTTATCTCCTGCTCTGCTCTCCCAGCTGTATCTATGACAGCTAAGTGGGCCCCCCTCTCTCCCCAGGGCCCCGGCATTTGCCCGGTGTGCCGGGTGCTGACGCCGGCCCTGGGTGTCACACACGCCGATTCAGCGATGTCTGCGGGGAGTCCAGCGACAAAATAAAGTTCTGGACTTTCTTCCCCGACCAGCGACATCACAGCAGGGGCCTGATCGCTGCTGCCTGTCACACTGGACGATATAGCTGGCGAGGATGCTGCAACGTCACGGATCGCTAGCGATATCGTCTAGTGTGACGGTACCTTTAGTCTTCGTTTTTCCAAACTAAATAGCCCCAAGTGTAATAACCTATCTTGGTATTGCAGACCCCCCAGTCCTCTAATAACCTTGGTCGCTCTTCTCTGCACCCGCTCCAGTTCAGCTATGTCTTTCTTATACACCGGAGACCAGAACTGTGCACAGTATTCTAAGTGTGGTCGCACTAGTGACTTGTATAGAAGTAAAATTATGTTCTCCTCATGAGCATCTATGCCTCTTTTAATGCATCTCATTATTTTATTTGCCTTTGTAGCAGCTGCCTGACACTGGCCACTAAATATGAGTTTGTCATCCACCCATACACCCAGGTCTTTTTCATTGACGGTTTTGCCCAGAGTTTTAGAATTAAGCACATCTATCTATTATCTATCTATATATTATCTAACTAATTATCTATCTATTATCTATCTATTATCTATCTATCTATCATCTATCTATATATTATCTATCTATTATATATTTATCATTATCTATCTATTATCTATTTAACTAATTATCTATCTATTATATCTATTATCTATCTATTATCTATCTATTATCTATCTATATATTATCTATCTATATATTATCTATTATCATCTACCTATCTATTATCTATCTAAAGGTACCTTCACACTAAACGACGCCGCAGCGATCCAGACAACGATCCGGATCGCTGCAGCGTCGCTGTTTGGTCGCTGGAGAGCTGTCACACAGACCGCTCTCCAGCGACCAACGATGCCGGTAACCAGGGTAAACATCGGGTTACTAAGCGCAGGGCCACGCTTAGTAACCCGATATTTACCCTGGATACCATCCTAAAAGTAAAAAAAAACAAACGCTTCATACTTTTCTTCAGCTGTCTGTCCCCGGCGCTGTGCTTCTCTGTACTGGCTGTGAGCACAGCGGTGACGTCACCGCTCTGCTTTCCGGCCGCTGTGCTCACAGCCAGAGCAGAGAAGCAGAGCGCCGGGGACAGACAGCCGAAGGTAAGTATGAAGCGTTTGTTTTTTTTACTTTTAGGATGGTATCCAGGGTAAACATCGGGTTACTAAGCGCGGCCCTGCGCTTAGTAACCCGATGTTTACCCTGGTTACCAGCAAAGACATCGCTGAATCGGTGTCACACACACGCCGATTCAGCGATGTCAGCGGGAGAGCCAGTGACGAAATAAAGTTCTGGCCTTCTAGCCCCGACCAACGACAGCACAGCAGGATCCTGATCGCTGCTGCGTGTCAAACTAAACGATATCGCTAGCGAGGACGCTGCAACGTCACGGATCGCTAGCGATATCGTTTAGGGTGAAGGTACCTTATCTATTTATATATTATCTATTATCTATCTATTATCTATCTATCTATATACAGTTGTGCTCAAAAGTTTACATACCCCGGCAGATTTTTTGCTTTCTTGGTCATTTTTCAGAGAATATGAATGATAACACCAACACTTTTCCTCCTCTCATGGTCAGTGGTTGGGTGAAGCCATTTATTGTCAAACTACTGTGTTTTCTCTTTTTAAATCATAATGACAACTCAAAACATCCAAATGACCCTGATCAAAAGTTTACATACCCCATTTCTTAATACCGTGTATTGCCCCCTCTAACATCAATGACAGCTTGAAGTTTTTTGTTGTAGTTGTGGATGAGGTTCTTTATTTTCTCAGATGGTAAAGCTGCCCACTCTTCTTGGCATAAAGCCTCCGGTTCCTGTAAATTCCTGGGCTGTATAGCATGAACTGCGTGCTTGTGATCTCCCCAGAGTGGCTCAATGATGTTGAGGTCAGGAGACTGAGATGGCCACTCCACAACCTTCACTTTGTTCTGCTGTAGCCAATGACAGGTTGACTTGGCCTTGTGTTTTGGATCGTTGTCATGGTGGAACATCCTAATACGTCCCATACGCAGCTTCCGGGCTGATGAGTGCAAATTTGCCTCCAGAGGTTGCTAATAACGTGAGGCACAAAAGATGGAAGTTTTGCAATGCTCTATGACTATCTGTAGCACAATAGAGTGTGTATGGTTCAATTGTATACACAGCAGGTGCAGTAATGAGGTATAAGGGGCAGCAATAGGTGGCAACGGTTCTGGAAATCTGTGTCTGTGTGGCAAATTCTGCAGCTGAGTTGTGCCTGGAAGAGGTCGTCGTGGAGGACTGGGCCGGATAGAAAACACAGAAGAAGTGGACGACCTGTGCCAGTGACTGTAAGTGTACTGTAATGCCTTATGTAATAGATAGAACTGGCATCTATACTGCTGTATGGTCACTGTATGGCGGTAATACTATTAGTAACATTACAGGAGAAAACGAGTGCCGAGAGGTGATAGAAGAACGAAGCCATGTATTTATCAGTGAAACATATCAGCTGGTGTGAAATCAATCGGTGTTAAATTTCCTCAAATTCACAGTTTCTAGAAAATCCCAACTTTTGGGAATTCAGTTTGCGCAAAAACAGCCAAGCAGAGACCGGATTAAGAAGTAATAAAAATATTGTACTCTTTAATTAAGGACAGGTAGAAAAAAAATGTATAAAAAAACAAGTCTGTGCTTGAAAGTCTGAACTAAGCAAAGCTCGGAATAAAAATAAAGGCGCCAGATGGGCAGAGTTCATAATGGCCCTTATGTAAATCTTAGGGGCGCCGAGCCGACAAATGTCCTGACTAGGCTGCGTACACACCTGTCATTTTGAGCCTTCGATGCAGATTCTGTCACACTTAACAGAAAATATTAGTGCTGTATATACACCTTGGAGGAAACTGATCGACCTCATTATAAGTCAATGGGCTCCAGCAGATGTCCTTGGTGCGACGGTCCCGGCACTGTGGTGTAGGGTCCATTATAAAGGGTCGTCGTAACACAGATGAGAAATGAACCTTAGATGCTGCAGGGAATTAGAGCAACTGCTCATTTTCTCAACCAAAAAAATACATTATTGTTTAGAGGGATGATAACATAAGAAAAAGTTCCTGTACTCTCCGCCCCTGGAATCAAAGGAAGCGAGTGTGACAGTAACAGATTACTGAAAGGGGAGAGGATATGAAAAAGATCCCTGCAGTATGACACAGGGAGAAATCAGAAGAGTGGGATCTGTTTGATAAGAGAGGTAATTAAACAAGGAAAAGTTGCTGTGTCCCCCTCAGAATTCACTCAAGGTTTAACAGAGAGAGAAGATGGTAACGTGATTTGTACGTGGGAAGATAACAAAAGGAAAAGTTCTTGTCTCTTACTCAAGTTGCATGAGAACTAATAGATGACAGATATGGGCTGTGATCGGTAGGAAGGGTGAAATCACAAAGAAAGGTTCATTTGTCTGCCCGTCTGGGGCTATAGAAAGTGGAACAAGAGCGAGAGGACAGTAGAGGCTGTGAATAGTGAGGAGGGTGAAAACATGAAGAAAACTGGTTGTACCTGGGGAGGGAGATAAAACTAACCAGTTTTCATTGATAAAAGAGGGATGATAACATGAAGAAAAGTTCCTGTACACATCTTCCCCCTTTATACTGTAGGCTACATATGGAGGAAATAACAGTAACTGGCTGATTTGCCAGAGGGATGATAACATGAAGAAAAGTTCCTGTACACATACTTCCTTTTACTGGAGGATACGTATGGAGAGAATAACAATAAGTGATTTTCCAGAAGGATGATATAATGAAGAAAAGTTCCTGTACACATCTTTCCCCTTTATACTGGAGGATACATATGGAGGAAATAACAGTAACTGGCTCATTTGCCAGAGAGATAACATGAAGAAAAGTTCCTGTACACATCTTCCCCCTTACTACTGTAGGTTACATATGTTGGAAATAACAGTAACTGGCTGATTTGTCAGAGGGATGATGACATGAAGAAAAGTTCCTGTACACATACACACTTCCTTCCTTTTACTGGAGGATACATATGGAGGGAATAGCAATAAGTGATTTGCCAGAGGGATGATAACATGAAGAAAGGTTCCTGCATCCTGAGTTCCCAGGGCAATGGATGGCCAGTTATGGAAGAGTTAGAGAGTAAGGAGAGACGGATTAGTGGGGCAGCAGTGGGAGGATTGGGATATTAGATGGGAGGCTGACACATATGGAAGAGGGCCCCTGTGCAGGAACAAATGTGTCTGTGACTGAGGCCGGTCAGGGGGTTATCGTGGGGTAGATTTTAGTCGCCAAAATCATGACATGTTGGCAGTGGAAGGTTGTGGACTGAGGGGGCGCTGCATGATCTTTCTTTGGAGTCGAGCCCTGCCCCCGAGCACCTAATATTACCTTTTTTTTTACCGGAGTGTTCCTTTAACCCTACATATTGTAGCAGACTCTTATAAAACGAAAAACTCTGCCTATTTTGCTCTCTCCCTGCGGTTTTTCCTGTTCATCATTTTTTAATCACTTTTATTCCGTTTTAAACATTGGCATTAGCAGCTGCACCGAGAATCTTTGATGAATAAATCAGAAGCTTTTTTTTTTTTTTAAGAACTTAGAACCGACAGCATCTGTTCAACTCCTTAATGGCTTCTTGATTCATCTTATGAAACATTGAGCGAAAGTTTGTGATGTGGAAAATCTGTATTATGACGAGATAACAATACATTAATTACATTATACTCCAGAGCTGTAATCACAACTCTGCAGACGAAGAGCGAAGAAAGACGTGTGAGACAAACCAGCACATGTTACACCTTAGATTCCTCACAGTGCCCCCAACTTTACTCAGATGGCAGCTTTACACCCCCCCTTTGGCATGTCAGCAGCTTCATCAAGTCTTCTCCGGGAATGGCTGCCAATGGACAGGTCGCCTCGTCGGGAGTTCATTTGTGGAATCATCGGTCTTTGGCAACTGTTTGCCACCATCAGGTGTGTTATGAAGGGGCAGTCTTGGTTCAGAGGTCCACACAAGTGCTGAGCTCTATACTACAACTGTCCCAAGACAGAATTTGGAAAGAACCACCTAAGTGAGGGTGATCAAGGCGGCCATGAGAGCTGGTGAGTTCTCCTTCAATGGAAGTCTTCAAACAGAGGCTGGACGGACATCTGTCTGAGATGGTCTAGTGACTCCTGCATTGAGCACGAGGACCCTGGAGGTCCCTTCCAAATCTAACATTCTATGATTCTAAGAGGAACGACCATCCATCATTACGGTAAGACATGGAGATCAGTCATTTGCTAGAACCTTCAAGGTATCCTCAAGTGAAGTCATGAAAATCATCAATCACTCTGAAGAAGCTGGTTCATGAGGTCCGTCCCATTGCTCCACTTAAACTGGTTCATGAGGACCGTCCCATTGCTCCACTTTCGGCATTATGATGGTAAAAGCCTCAAACAGAAGAACATGTCCCCTATAAGCAAAACTTCATAGGAACGCTTTTTTTTCCCCCATCATATCAAAAAACTTGATTTAGAGTAAAAACAAACTACGGATCCATTATGAATTCTGCTGCCACAAGTCATCCGAGGATTCAGCAACAATAGATGAAAATAGAAGCATACAAAGGACTGTGCAGATTTAACAATGTCAGGGCCCTCGCCGGTGTTCTCCTAAGCCCCGCAGATGACCTGTCCTCCACCCAACCGATTCCTGGTATTGAATTGCCGCATTGACACACAACCTTCACTGCCATGCAGCAAGTAACGTCAGGCAGCAGTATGTAAAGGCTCCGTAGTTTAGTCAACTACAGCTGCGGAAAACTGTCAAGGACGGTCATAAAGATGCTTTGAATTATTATTATTTTTTTTTTACAAACTTAGCGGCAGAGAACTGTATGTTTGTCAAGGTAAATTCAATTAGAGGAAAGACAAAGGGTATTGAATGCATTCAGTGTATTCACCAGTGTATCCATACAATGACTGACAAGGATGGTGTGACTGCGACGTGGATGTTTCTTCTGCTTTATCCATAGATAAAGAGGAAATGAGAACCTAGAGCACCTTGAGTCACAATCACTGAACTATGGGGGAGGTTGGGGCTCAACTGGAAACGTTTCCAGTAGAAAGCCTTTTCTGTTAGATATAGACAACAACAGATGCCGCATTAACGGATCCATTGGCTAAAATGTAAAAAAAAAAATGGAGACCTGTTAGTGAATAACGGACTAAAAAGTTGTGTCAGCACAATGGATTTCTGCTGGATCCATTCTAATGGATCATTACTGTGCATGTGAACATAACCTTACTTGTTCTAAATGAGCCAAAACATTTGACACTAATTCATTGAGTTGCAACGATACCCGAGGCTATTCCTCATATTTTATTGACTTAGGTGGTAGGGTGGGATCATCAACCATCTTAAATACGCAGACGACACAACATTGATAACAAGAAGCGTAGATGGAATGAAGGACTTATTGCTTAGTGTCAAGATGGAACGCTCGAACATGGGACTGCTACTGCACACAAAGAAGACAACGATATTGGCTACTACTGCCAGGTAAGACCAGGTCACATTTGAGATGGACGGTGATGAATTGGAAGTTGTAAAGGACTTCAACATACTCAGATCGATGATCAGTCAAGATGCAGCGACGTCAGAATAGAATACCTATGGGCAAATCGACAATGAAGTCACTGGACAAGGTCTTCAAGTCGAAGAACATTTCATTGTTGATGAAGACATGGCTCATGCATAGTTTGGTCTATTCTCTGGTAACATACGGATGCAAAACCTCAACAATAAAAGAAGCAAGACCGAAGAAGAATCAATGTCATTGAAATGTGGTGCTGGAGAGAGATGTTATCAGTACCATGGATGGCAAGAAGAACAAACAAATCAATCATGGCAATCTTAGAATAAATGAAACCAGACAAGTCACCCAAAGCAAGGATCACCAAGCTAATACTTGCCTACTTTGGACACATCACACGAGAACATCAACTGCTGGAGAAGGACATCATGGTCAGAAGAATAAAAGAACAAGGCGAATAGCAAAGCCAGCAGCCTGAAGGCTTGATACTATAAAGATAATGGCGGAGATGACCCTGATTGACCTATCTTGGCATGCATAAGATTGACCTTCCTACAGATTGTTCATCCATCAAGTGGCCATAAATCAGGATCTAGTCAAAGGCGGTTATAAAAAAAAATATTGTGCACAAATGATGCCTAAAAGAAGTTGAAAAGCAAGAAGGTCAATCACTAGGCTGACATACTCTACCTGATTTTGAAAAATGTCCAGTTGTCACCAGTACTTGAGTCTTAACCCGAGTCGGTTCTCTTTTGGTTCCCTCTTCAGATTATAACTAAGAAGGTTGTAAAGAAGCTACAGCTTCTACTCAAGGTTTTAATAGAATACTCGGATACTAACTTCAATGACCAGGAGTTTTGAGACTTCTCGAAGACTGGAAGAGTCTTTGAAGTTCTCCAACATCAACACTTGATCTCCAATGGTTTCTTGACCAGAACCTATAGTTTGGTGGGGTTTTACAATCTGAAAAAAGATTGACTCAATAAAACTACCCCATTGGAATAAAGGTTGACCTTGAGTTGATCTATCCAAGACTGCTGGTGGTAATACCTCCAGAACTTGGCCAACACTCTCTATAACAGGTGTGAAAGTGCCTCTGAACTTCCATTCAATGATGTCCCATTCATCATTGATCAAAAAGCCCAAGCAAAGCCATCTTGAGTTAACCAGTCCAAAATGTCCAAGCCTCGCTTATCTACCCATCTGTTGTTTTCACCTTATTGAGTAGTATAAATTTTCAACATAATCCTTGGTTATGGTGGGTTTTCAAAAAGTGAATGGCCGAACAGAAAGTTCAAACTAGATTTTTAAAAAAAATGGAATCTTGAGGCTTTTGGAGGAACCCATTTGTCAGTGTATCAGTTTCATTCATGAGTAGACCCAGCAATCGTATGAGGAAGCACAACCTGGGGCCTTGTAAAAAAAAAATTACAAAATAGAAAAATGTTTTTTTTTAATATTAAAAAGAAGACAATAAAGTATAAAAAAATTAACATAAAAATTCAAATAATTGGTTTTCTCCCTTTGACATCCACTGTACATGTACGGCGCAAGCCAGGAGCAGGGTGAGCACGTCCCATAACCGACTGATAATGGCTGTGACAGCCAGGTCCTGCCTCTGACAGCCGCTGACAGAGAGTGACAGCCAGGTCCTGCCTCTGACAGCCGCTGACAGAGACTGTTAACCTGTTAAATACCACTGTCAAGCTCCGGTGGTGGCATTAACAGTGCGCCGGCATGGGAGCGTGTCATTCTATGTGCCCATCTGCTGTCCCGCAACGTGATCGCAGGGCGCCAATGCGTATGACAATAAAGGGTCTATAAATTTCTGAATTTTTTTTTGCTGCTCAAATAAAAACACTACACAACTTTGATATCATCATGGTATTCACACTGACCAGAAGCGTCATGGTGCTGGGTCATTTTTTTGCTACGTAATGAACGCCGT
Source organism: Ranitomeya imitator (assembly GCF_032444005.1). Classification (NCBI taxonomy): domain Eukaryota; kingdom Metazoa; phylum Chordata; class Amphibia; order Anura; family Dendrobatidae; genus Ranitomeya; species Ranitomeya imitator. The sequence continues at coordinate 17,762,098 of NC_091287.1, read as the reverse complement.
AAAAGCAAAACCTCAAAAAACAATGACGGAATTGTGTTTTTTTTTTCCACTGATACCCAGTTTATAATTTTTTTCCCATTGAGTGATGGAAGTCAAAACTACAACTTGTCCCCCCCAAAAATAAATCCTCATACGGCTATGGGGACAAAGAGAAAATGAAAAAAATGTAAGAGTCTTGGAAGAAGGGGAGGAAAAAACAAAAGGGCAAAAACAAAAATTTGGTCTCGTCAGAAAGGGGTTAAGAAGAATGTTGAGATGAAAACATGGTGACCCTATTGTTCCATGGGAAAATATGGAAACGTGAGAAGCCTCACCGTGCCCTGCCGCTGCGTCAATTACCGGTACTGCGATCCATACTGACGACTAGCAATGCGCAACAAGCAAAACACAAGAAGAACAATTGGGAACTTGAATAATTCAAACTTCCATTTATTTCATCCATTAAAAACAGGGAAATCCAGAGTTCAAAAATACAAAGCGATTCTAACGTGTTTCTGGCGTGGCTGCCCTTGGTCCTAGAATATACAAAAGTAATACAAAATACCTTGTATAGAGGAAAAAAACGTGTTATATGTTTAATTCTGAGTTCTTTTTCCAAACTAAAGGAGCGCCGATGGGATTGTGATTTTCCCCTTCGTTAGCTATACTTTATGTTGAGTGGTGGGAAGATATTTTGATTTTTTCTGAAAATAAAATTGCTTAGAAACGCTTTGTATTTTTTAGCTATGGATTAAATAAATGGAAGTTTTAATTATTCACGTACCGATCCTCCTTCCTGTTTTCTTTGCCTATTTTTCTATGGTTATTTGACCCCCCATATGGATCATTAGGAATTATAAGCTTGTTGTGGGCGTGTTCTACGAGTCTTCTCTGGAGGAATATACATCCATCCCAAATGCAAAGCAAATGTGAAAAACAAAATCCCAAAATACAATATAAAAGCAAAAAATGGCTAATGACTTCCTCCGGGACCCATCGATGTGGGGCGTGACGTCAGCGTCCTGCCCTGGTTTAGTTTTTCCCCTGTCTGCGGAGACTGTCATAACGGGCGCAATCAGGGGAGATGAAGGAACATTAGATTTTTCTCTTTTTTCTTCAGCTTCTTCCTTCATATCTTGAAGCTCTTCAGCTTCGCCTGAGGATCTGGTGGAGATAGAAGAAGACATAGGAGAATGCTGAGGTCAAGGAGACTCCTAGAATTAGATGCTGGGGAAGACATTTGTCATTCATTAATAAGTCAACAACATGGTGTATCCCCCGGCGGACCCTTGAGGACTTCTGTTGTCACATGCTGTAAAACGTGGGACATCTCCGCTAAGAAGTCTTGTAACCCTTTAGGAATCAAACCTATTTGGGATGCAAAAATGTTTAGTTCATTTAGAGGACCACATGATTTGTATTAATTTTTTTGGTTGCGTTGGCCGCACGTGGGATTGTTATTTGTGGGATGGGTGGTCAATCGGATTTAAACAACAGATCATTCTCTGATGATGGCTTCACTTTAACCCCTTTACCCCCAAGGGTGGTTTGCACGTTAATGACCGGGCCAATTTTTACAATTCTGACCACTGTCCCTTTATGAGGTTATAACTCTGGAACGCTTCAATGGATCCTGGTGATTCTGACATTGTTTTCTCGTGACATATTGTACTTCATGACAATGGTAAAAATTATTTGATAGTACCTGCGTTTATTTGTGAAAAAAACGGAAATTTGGCGAAAATTATGAAAATTTCGCAATTTTCCAACTTTGAATTTTTATGCAATTAAATCACAGAGATATGTCACACAAAATACTTAATAAGTAACATTTCCCACATGTCTACTTTACATCAGCACAATTTTGGAACCAAAATTTTTTTTTGTTAGGGAGTTCTAAGGGTTAAAAGTTGACCAGCAATTTCTCATTTCTACAACACCATTTTATTTTAGGGACCACATCTCATTTGAAGTCATTTTGAGGGGTCTATATGATAGAAAATACCCAAGTGTGACACCATTCTAAAAACTACACCCCTCAAGGTGCTCAAAACCATATTCAAGAAGTTTATTAACCCTTCTGGTGCTTCACAGGAATTTTTTGAATGTTTAAATAAAAATGAACATTTAACTTTTTTTCACAAAAAATGTAATTCAGCTCCAATTTGTTTTATTTTACCAAGGGTAACAGGAGAAAATGGACCCCAAACATTGTTGTACAATTTGTCCTGAGTATGCCAATACCCTACATGTGGGGGTAAACCACTGTTTGGGCGCATGGCAGAGCTCGGAAGCGAAGGAGCGCCATTTGACTTTTCAATGCAAAATTGACTGGAATTGAGATGGGACGCCATGTTTCGTTTGGAGAGCCCCTGATGTGGCTAAACATTGAAACCCCCCACAAGTGACACCATTTTGGAAAGTAGACCCCCTAAGGAACTTATCTAGAGGTGTGGTGAGCACTTTGACCCAACAAGTGCTTCACAGAAGTTTATAATGTAGAACCGTAAAAATAAAAAATCATATTTTTTCACAAAAATTATCTTTTCGCCCCCAATTTTTTATTTTCCCAAGGGTAAGAGAAGAAATTGGACCCCAAAAGTTGTTGTACAATTTGTCCTGAGTACGCTGATAGCCCATATGTGGGGGTAAACCACTGTTTGGGCGGATGGGAGAGCTCGGAAGGGAAGGAGCGCCGTTTGACTTTTCAATGCAAAATTGACAGGAATTGAGATGGGACGTCATGTTGCGTTTGAAGAGCCACTGATGTGCCTAAACATTGAAACCCCCCACAAGTGACACCATTTTGGAAAGTAGACCCCCTAAGGAACTTATCTAGAGGTGTGGTGAGCACTTTGACCCACCAAGTGCTTCACAGAAGTTTATAATGTAGAACCGTAAAAATAAAAAATCATATTTTTTCACAAAAATTATCTTTTTGCCCCCAATTTTTTATTTTCCCAAGGGTAAGAGAAGAAATTGGACCCCAAAAGTTGTTGTACAATTTGTCCTGAGTACGCGGATACCCCATATGTGGGGGTAAACCACTGTTTGGGTGGATGGGAGAGCTCGGAAGGGAAGGAGCGCCGTTTGACTTTTCAAAGCAAAATTGACAGGAATTGAGATGGGACGCCATGTTGCGTTTGAAGAGCCACTGATGTGCCTAAACATTGAAACCCCCCACAAATGACACCATTTTGGAAAGTAGACCCCCTAAGGAACTTATCTAGAGGTGTGGTGAGCACTTTGACCCACCAAGTGCTTCACAGAAGTTTATAATGCAGAGCCGTAAAAATAAAACAAAATTTTTTTCCCACAAAAATTATTTTTTTAGCCCCCAGTTTTGTATTTTCCTGAGGGTAACAGGAGAAATTGGACCCCAAAATTTGTTGCCCAATTTGTCCTGAGTGCGATGATACACCATATGTGGGGGGAACCACTGTTTGGGCACATGAGAGGGCTCAGAAGGGAAGGAGTGCCATTTGAATGCAGACTTAGATGGAATGGTCTGCAGGTGTCACATTGCGTTTGCAGAGCCCCTAATGTACCTAAACAGTAGAAACCCCCCACAAGTGACACCATTTTGGAAAGTAGACCCCCTTAGGAACTTATCTAGATGTGTGCTGAGCGCTTTGACCCACCAAGGGCTTCACAGAAGTTTATAATGGAGAGCCGTAAAAATAAAACAAAAATTTTTTCCCACAAAAATTAGTTTTTAGCCCCCAGTTTTGTATTTTCCCGAGGGTAAAAGGAGAAATTCGACCCCACAATTTGTTGTCCAATTTGTCCTGAGTGCGCTGATACCCCATATGTGGGGGGGAACCACTGTTTGGGCGCATGGGAGGGCTCGGAAGGGAAGGAGCTCCATTTGGAATGAGGACTTAGATGGAATGGTCTGCAGGTGTCACATTGCATTTGCAGAGCCCCTAATGTACCTAAACAGTAGAAACCTCCCACAAGTGACACCATTTTGGAAACTAGACCCCCTAAGGAACTCATCTAGATGTGTTGTGATAGCTTTGAACCCACAAGTGTTTCACTACAGTTTGTAACGCAGAGCCGTGAAAATTAAAAAAAAAATCTTTCCCCCCAAAATTATTTTTTAGCCCCCAGTTTTGTATTTTCCCGAGGGTAAGAGGAGAAATTCGACCCCAAAAGTTGTTGTCCAATTTGTCCTGAGTACGCTGATACCCCGTATGTTGGGGGAAACCAACGTTTGAGCGCATGGCAGAGCTCGGAAGAGAAGGAGCGCCATTTGGAATGCAGACTTAGATGGAATGGTCTGCAGACGTCACATTGCGTTTGCAGAACCCCTAATGTACCTAAACAGTAGAAACCCCCCACAAGTGACCCCATATTGGAAACTAGACCCCCCAGGGAACTAATCTAGATGTGTTGTGAGAACTTTGAACCCCCAAGTGTTTCACTACAGTTTATAACGCAGAGCCGTGAAAATAAAAAATCTTTTTTTTTCCCACAAAAAATATGTTTTAGCCCCGAGTTTTGTATTTTCCCAAGGGTAGCAGGAGAAATTGGACCCCAAAAGTTGTTGTCCTATTTGTCCTGAGTACGCTGATACCCCATATGTTGGGGTAAACCCCTGTTTGGGCACACGGGAGAGCTCGGAAGGGAAGAAGCACTGTTTTACTTTTTCAACGCAGAATTGGCTGGAATTGAGATCGGACGCCATGTCGCGTTCGGAGAGCCCCTGATGTGCCTAAACAGTGGAAACCCCCCAATTATAACTGAAACCCTAATCCAAACACATCCCTAACCCTAATCCCAACAGTAACCCTAACAACACCTCTAACCCTGACACACCCCTAACCCTAATCCCAACCCTATTCCCAACCGTAAATGTAATCTAAACCCTAACTGTAACTTTAGCCCCAACCCAAACTGTAGCCCTAGCCCTAACCCTAGCCCTAACCCTAATCCTAACCCTAGCCCTAACCCTAGCCCTAACCCTAGCCCTAACCCTAACCCTAGCCCTAACCCTAGCCCTAACCCTAGCCCTAACCCTAACCCTAGCCCTAACCCTAGCCCTAACCCTAACCCTAGCCCTAACCCTAACCCTAACCCTAGCCCTAACCCTAGCCCTAGCCCTAACCCTAGCCCTAACCCTAGCCCAGTCCTAACCCTAGCCCTAACCCTAGCCCTAACCCTAGCCCTAACTCTAACCCTAGCCCTAATGGGAAAATGGAAATAAATACATTTTTTTAATTTTTCCCTAACTAAGGGGGTGATGAAGGGGGGTTTGATTTACTTTTATAGCGGGTTTTTTAGCGGATTTTTATGATTGGCAGCCGTCACACACTGAAAGACGCTTTTTATTGCAAAAAATATTTTTTGCGTTACCACATTTTGAGAGCTATAATTTTTCTATATTCTGGTCCACAGAGTCATGTGAGGTCTTGGTTTTTGCGGGACGAGTTGATGTTTTTATTGGTAACATTTTCGGGCACGTGACATTTTTTGATCGCTTTTTATTCCGATTTTTGTGAGGCAGAATGACCAAAAACCAGCTATTCATGAATTTCTTTTGGGGGAGGCGTTTATACCGTTCCGCGTTTGGTAAAATTGATGAAGCAGTTTTATTCTTCGGGTCAGTACGATTACAGCGACACCTCATTTATATCATTTTTTTATGTTTTGGCGCTTTTATACGATAAAAACTATTTTATAGAAAAAATAATTATTTTTGCATCGCTTTATTCTCAGGACTATAACTTTTTTATTTTTTTGCTGATGATGCTGTATGGCGGCTCGTTTTTTGCGGGACAAGATGACGTTTTCAGCGGTACCATGGTTAGTTATATCTGTCTTTTTGATCGCGTGTTATTCCACTTTTTGTTCGGCAGTATGATAATAAAGCGTTGTTTTTTGCCTCGTTTTTTTTTTTTTTTTCTTACGGTGTTTACTGAAGGGGTTAACTAGTGGGCCAGTTTTATAGGTCGGGCCGTTACGGACGCGGCGATACTAAATATGTGTACTTTTATTGTTTTCTTTTTTTTTATTTAGATAAAGAAATGTATTTATGGGAATAATATTTTTTTTTTTTTTCATTATTTTGGAATATTTTTTTTAATTTTTTTTTACACATTTGAAATTTTTTTTTTTTACTTTTTTACTTTGTCCCAGGGGGGGACATCACAGATCGGTGATCTGACAGTTTGCATAGCACTCTGTCAGATCACTGATCTGATAGGAGTGCAGGCTGCTTCACAGTGCCTGCTCTGAGCAGGCTCTGTGAAGCCACCTCCCTCCCTGCAGGACCCGGATCCGCGGCCATCTTGGATCCGGGGCTGGAGGGAGCAGGGAGGGAGGTGAGACCCTCGCAGCAACGCGATCACATCGCGTTGCTTCGGGGGGCTCAGGGAAGCCCGCAGGGAGCCCCCTCCCTGCGCGGTGCTTCCCTGTACCGCCGGCACATCGCGATCATCTTTGATCGCGGTGTGCCGGGGGTTAATGTGCCGGGGGCGGTCCGTGACCGCTCCTGGCACATAGTGCCGGATGTCAGCTGCGATAAACAGCTGACACCCGGCCGCGATCGGCGGCGCTCCCCCCGTGAGCGCTGCCGATCGCATATGACGTACTATTGCGTCCTTGGGAAGAAAAGCCCACCCCACATGGACGCAATAGTACGTCTAATGGCAGAAAGGGGTTAAAGGGGTCTTCCCAAAAAGTTATCTCATATGGGTTTTGTTTTTGCGACGTTTATTGTGCAGAAAAAATGACCCTGCAGCGTGACTCTCCAGGTCCCAAACATGTTGATATAAAACATATAGTTTATATATATATATATATATATATATATATATATACAGTGGGGCAAAAAAGTATTTAGTCAGTCAGCAATAATGCAAGTTCCACCACTTAAAAAGATGAGAGGTGTCTGTAATTTACATCATAGGTATACCTCAACTATGGGAGACAAACTGAGAAAAAAAAATCCAGAAAATCACATTGTCTGTTTTTTTATCATTTTTTTTGCATATTATGGTGGAAAATAAGTATTTGGTCAGAAACAAACAATCAAGATTTCTGGCTCTCACAGACCTGTAACTTCTTCTTTAAGAGTCTCCTCTTTCCTCCACTCATTACCTGTAGTAATGGCACCTGTTTAAACTTGTTATCAGTATAAAAAGACACATGTGCACACCCTCAAACAGTCTGACTCCAAACTCCACTATGGTGAAGACCAAAGAGCTGTCAAAGGACACCAGAAACAAAATTGTAGCCCTGCACCAGGCTGGGAAGACTGAATCTGCAATAGCCAACCAGCTTGGAGTGAAGAATTCAACAGTGGGAGCAATAATTAGAAAATGGAAGACATACAAGACCACTGATAATCTCCCTCGATCTGGGGCTCCACGCAAAATCCCACCCCGTGGGGTCAGAATGATCACAAGAACGGTGAGCAAAAATCCCAGAACCACGCGGGGGGACCTAGTGAATGAACTGCAGAGAGCTGGGACCAATGTAACAAGGCCTACCATAAGTAACACACTACGCCACCATGGACTCAGATCCTGCAGTGCCAGACGTGTCCCACTGCTTAAGCCAGTACATGTCCGGGCCCGTCTGAAGTTTGCTAGAGAGCATTTGGATGATCCAGAGGAGTTTTGGGAGAATGTCCTATGGTCTGATGAAACCAAACTGGAACTGTTTGGTAGAAACACAACTTGTCGTGTTTGGAGGAAAAAGAATACTGAGTTGCATCCATCAAACACCATACCTACTGTAAAGCATGGTGGTGGAAACATCATGCTTTGGGGCTGTTTCTCTGCAAAGGGGCCAGGACGACTGATCCGGGTACATGAAAGAATGAATGGGGCCATGTATCGTGAGATTTTGAGTGCAAACCTCCTTCCATCAGCAAGGGCATTGAAGATGAAACGTGGATGGGTCTTTCAACATGACAATGATCCAAAGCACACCGCCAGGGCACCGAAGGAGTGGCTTCGTAAGAAGCATTTCAAGGTCCTGGAGTGGCCTAGCCAGTCTCCAGATCTCAACCCTATAGAAAACCTTTGGAGGAAGTTCAAAGTCCGTGTTGCCAAGCGAAAAGCCAAAAACATCACTGCTCTAGAGGAGATCTGCATGGAGGAATGGGCCAACATACCAACAACAGTGTGTGGCAACCTTGTGAAGACTTACAGAAAACGTTTGACCTCTGTCATTGCCAACAAAGGATATATTACAAAGTATTGAGATGAAATTTTGTTTCTGACCAAATACTTATTTTCCACCATAATATGCAAATAAAATGTTAAAAAAACAGACAATGTGATTTTCTGGATTTTTTTTTCTCAGTTTGTCTCCCATAGTTGAGGTCTACCTATGATGTAAATTACAGACGCCTCTCATCTTTTTAAGTGGTGGAACTTGCACTATTGCTGACTGACTAAATACTTTTTTGCCCCACTGTATTAGTAAAAAAATTTGGTCTGACTCACCATTTTGTACGACCTGTAACTTTTATATTTTGCTGCCGATGGAGTAGAGCCAGCGCCTGATTCTTGCACGTTGAGCTGTTGTTTTCGGGTACAAAGAACGTTTTTAAAGCATTTAATGGGTAACTGTGATAATGACTGAAAAATGCCAATTCTTCTACTTCCACTTTTCTTTTTTTAGCGTTTACCTTATGGTATGATCAATTAGATTTTTTATATATTTTTTTATTTAAATATTGCTGATGTTGTTTGCACTTTTGAATTAGTCTCCTTGACCCAAACCTACGCACACGTGAATGGCAGAAGACTCTAAGGGATTAAGACGGGCTAAGTAGCCATTTAGTGTACAGTAAAAATGTGAAAACCATCTTTTAATATCTTAATTCTATGCCGAGATATGTTCATTTCAAATTTCAGGTTCAGGTCCTGAGGCTGCACCACTGACACATTATGATCACATGATCCTTGATTTCAGGCGTAGTATGTGTAGTAGGTGTAGTCTGGCTTCTCATTAGCAACTGCATCAACATCGTCATCCTGTCTGTCCATGCCCTGAACACTACACTCAGGGGCATATTATAAGAGGGTCAATCTTAGCGGTAGCCCAGGGCCCAGTGGTGTGGGGGGGCCTGGGCTACCGCTCAGATTGCCCGCTGCCATCAGGGCATTACTGCCCTGACTGGCGTATGGGACCGGTGGGCAGAGGGGGCCCGCATCGGGCCCCGTCTCATCTGCTCACTGGGCCCCTACCGACTCTGCGGCAGTTTCACCTATTGACGTGCAGGCGCGTGCCCGCATGTCAATAGTTAACAACAGCCACCAGCCAATTGGAAGCTGGCAGCAGAAGTTGGCTGCAGCGTCTGACGTCATTGTCAGTTGCTGGCGAGTGCGCGCTGCTGGAGGGAGCTCGCCGCTGGAGCGCAGGTCAGGTGAGGATACTCGGTTTGTTTGTTTTTTTGTTTTTTTGCGAATGGCAATCCGGGGGGCCCAGGCGGGCCAGAATGCTGGACACTGTCTGTGGGCAATATGCTGGACACACTGGGGCAGATTGCTGGACACACGGGCAACATGCTGGACATACTGGGTCAGATTGCTGGAGTCGGACACACTGGGGGCAATGCTGGAGACACTGTGGCAGATTGCTGGACACACTGTCTGGGGGCAATGCTGGACACACTGGGGCAGATTGCTGGACACACTGGGGGCAATATGCTGGAGTCAGACACTGGGGCAGATTGCTGGACATACTGGGGCAGATTGGTGGACACACTGGGGGTAATATGTTGGACTGGACACACTGGGGCAGATTGCTGGACACACTGGGGGCAATGCTGAACACACTGGGGCAGATTGCTGGACACACTGGGGGTAATATGCTGGAGTCAGACACTGGGGCAGATTGCTGGACACACTGGGGCAATATGCTGGACACACTGGGGCAAATTGCTGGACACACTGGGGGTAATATGCTTGACACACTGGAGCAGATTGCTGGACACACTGGGGGCAATGCTGGATACATTGGGGCAGATTGCTGGACACACTGGGGGCAATGCTGGACAGACTAGGGCAGATTGCTGGACACCCTGGGGGCAATGCTGGAGACACTGGGGCAAATTGCTGGACACACTGGGGGCAATGCTGGAGTCAGACACTGGGGCAGATTGCTGGACACACTGGGGCAATATGCTGGACATACTGGGGCAGATCGCTGGACACCCTGGGGGTAATATGCTGGACACACTGGGTCAGATTGCTGGACACACTGGGGGCAATATTGGAGACACTGGGGCAGAATGCTGGACACACTGGGGGCGACATGCTGGACACACTGGGGGCAATATGCTGGACACACTGGGGCAGAATGCTGGACACATTGGGGGCAATAAGCTGGAGACACTGGGGGCAACATGCTGGACACACTAGGGCAGAGATGCTGGACACACTGGGGAAAGGATGCTGGACACACTGGGGGCAGGATGCTGGACACATTGGGGCAGGATGCTGGACACATTGGGGGCAGAGATGCTGGACACTGGGGGCAGAGATGCTGGACACTGGGGGCAGAGATGCTGGAGCAGAGATGCTGGACACACTGAGGGCAGGACTGGAGACATAAGCAGAATGTAGAAACGGGGCATGATTGGAGACACGGGGCAGAATGAAAGACATGGGGCAGGATTGGATCATGGGGCAGGATGGATACGATGGAGACTGATGGGGCAGGATGGGGAGATCATATGGGGCAGATACTCATGAGGGCAGGATGGGAGAGCATATGGCTGAAGCCAGGAATGAGATACAATGGGCCAGGATGGGGGATATTATTATTACCATAGGGGCTAAATAAGGGATATTATTACTAAAGTGATGTTTTCATTTTATTTTTTGAGTATACTGTTTTAAATGGGGGGGCGGTCCTGTTACTGTGTAGAGGGACGCTATGTTGCCTTTTTTTCTTCATGTGGTGTAATGTAGAAGTTGGGAAAAATTAAGTAATGTGTTATGCAGGCGGAGCTCGAGATAACTGTGTTATTTCCTGCAGAGACAAGTCCTGGCTGGATGAAGTGATGGCGGTCTGTGCTGGATGAAAGATGAAGGACTTCACCTAGAGACATCACTGGTGAGTCAGTGTTACCTGTCCACTGACGCTATACACTGTATACTATATACTGATCTGAAGGGTAAATTGACTAGATCAATGGATGTTTGACAGGTTATAGTTTCACACAGCAACTATTTTTCTGGAATAATCTGGTTCAGGTATATGATGACCCCGTCGCATGACCCCGTCACATGACCGGGGGGCCCACAGTGTCTGAACAGCCCGGGGCCCTGGCTACCCATAATCCACCCCTGACTACACTAGAATAGTATTCGATTGACCCGTTGTCATCAGAGTCTCAGTAGTGCAGCCTCAGGCTGGAACTGTAACTTCAAACGATCATATCTCAGGCTCGGAATAAGATATTAACAAAAATGTTTTCACTTTTTAAACCTGCACCGAATGAACCAACTTTTACCCCAATTTATTTTTGCTTAATTTGAGAAATAAATGAATTTCCAAAGTTGCCAAAGTGAAGATCTAACCACGCCCGGAGGTTTTACGAACGTGTCTGCCGTGCCCAGTGCCCTTTACATCTGGATCCAAGTGGAACTGAGCAAACAATGGTGGATTTTCCTTCTAAGTTTTAGAGGATTATGAGCATTACAAACCAGTCAGACTGGAAACTGGAGCGGGAGCGGTTCAGCGCCTTGTTGTTGTCAGTATGTTTTTACCGGACCTTCGCCCCCGGGACGGAATATTATGTTATGGGATTAGGCTGATTAGGTTTCATTAGTAACCCAAGAAAGGCTGCGCCGCCGCGATCCGCGGGATTACCGTCATTACAGATCGATGAAGGAAACCTGTGGACATGTAAATAAGATGAGTTCTCCTGATGTGACTGTATACAGAGGGGCTCCAGACCGGCCACACTGCAACTGGCCCCATGATAAACTTTCACATCCTCTAGGGTGTATCACACTCTGCAAGCTTAGATACACAACCTCTATGTTCTGACCTGTCACCAGATTAAAAGTAGCCAGTTTTTGAGCTTATTTTATTCCTGCAGCGCCGCTGAGTATTACATTTCTATAAATCCGTCATATGGATCCAGACAGATGGGCCTTTATATTTAATTCAGTTTTTTCCTCTCTTTATCTAGTGGGCGGTGCTCACAAGATCCTCAGGGGCGTGTCTTAAGGCTGCTCTGCATAACCACCCCAGAAACCACACCTCCTCAGAAGCCCATACAAATTATCACTAAATAAAAAGGCCCATATCTCTGGAACTGTATGGCGGCATAATAATAATAATAATAATAATAATAATAATAATAATAATATATTCAGGGGAATGAAATAACAGCAAACACTGGACTCCTCAGACTGGGTGATCATGCTTTAGAATGAATATTTTATTATGTAATGGAATGAGGAATGTATTATGTTGTTCTCTAAAATGTATCACACATAGAAGACTTAGATGCACTGGACCTAGACATGCAGTGGGGAAAATAAGTATTTGATCCTCTGCCAATTTTGCAACGTTTCCCACCTACAAAGTATGGAGAGGGCTGTACTTTTTATAATCTGTGAGACAGAATCTAAAAATAAAAACCAGAAAATCCCATTGTATGATTTTTGCATAATTAATTTGCATTTTACTGCATGAAATATGTAGTTGATACAATAGAAAAACAGAACTTAATATTTGGTACAAAATCTTTGTTTGTAATTACAGAGGTCAGACATTTCCGTAGTTCTTGACCAGTTTACACAAACTGCAGCAGGGATATTGGCCCCCTCCTCCATACTGATCTTCTCCAGATCTTTCAGGTTTCAAAGCTGTCATTGGACATCATTGAGTTTCAGCTCCCCTTCTATTGGGTTCAGGTCTGGAGACTGGCTAGGTCACTCCAGGACAGTGTAATGCTTCTTACGGAGCCTCTCCTTAGTTGCCCTGGCTGTGTGTTTCGGGTCATTGTCTTGCTGGAAGACCCATCCATGACCCATCCTCTTGTAGGATGCTAGCAGATGCATAGGATGCAGTGACTTCACTGGCGGCAGAGCAAGGGTTAACACGATCTTTATATAAAACAGTAATGGTACAAGCAGGAGGGTAAAAGAAATTAACTTGCGGACGGGGGAAAGTCAAATACAGACGATAATAACAGGCTAACTTATCAGTCTCTGTGCGCTGGAGGAAGGTGGCTGGAAGATCCCTTTGTGGCGCCGCAGGCCGCGCAAGATGTCTCCGATCCGGTCCCACAGAAGGACGATGCACTGTCTCCTCGCGGTGTTGAATCCTCCGGGTGCTTCGGCACGTGATCTCCTGATCCGGGCACACGGTGCGGTAGAGATGAAGGTCGGTGGCATAGCGGAAGAAGCAGAAAGTTCAGTAGACAAGGCCGCAGTAGAAGAACACAGTCCAGCAGACACAGGCACGGTCCGGTCCTCAGCAGGCACCGCAAGAATGGGACTAAGCGGTGCCTCCGCGGTGGTAAGCGGAGCCAAGGTATGCACTCTATCCTGGTCACTGCCCGGTGTGGAGGTCTCTCTGGGCTGAGGGTAGCACGTGTCAGCAGTCTGGCTAGCCGGGAATACAGGCACAGCTAGCTGTCGTGGGTCTGTCAAGAAGGAGTCTCACTGTTCACAAGCTTGTTCCCCACCAAATGTCCCATCACACCGCTATTTAAGTCGGACCCGCCCCCACCAGTCAGGTGTTCAGAACTGTGGCAGTCAGGAACCTCTTCCCCCTGGAATATTGGTGACAGTCCCGACAGTTCCGGCCCAGACACGCATGAGGGACCGTTGACTCGGTACACCTACCTACACTCTTACTGAGGGAAGGAGGATGTTAATAATAATCTTTATTTATATAGCGCCAACATATTCCGCAGCGCTTTACAGTTTAACAGTTTCAAACACAACAGAAATAAGTAACAACGTTAACAATACATTAATTAAAGCCCAATAAGCCGCCCCTGCTCGTGAGAGCTTACAATCTACAATGAGGTGGGGGAGATACAAAGCACAGGTGTGTATTTACAATGATGTATTTACAATGAGGGTCCGGCCATCTTCAGGGGGTGGGGGGTAGATGGAGATAGTGATGGGTTACACACAAACAAACATAAAATGAGTTTTATTAGGGAACGTGGTAGGCCGCTCTGAACAAACGTGTTTTGAGGGAGCGCCTAAAACTATGCAAGTTGTGGATGGTCCTAATATCTTGGGGTAGAGCATTCCAGAGGATTGGTGCAGCACGGGAGAAGTCTTGGAGTCGGGAGTGGGAGGTACGGATTAGTGCAGAGGTTAGCCGAAAGTCATTTGCAGAACGCAGTGGTCTGTTAGGCCGATAGACAGAAATGAGGGAGGAGATGTAAGGGGGTGCCGCACTGTGGAGAGCTTTATGGGTGAGAACACGTACTTTGAATTGTATCCTGTAATGAATGGGTAGCCAGTGTAACGACTGGCGAAGAGCGGACACGTCCGAGTAACGATTAGCCAGATGGGCGACCCTGGCTGCTGCATTAAGGATGGACTGGAGAGGGGAAGGTCGCGTGAGGGGGAGGCCAATTAATAGAGCGTTACAGTAGTCCAAGGGGGAGTGGATCAGGGCGACAGTGAGGGTTTTTGTTGTTTCCATAGTGAGAAAAGGGCGGATTCTAGAGATGTTCTTTAGGTGTAAGCGGCACGAGCGGGCAAGAGATTGTATATGGGAGGTGAAGGAGAGATCAGAGTCAAACATAACACCCAGACAGCGCGCCTGCTGCCGGGGTGTTATTATGGTGCCACCTACGGAGAGGGAAACGTCAGAGTTAGGGAGGTTAGTAGATGGTGGGAGCAGAAGAAGTTCAGTTTTGAATAGGTTAAGGTTTCAGATAGGCTACGTTCACATTAGCGTTCCGCTAATGTGCGTCGCTGTTGCGTCGGCGACGCAGCGGCGACGCAGCGGCGACGCAGCGGCGACGCGCCCCTATGTTTAACATAGGGGGCGCGTGCGTTTTTTGGGTGGCGTTTTTCGACACGTGCGTCGTTTCCGACGCTAGCGTCGGGCGCAAGAAAATGCAACAAGTTGCATTTTTCGTGCGTCCGATTTTCGTCAAAAAACGACGCACGCGTCGCAAAACGCAGCGTTTTTGCGCGCGTTTTGCACGCGTTTTTTGTGCGTCGTGCGTTGCGTCGCCGACGCACCGCCGCGCAACGCTAATGTGAACGTACACATAGAGAGCGGACATGATGTTGGAGACTGCAGACAGACAGTCAGTGGCGTTCTGTAGTACAGCGGGGTAAGGCCAGGGGATGACGTGTATAGTTGTGTGTCATCGGCATAAAGATGGTTCTGAAAGCCAAATCTGCTGATGGTCGGTCCAATTGGGGCCGTGTAGAGGGAGAAGAGAAGGGGGCCAAGGACTGAGCCCTGAGGTACCCGACAGTGAGAGGAAGAGGAGATGAAGTGGAGCCAGAGAACAGAACACTGAAGGAGCGGTCAGAAAGGTAGGAGGAGAACCAGGAGAGAGCAGTGTCCTTAATGCCTAGTGACTGGAGCATAGAGAGTAGGAGAGGGTGGTCAACAGTGTCAAAAGCTGCAGAAAGATCGAGAAGATTGAGTAGAGAGTGGTCACCGTTACATTTTGCTGTCAGAAGGCTGTTGGCCAAAATGTTGCGATACATGACCCCATCCTTCCTCCCTTCAATACTGTGCAGTTGTCCTATCCCCTTTGAAGAAAAGCATCCCCAAAGTATGATGTTTCCCCACCATGCTTCATGGATGGAACGGTGTTCTTTGGGTTGTTCTCATCCTTCTTCCAAACACGGCGAGTGAAGTTGATACCAAAAAGTTCTATTTTGCATCTCGGCTTTGGGAAAATGGCCGCCGCGATCTCTTGTGCGCACGCGCGGCATCCCACGGCCATTTTCCTGAAGCCCCGTGCAGCAGAGCACTCCATCTGCGCACGCGCGGCCCCAGGAAGATGGCCGGCCCCACCGATGAAAGGGATGACAGCGCAGATCGCGCGCTGTGTCTTCACGTGGGCGCAGGGAATTCGGATCTTGGACATGCGCACACCACTACGCCACCAACGGAAAGCTGGAGAAGAAAAGAGCGCTGTGAACACGCCCACCTGACCAGACCAGCCTGATTGACAGGCGAAAACGGCGACTTTGGTAATGTATTTCTCAGCATACATGGGGAATCAGGGTACACTACATACACTATAGTAACGCACAGCGCAGGCCCTATTTAACAGTATTTATATCTCAATCTGAAAAAACAGGGTGACAGGTTCCCTTTAAAGCTTCAGATCATTGTCCTCTGGTTTATTGAGGCCAAAATCCTTTATCTGGTTTACTATATATAAACTCTCATATATCACATGGAAAATAGGAAGTGAAGTCGCACCTCGTATGATGTACACAGCCCCTCCGCCTCCACAATGCTGCAGACACAGGATTTATAATCCAAATAATATACAACTCCAGGACATGATATGTTATCACATTATACAGGTGATATAATCTGTGTCATGGGCCCCAGAGACCAGCCGGGAGCCGAAGCCGCAGAAGCCCCATCGTCATTCAAATGTTCATGTATTTAAAGATGCCTTCATATTTACCTGCAGTCCTATGTAACACCACAGATAACACAGTGATAACGCTCTGAGTACAGATAATGTAGTAGATGTCACCTGCAGTCCTATGTAACACCAGAGATAGCACAGTGATATCGCTCTGAATACAGATAATGTAGTAGATGTCACCTGCAGTCCTATGTAACACCAGAGATAGCATTCCACAGAGATCTGGCAGTATCGATTACCAGTCGTTTGAGCGGCTTCTGTCACTTATCGCTATTAGCTAGGAATAGTAAGATGGCGGCTCTGATACCCGTGCATTTGGCGTTAGGGGGCAGGCATCATCAGCCATCAGCTGGAGAGCGCCAGGAATGGATAATTATAGGACGCCAGATGCCAGCGATGCGCTAATTAATAAAATATGTGAAAAGATAAACATTGGCGCCATCTCCTCCTTTATTACACTGCTTTATAAGCCGGGTTAATAATTCCCCGTTATCAGTTACGACCATAAAAAGCAGCCGGTGATTATAGGGGCGATAATAACGAGGGCCGATAATAACGAGGGCAGATAATTACGAGGGCCGATAATAACGAGGGCCGATAATTACGAGGGCCGATAATTAGCCTAAGGAGGCCCATGGCATTTTTTGCCCTTACAGGGAGTGTATAAATTGTATAAAGTCGCATCTAATTTATATATTAATCAAATGCATCTAAAATGAAAACAAAACTAAGCAGCTGCCAATAATCGTTATGAGACCGTTTTGTGGCTACAGCTCCTCTGCAGACCAATGTGGCTCCATAGGTACAGACTACAAACGCTGCGCAGTCTGATCCGGTACTTTTTATTATCACCGTTTTGTGTCTATACAACCTTCTAATCGCTTTTTATTCCATTTATTTTCGGAGGCCAAATGAAAAAAATTACAGCAATTTTGCCATTTTATTTTCCATTTCGGCGTTGACCTATGAGATAAATATATTTCAAATATGTGGTTTTTTTCCCTTGATTTCCAATACAGAAATAAAGGGGGATAATATCGACTTTTATTAATGTCTTATTTTATACGTTTTCATTTCTTCTTGCCCCCTCCAGCACCGTGGACCCCGGCACTTGCCCAGGTTGCCGTGTGCTGTTGCCATGCATGTCACAGACGCTGCCCATAGCAACCATTCAGATTTTTTGCTTTCAGTTTGTAAGAAAAAGGAAAGCAAGAATCTCATTGGCTAGTGTGGGAAACGCCTCTCTTTTTTATGTGGGTCTCTACTGCTTCAATCAACTTTATTTGATGTGTTTCTTTACAGACAATGGACAGTCCTAGTTTTAGATGACAGAATTATCGGGCCTCCATGTTTAGAATGGCCTTTGAGAAAAAAACGTGTTGCTCATGGCAACCAATCAGCGTTCACCTTCTAGGCCGCTGCATTGTAACAAGAATTCTGATTGGTTGCCATGGACTCTTCTGGTAGTTTCGATACGTGACGGCGACAAACATACCCTTGAACTGGTTTTGATTTTTTTTTCTTCTGGATTGTCAAAATGTAATAATTTATCTTCCTATAGGTCAATATTGACCCAAGTGGAGAGCGTTATGCCGCGCCCCGCTGTTCAGGAGGGAAGGGAGTGTATCTAAGCAACTGAAGTTGGATACAACCTATACATGAGTCATTGAGACCCCAATCTACCCCCAGAATCATTAACGAAATCGCCCAAAGATACAGATTTGGGATCACATTTGTATAAACGCCGCCTCATTCAGATGCTTTTTTGCATATTAATAATCGCCTAAAATTAAAATAATCCTTTTTCATCGAGATGTAAAAATTCTATCTAGTCTCTTTGTTATATCTGCTTTTGAGATCCAACATGGCCGCCATCACCGCACTTCGAGGGGCCGTCACCCCACTTCAGTCTTGTAAGACAACCTTCATAACCAGCGATGCATTTTGCCCTTCCTTACCACTACATAGGAAAGCTGGATGACAACATTTCGAGGGTCCCAGAGACTGTTATAAGTAAGATGCTGAATAAAATCTTAAAATGTTATTCTGACTGTTGAAACCCCCACAAATCGACAGAACGGGACTCTTTTGTCCCCTTTCTAAGAGTACTGTACTCAGCTTTCTCTGGCTGCCCTTAGGCAATAATAATAATAATATTATTTCAATAGCGCCAACATATTCTGTAGCACCTTTCACATCAGAGGCCACAAGTACAAAAAAAATAAGACATTACAGAATAAGAAATAATTCACCAATTATACAAAATGTGTCAGGGCCGTGATCACAAGAGCTTACAATCTACAGGGGAACAGTGAGAAGTAAAAAGTGAACGTGCTGGTCGTGTACGGTCGGTCATCAACATAATAAACAGGTGCATTCACATAACGCTGCATGAAGTGTCTGTATAAGTACAGGTACAGAGTGCTGCTGAGTGCATAGAGGGTGAGGAAACTCATGATAGGTGGTAGAGAGGAGGAGATGTAGGGCGGTGCAACACTGTGGAGAAGATGAGTAGGATGGTAGACAGAGATGAGGAGGAGATGTAGGGCGGTGCAGCACTGTGGAGAAGATGAGTAGGATGGTAGACAGAGATGAGGAGGAGATGTAGGGCGGTGCAGCACTGGAGAGGATGAGTAGGATGGTAGACAGAGATGAGGAGGAGATGTAGGGCGGTGCAGCACTGGAGAGGATGAGTAGGATGGTAGACAGAGATGAGGAGGAGATGTAGGGCGGTGCAGCACTGGAGAGGATGAGTAGGATGGTGGACAGAGATGAGGAGGAGATGTAGGGCGGTGCAGCACTGTGGAGAAGATGAGTAGGATGGTAGACAGAGATGAGGAGGGGATGTAGGGCGGTGCAGCACTGGAGAGGATGAGTAGGATGGTAGACATAGATGAGGAGGAGATGTAGGGCGGTGCAGCACTGTGGAGAGGATGAGTAGGATGGTAGACAGAGATGAGGAGGGGATGTAGGGCGGTGCAGCACTGGAGAGGATGAGTAGGATGGTAGACATAGATGAGGAGGAGATGTAGGGCGGTGCAGCACTGTGGAGAAGATGAGTAGGATGGTAGACAGAGATGAGGAGGAGATGTAGGGCGCTGCAACACTGTGGAGAAGATGAGTAGGATGGTAGACAGAGATGAGGAGGAGATGTAGGGCGGTGCAGCACTGTGGAGAAGATGAGTAGGATGGTAGACAGAGATGAGGAGGAGATGTAGGGCGGTGCAACACTGTGGAGAAGATGAGTAGGATGGTAGACCGAGATGAGGAGGAGATGTAGGGCAGTGCAACACTGGAGAGGATGAGTAGGATGGTAGACAGAGATGAGGAGGAGATGTAGGGCGGTGCAACACTGTGGAGAAGATGAGTAGGATGGTAGACAGAGATGAGGAGGAGATGTAGGGCAGTGCAACACTGGAGAGGATGAGTAGGATGGTAGACAGAGATGAGGAGGACATGTAGGGCGGTGCAGCACTGTGGAGAGGATGAGTAGGATGGTAGACAGAGATGAGGAGGACATGTAGGGCGGTGCAACACTGTGGAGAAGATGAGTAGGATGGTAGACAGAGATGAGGAGGAGATGTAGGGCAGTGCAACACTGGAGAGGATGAGTAGGATGGTAGACAGAGATGAGGAGGACATGTAGGGGGGTGCAGCACTGTGGAGAGGATGAGTAGGATGGTAGATAGAGATGAGGAGGACATGTAGGGCGGTGCAGCACTGTGGAGAGGATGAGTAGGATGGTAGATAGAGATGAGGAGGAGATGTAGGGCTGTGCAACACTGGAGAGGATGAGTAGGATGGTAGACAGAGATGAGGAGGACATGTAGGGCGGTGCAGCACTGTGGAGAGGATGAGTAGGATGGTAGACAGAGATGAGGAGGACATGTAGGGCGGTGCAGCACTGTGGAGAGGATGAGTAGGATGGCAGACAGAGATGAGGAGGAGATGTAGGGCGGTGCAGCACTGTGGAGAGGATGAGTAGGATGGTAGACAGAGATGAGGAGGACATGTAGGGCGGTGCATCACTGTGGAGAGGATGAGTAGGATGGCAGACAGAGATGAGGAGGAGATGTAGGGCGGTGCAGCACTGTGGAGAGGATGAGTAGGATGGTAGACAGAGATGAGGAGGAGATGTAGGGCGGTGCAGCACTGTGGAGAGGATGAGTAGGATGGTAGACAGAGATGAGGAGGAGATGTAGGGCAGTGCAACACTGGAGAGGATGAGTAGGATGGTAGACAGAGATGAGGAGGAGATGTAGGGCAGTGCAACACTGGAGAGGATGAGTAGGATGGTAGACAGAGATGAGGAGGAGATGTAGGGCAGTGCAACACTGGAGAGGATGAGTAGGATGGTAGACAGAGATGAGGAGGACATGTAGGGCGGTGCAGCACTGTGGAGAGGATGAGTAGGATGGTAGACAGAGATGAGGAGGACATGTAGGGCGGTGCAGCACTGTGGAGAGGATGAGTAGGATGGCAGACAGAGATGAGGAGGAGATGTAGGGCGGTGCAGCACTGTGGAGAGGATGAGTAGGATTTTAGACAGAGATGAGGAGGACATGTAGGGCGGTGCAGCACTGTGGAGAGGATGAGTAGGATGGCAGACAGAG
The DNA here is from genome assembly GCF_032444005.1 of Ranitomeya imitator. NCBI lineage: Eukaryota > Metazoa > Chordata > Amphibia > Anura > Dendrobatidae > Ranitomeya > Ranitomeya imitator. Next base: position 17,740,924 of record NC_091287.1, on the reverse strand, counting down.
ATGAGGAGGAGATGTAGGGCGGTGCAGCACTGTGGAGAGGATGAGTAGGATGGTGGACAGAGATGAGGAGGAGATGTAGGGCGGTGCAGCACTGTGGAGAGGATGAGTAGGATGGTAGACAGAGATGAGGAGGAGATGTAGGGCGGTGCAGCACTGTGGAGAAGATGAGTAGGATGGTAGACAGAGATGAGGAGGAGATGTAGGGCGGTGCAGCACTGTGGAGATGATGAGTAGGATGGTAGACAGAGATGAGGAGGAGATGTAGGGCAGTGCAGCACTGTGGAGAAGATGAGTAGGATGGTAGACAGAGATGAGGAGGAGATGTAGGGCGGTGCAGCACTGTGGAGAAGATGAGTAGGATGTTAGACAGAGATGAGGAGGAGATGTAGGGCGGTGCAGCACTGTGGAGAAGATGAGTAGGATGGTAGACAGAGATGAGGAGGAGATGTAGTGCGGTGCAGCACTGTGTAGAAGATGAGTAGGATGGTAGACAGAGATGAGGAGGAGATGTAGGGCGGTGCAGCACTGTGGAGAGGATGAGTAGGATGGCAGACAGAGATGAGGAGGAGATGTAGGGCGGTGCAGCACTGTGGAGAAGATGAGTAGGATGTTAGACAGAGATGAGGAGGAGATGTAGGGCGGTGCAGCACTGTGGAGAGGATAGTAGGATGGTATACAGGGGTGAGGAGAAGTAGGGTGGTGCAGCACTGTGGAAAGGATAGTAGGATGGTATACAGGGGTGAGGAGAAGTAGGACGGTGCAGCACTGTGTAGAGGATAGTAGGATGGTATACAAGGGTGAGGAGAAGTAGGGCAGTGCAGCACTGTGGAGAGGATAGTAGGATGGTATACAGGGGTGAGGAGAAGTAGGGCGGTGCAGCACTGTGGAGAGGATAGTAGGGTGGTATACAGGGGTGAGGAGAAGTAGGGCGGTGCAGCACTGTGGAGAGGATAGTAGGGTGGTATACAGGGGTGAGGAGATGTAGGGCGGTGCAGTACTGTGGAGAGGATAGTAGGGTGGTATACAGGGGTGAGGAGATGTAAGGCGGTGCAGCACTGTGGAGAGGATAGTAGGGTGGTATACAGGGGTGAGGAGAAGTAGGGCGGTGCAGCACTGTGGAGAGGATAGTAGGGTGGTATACAGGGGTGAGGAGATGTAGGGCGGTGCAGTACTGTGGAGAGGATAGTAGGGTGGTATACAGGGGTGAGGAGATGTAAGGCGGTGCAGCACTGTGGAGAGGATAGTAGGGTGGTATACAGGGGTGAGGAGATGTAGGGCGGTGCAGTACTGTGGAGAGGATAGTAGGGTGGTATACAGGGGTGAGGAGATGTAGGGCGGTGCAGTACTGTGGAGAGGATAGTAGGGTGGTATACAGGGGTGAGGAGATGTAAGGCGGTGCAGCACTGTGGAGAGGATAGTAGGGTGGTATACAGGGGTGAGGAGATGTAGGGCGGTGCAGTACTGTGGAGAGGATAGTAGGGTGGTATACAGGGGTGAGGAGATGTAAGGCGGTGCAGCACTGTGGAGAGGATAGTAGGGTGGTATACAGGGGTGAGGAGATGTAGGGCGGTGCAGTACTGTGGAGAGGATAGTAGGGTGGTATACAGGGGTGAGGAGATGTAAGGCGGTGCAGCACTGTGGAGAGGATAGTAGGGTGGTATACAGGGGTGAGGAGATGTAGGGCGGTGCAGTACTGTGGAGAGGATAGTAGGGTGGTATACAGGGGTGAGGAGAAGTAGGGCGGTGCAGCACTGTGGAGAGGATAGTAGGGTGGTATACAGGGGTGAGGAGAAGTAGGGCGGTGCAGCACTGTGGAGAGGATAGTAGGGTGGTATACAGGGGTGAGGAGATGTAGGGCGGTGCAGTACTGTGGAGAGGATAGTAGGGTGGTATACAGGGGTGAGGAGATGTAGGGCGGTGCAGCACTGTGGAGAGGATAGTAGGGTGGTATACAGGGGTGAGGAGAAGTAGGGCTGTGCAGCACTGTGGAGAGGATAGTAGGGTGGTATACAGGGGTGAGGAGATGTAAGGCGGTGCAGCACTGTGGAGAGGATAGTAGGGTGGTATACAGGGGTGAGGAGATGTAGGGCGGTGCAGTACTGTGGAGAGGATAGTAGGGTGGTATACAGGGGTGAGGAGATGTAAGGCGGTGCAGCACTGTGGAGAGGATAGTAGGGTGGTATACAGAGGTGAGGAGATGTAGGGCGGTGCAGTACTGTGGAGAGGATAGTAGGGTGGTATACAGGGGTGAGGAGAAGTAGGGCGGTGCAGCACTGTGGAGAGGATAGTAGGGTGGTATACAGGGGTGAGGAGATGTAGGGCGGTGCAGTACTGTGGAGAGGATAGTAGGGTGGTATACAGGGGTGAGGAGATGTAAGGCGGTGCAGCACTGTGGAGAGGATAGTAGGGTGGTATACAGGGGTGAGGAGATGTAGGGCGGTGCAGTACTGTGGAGAGGATAGTAGGGTGGTATACAGGGGTGAGGAGATGTAAGGCGGTGCAGCACTGTGGAGAGGATAGTAGGGTGGTATACAGGGGTGAGGGGATGTAGGGCGGTGCAGCACTGTGGAGAGGACAGGTATGTGGTAGACAGAGATGAGGAGGAGATGTAGGTAAATTGGTCTATTGGAGGAAAGAAACAGTTTAGTTTTGGAAAGATATAGCGTTAGATAAAAGGAGATAACATGTTAGATACAGACTGTGTGACGTCAGGAGTAGATGCCATATCTGCTTATAGTTTGACCAATAAGGCCTGAGAAAATAGCAAGGGACCAAGGACCGACCCCGAGGGGTAGCAAAAGTGTACACATATAGTAAAGCATTTTGTCCAAAGTGTGGGATGGATAAGTGGAGATCTGAAGCATAGAATTGGTCGGTAATTGGACAGCTTTGGAGTGAAGTGCTGGTAATTATTGATAACTTTTACAAAGTCAAAGTTCCATTGTATCCACAGATGGATTTATTCTGCCCACTGGGTTCAAGAAAAAAAAAAACCTGGTGATTTTGAAGTTGCCATACTGAGCTAGAAAAGGGAATATGAAGGAGTGGGAAAATAAAATGCCACCAAGAAAGGAAGGATGTAAAAACAAAGTTACAATGTGAAAGGATCAATAATATAATGAAAAACTAAAGAAGGGATTTTGAAATCATGTGGGAGTTTTGGTTGTGAATAAACCATTTATAGGTTGTAAAGAAAGCGGGTCGGGACCGAGGGAGGAAGAGAGATTAGGTGAGAGGGAGGGCTCAGGCTGATTTTATTATAATAAAACATTATATCTTTGCAAACATAGAAACTAATTTTATGTTCTTCATCAAGTAAGGTTAAAAAAAAAGCCAGCATTGCTGCTTAAAGGGATGTGCGCACGTAGTTGGAATCTCTGCGGATTTTGAGAAATCTGCCGGTAAAAAGCACTGAGTTTTACCTGCAGATTTACCACAGATTTTATGCGTTTTTTGTGCGGATTCCACCTGCGGTTTTACACCTGTGGATTCCTATTATGGTGTAAACCGCTGCAGAATCCGCACAAAGAATGAACATGCTGAGTTATAAACAACGCTGCGTTTCCACGCCTTTTTTTCCGCAGCACGTGCACTGCGGATTTTGTTTTCCATAGGCTTACATGGTACTGTAAACTCATGGAAAACAGCCGCGAATCCACAGCGTCAAAACAGCTGTGGAGCTGCAGTAAAATCCGCAACGTGTGCACATACCCTTAAGGTCTCCTCATCCCCCCCCACACAAAAAAAAGAAAAAAGCTAATAAAAAGTGACATAAAAGTCCTATGTACCCTAATGACACCAATAAGAGCAACAGCTCGCCAAACAACAATCCCTAAAAAAAAAAGATAAAATGATTGATCTCAAAATATTGAGACACAAAAAGTAGTAGAGAATAAAAAGCAATAACATTTTGGTGTCACCATCACCGTACTGACCACTAACTTCACGTTATCCGGTCACTTTAACCGTTCAGCCTAAAAAACAGAACCCCAAAGACAATACTGGAATTGCTTTTTTTTTTTCTTTTCCTCTCCATGATTTTTTCCAATTTTTCAGCACATAATAATAGTAAAAAAAACAATAATAATTATAATAAAAAAATGAATAACACTTTTGTCTTTGTTGGAGGAAAAATCAAATAAGTTTTGGCTTTTGGATTTCAGCGATGAAAAATGAGAAGAAAAAAAAAATGCAAATGAAGAATGGAAGGGGTTAAAACCAGTGCGTTCTTGTTTTATTTTGTGCCATGGCCCCGGCAGGTCAGTGTTACCCATCTCATCCGGATTTACTGTGTGTTTTCGGTAATCCCCGGGCGTGGAGCCATGTCAGATGCTACTTTAAATTTTATTACAAACCGTACATTGTTTTTTGTTTTGGACGGCACCGAGAACAAAAGAGTGATGACGGATTCCTGCAACCTGCACAAAGCGCCCGACACGGAGCGGCACACCCTCCGTAATAAGGGCGGCCATGGATTGGTCTGACCAGTGCTAACACTGGCCAGTGGTCACCTATTCTAATGACCGTGGCCCCAGGATTCTGTGCACAATGGTGGCACGAATGGGAAAGGTGAGTATCAGAACTCCTGGTCGCCATCTTTTCCAGCTGGCTGGATGTCTGTGGGGAGCGTTCCATCTGACATGTGCATCCTCCGGGAGGTCCATTCCCCACCTCCTGGAGGTGCACTTGATCTCCAGGACGCCAAGCTTTTCTAGTGGCTGAAAGTGGCATCTGGAAGCATTGCCAACTACTCCGAAAGTCCAAAGTGGTCTTCTCCCTTTCCGGGAGCCATGACATTGCCTTTTTCAGAGTTGTACATTTCCATAGCAATGGGCTACACCAGTGTTCCCCAACTCCGGTCCTCAAGAGCCACCAACAGGTCATGTTTTCAGGATTTCCTTAGTATTGCACAGGTGATAATTGCATCACCTGGACAGGCAAGCATTCAATCGCCTGTGCAAAACTAAGGAAATCCTGAAAACATGACCTGTTGGTGGCTCTTGAGGACCCGAAGTTGGGGAACACTGAGTTACACAGTGAAAGGTACAGGTGGAGGAAGTTATGGGAAGAAAGCCGAGATTCTGCAAACATCAGGGGTCTTTACTGCGTGTGACTGTGCTCAGTGCCGCGGCTCGGTCTCACTAAAGCCTCAAAACCACATTCAAAAAACATTTTTTCTTAGATGTCCGCACCCAAATACACAATGGCAATCGGCTCTGATTATTGCATTCTTTTCTGCATTTTCACCTCTTTTTGATGCGTCTTTGGTGCAGATTTGAAGCAGCTTTTTTTAATGCATTTTTTAGGTCAGAAACACCGGAGTTCTGCATTTAGAAACACAACAGCGTTTTTCTTTTTTTTTCTTACATGCATTATTTTTAGGCTCCCAATCGAAGATTATAGGGAAAAATGCACCAAAAAGCCCAGCTCCATCGTGCAGTGAGCAAAAGTTTTCATGAAATCACATCCACTTTGTTTGAAATGTTAAACCCAACAGATTATTGCACAGAAAATGCAGAGCATATTGGATTGAAGTTCATTCTCTGTCCTCCGTAGTACACGCCTGCGCAAGGCAATTTTGCCTTGCGCAGGCGTGTACTACGGAGGACATAGAATGAACTTCGATCCAATATTGCGGCCAGCATGCAGCAACCGGGTAAGGAAAGAGTGAATCAAACACCCGAAAACTCCGTCCATATGACCGAAAACCGGTCCCGCCAAATTCAGGTGACAGGTTCCCTTTAAGGGGTTCTCCAGGGTGACGGTAATGATGACTGATCCTCAGGATTGGTCGTCGTTATCAGATGCAACTGTGGTGGGAACTAGATGTACCATGCACTGTGTAGAGAGGGAGCAACACAGCTCCACAGCTCCACACACCGTGCAGTGGCTGTTCTCGGTACTGCAGTTCAGGTCTCGTTCACTTCAATAGGAGCTGTGCTGCAGTACCGAATATGGCCACTATACATGATGCTGCGCTGTGCTGCTCTAACAGTTCTGGGCAATTCCACCTTTGTGTTCTGCATTTTTCCCTCTTTTTTTTTCATGTGGTCATTATGATTGCAGTGGCACCAAATTTGCATTTTTTTTTACAGCAAACAATTTAAAAAGAATTAAAAATAATACTTTTTTTGTAACAGAGGGGGACAACTTATTTATGCGTTAAAAAAATTAAATTGTATTTTTTTCCTTTTTCCCATATGGGACTTAAACCAGAGAGCACTTGAAGGCTTCCATTAAGATAGGACCAACGGGCCTGTATGGCAGCGCAACCGATACCCTTAAAGGGGTTGTCCACTTCTGGACAAGCTTTTCTTAACAGTTGAAGTGCCCCACACAAAATAAAAAACCTCATATACTTACTTCCCAAATGTCCCTGTTGTGTCACGTGACTGCTGCAGCCACTGATTGGCTGCAGCCTCCACTATTCTATCAGAGCTGATCCGAGATGTTGACACCTATCCAGAAAGTATGTACAGTAGATGTTTATTTTATTTTGGCTGTTAAGAAGGGTCTGTTCAATAGTGCACAACTCCTTTAAAAAAAGATAATGTAGTCGTAAAAGCAATGAGAGATGCAGTACCAGACACAGCCACATAACTGAGAGTGGCGCTCTGTCAGGTACTGAAGTACGGGGGCTTTTTGTTGGTTGGTGGTCCTCAGGGGTCCGGGAAGGATCACACGTCAATCAATGTTCTTCTGCAAAGTCCCTTTAGTGTGCGGGCATAGATGGCACTTTTCGTCCGGAGTAGGGGTCCTGCGTCCTGTTTGGTTTGCGCCTCTCGGATGGGTGTGGAGCAGAGGGTGATTTATACGTTTGTAGAACGGTGTTTTCTTAGACTTAATCCTGAGAAGTGCAAACTTTGAGTCATGTTAGGACATTCCGTCTTCCCATTCCCGGCGCCTACACATTTCTTTTCTCACACTGGTCGATGATTGCTCGTTATGGGGATTGTCTGCGATCACTGTGTTTGCTCTAAACATATCTGTATATTCCAGCGCGGGTCACATGGGCGAGGTCACATAAGGTGGCGGGTATGTACACAGAGCACCGCCATTACTGCACCATTGTCAGCAACAACCGGTCTGAGGACAGAAACGCCATCATGAACGGAGAAGAGGGCGCCCACAGCAGAGATGATCAAACTGGACGCCCACAGCTGAGATCAAACCAGGTGTCCACAGCAAAGAATAAATCCGCCGCCCACAGCAGAGATCAATCTGGGCGCCCACAGCAGAGATCAAACCGGGCGCCCACTTGGGATATCAAACCAGGTGCGCACAGGGGGAGATCAAACCGGGCTCCCACAATGGAGATCAAACTGGGCACCCACAGCGGAGATCAAACCGGGCGCCCACAGTGGAGATCAAACTGGGCACCCACAGCGGAGATCAAACCGGGCTTCCACAGCGGAGATCAATCTGGGCACCCACAGCAGAGATGATCAAACTGGAGGCCCACAGCAGAGATCAAACCAGGTGTCCACAGCAAAGAATAAACCGGACGCCCACAGTGGAGATCAATCTGGGCACCCACAGCAGAGATCAAACCGGGCACCCACCGGGGAGATCAAACCAGGTGCACACAGGGGGAGATCAAACCGGGCTCCCACAGTGGAGATCAAACTGGGCACCCACAGCGGAGATCAAACCGGGCACCCACAGCGGAGATCAAACCGGGCATCCACAGCGGAGATCAAACCGGGCATCCACAGCGGAAATCAAACTGGGCGCCCACAGCGGAGATCAAACCGGGTGCCCACAGCAGAGATCAAACCGGGTGCCCACAGCGGGATCAAACCGGGCGCCCACAGCGGAGATCAAACTGGGCCCCCCCAATGGAGATCAAACCGGGCGTCCACAGAAGGGATCAAACCGGGCGCCCATAGCGGAGATCAAACCGAGCGCCAACAGCGGAGATCAAACTGGGCGCTCACAGTGGAGATCAAAACAGGCATCCACAGAGGAGATCAAATCAGGCGTCCAGAAAGATGAATAAATTGGGTGCCCACAGTGGAGATCAAACTGGGAGTTCACAGAGGAGATCAAACGGTCGTTCACAGAGGAGATTAATCTTGGCACCCACAGCGGAGATCAAACCGTGCGCCCACAGTGGAGATCAAACCAGGCGCTCACAGGGGAGCTCAAATCGGGCACCAACAGCGGAGATCAAACTGGGCACTCACAGTGAAGATCAAACTGTGCACCCACTGCGGAGAATAAACCGGGCGCCCACAGTGGAGAATAAACCGGGCAATCACAGAGGAGATCAATCTGGGCACCCACAGCTGAGATCAAACCAGGCACCCACAGGGGAGATCAAACCAGGTGCGCACAGGGGGAGATCAAACCGGGCGCCCACAACGGAGATCAAACCGGGCATCCACAGCGGAGATCAAACTGGGCGCCCACAGCGGAGATCAAAACGGGTGCCCACAGCGGAGATCAAACCGGGCTTCCATAGCAGAGATCAAACTGGGCACCCACAGTGGAGATCAAACCAGGCGTCCACAGAAGAGATCAAACCGGGTGCCCATAGCGGAGATCAAACCGAGCGCCAACAGTGGAGATCAAACTGGGCGCTCACAGTGGAGATCAAGCCAGGCGTCCACAGAGGAGATCAAACCAGGCATCCACCGAGATGAATAAATTGGGTGCCCACAGTGGAGATCAAACTGGGAGTTCACAGAGGAGATCAAACCGGTCGTTCACAGAGGAGATCAATCCGGTCGTTCACAGAGGAGATCAATCTTGGCACCCACAGCGGAGATCAAACCATGCGCCCACAGTGGAGATCAAACCAGGCAACCACAGAGGAGATCAATCTGGGCACCCAGAGCTGAGATCAAACCGGGCACCCACCGGGGAGATCAAACCAGGTGCACACAGGGGGAGATCAAACCGGGCTCCCACAGTGGAGATCAAACTGGTCACCCACAGCGGAGATCAAACCGGGCACCCACAGCGGAGATCAAACCGGGCATCCACAGCGGAGATCAAACCGGGCATCCACAGCGGAAATCAAACTGGGCGCCCACAGCGGAGATCAAACCGGGTGCCCACAGCAGAGATCAAACCGGGTGCCCACAGCGGGATCAAACCGGGCGCCCACAGCGGAGATCAAACTGGGCCCCCCCAATGGAGATCAAACCGGGCGTCCACAGAAGGGATCAAACCGGGCGCCCATAGCGGAGATCAAACCGAGCGCCAACAGCGGAGATCAAACTGGGCGCTCACAGTGGAGATCAAAACAGGCATCCACAGAGGAGATCAAATCAGGCGTCCAGAAAGATGAATAAATTGGGTGCCCACAGTGGAGATCAAACTGGGAGTTCACAGAGGAGATCAAACGGTCGTTCACAGAGGAGATTAATCTTGGCACCCACAGCGGAGATCAAACCGTGCGCCCACAGTGGAGATCAAACCAGGCGCTCACAGGGGAGCTCAAATCGGGCACCAACAGCGGAGATCAAACTGGGCACTCACAGTGAAGATCAAACTGTGCGCCCACTGCGGAGAATAAACCGGGCGCCCACAGTGGAGAATAAACCGGGCAATCACAGAGGAGATCAATCTGGGCACCCACAGCTGAGATCAAACCAGGCACCCACAGGGGAGATCAAACCAGGTGCGCACAGGGGGAGATCAAACCGGGCGCCCACAACGGAGATCAAACCGGGCATCCACAGCGGAGATCAAACTGGGCGCCCACAGCGGAGATCAAAACGGGTGCCCACAGCGGAGATCAAACCGGGCTTCCATAGCAGAGATCAAACTGGGCACCCACAGTGGAGATCAAACCAGGCGTCCACAGAAGAGATCAAACCGGGTGCCCATAGCGGAGATCAAACCGAGCGCCAACAGTGGAGATCAAACTGGGCGCTCACAGTGGAGATCAAGCCAGGCGTCCACAGAGGAGATCAAACCAGGCATCCACCGAGATGAATAAATTGGGTGCCCACAGTGGAGATCAAACTGGGAGTTCACAGAGGAGATCAAACCGGTCGTTCACAGAGGAGATCAATCCGGTCGTTCACAGAGGAGATCAATCTTGGCACCCACAGCGGAGATCAAACCATGCGCCCACAGTGGAGATCAAACCAGGCAACCACAGAGGAGATCAATCTGGGCACCCAGAGCTGAGATCAAACCGGGCACCCACAGGGGATATCAAACCAGGTACGCACAGGGGGAGATCAAACTGGGCTCCCACAGCGGAGATCAATCTGGGTGCCCACAGAGGAGATCAAACCAGGTGCACACAGGGGGAGATCAAACTGGGCTCCCACAGCGGAGATCAATCTGGGTGCCCACCGGGGAGATCAAACCAGGTGCACACAGGGGGAGATCAAACCGGGCTCCCACAGTGGAGATCAAACTGGGCACCCACAGCGGAGATCAAACCAGGCACCCACAGCGGAGATCAAACCGGGCATCCACAGCGGAGATCAAACCGGGCATCCACAGCGGAAATCAAACTGGGCGCCCACAGCGGAGATCAAACCGGGTGCCCACAGCAGAGATCAAACCGGGTGCCCACAGCGGGATCAAACCGGGCGCCCACAGCGGAGATCAAACTGGGCCCCCCCAATGGAGATCAAACCGGGCGTCCACAGAAGGGATCAAACCGGGCGCCCATAGCGGAGATCAAACCGAGCGCCAACAGCGGAGATCAAACTGGGCGCTCACAGTGGAGATCAAAACAGGCATCCACAGAGGAGATCAAATCAGGCGTCCAGAAAGATGAATAAATTGGGTGCCCACAGTGGAGATCAAACTGGGAGTTCACAGAGGAGATCAAACGGTCGTTCACAGAGGAGATTAATCTTGGCACCCACAGCGGAGATCAAACCGTGCGCCCACAGTGGAGATCAAACCAGGCGCTCACAGGGGAGCTCAAATCGGGCACCAACAGCGGAGATCAAACTGGGCACTCACAGTGAAGATCAAACTGTGCGCCCACTGCAGAGAATAAACCGGGCGCCCACAGTGGAGAATAAACCGGGCAATCACAGAGGAGATCAATCTGGGCACCCACAGCTGAGATCAAACCAGGCACCCACAGGGGAGATCAAACCAGGTGCGCACAGGGGGAGATCAAACCGGGCGCCCACAACGGAGATCAAACCGGGCATCCACAGCGGAGATCAAACTGGGCGCCCACAGCGGAGATCAAAACGGGTGCCCACAGCGGAGATCAAACCGGGCTTCCATAGCAGAGATCAAACTGGGCACCCACAGTGGAGATCAAACCAGGCGTCCACAGAAGAGATCAAACCGGGTGCCCATAGCGGAGATCAAACCGAGCGCCAACAGTGGAGATCAAACTGGGCGCTCACAGTGGAGATCAAGCCAGGCGTCCACAGAGGAGATCAAACCAGGCATCCACCGAGATGAATAAATTGGGTGCCCACAGTGGAGATCAAACTGGGAGTTCACAGAGGAGATCAAACCGGTCGTTCACAGAGGAGATCAATCCGGTCGTTCACAGAGGAGATCAATCTTGGCACCCACAGCGGAGATCAAACCATGCGCCCACAGTGGAGATCAAACCAGGCAACCACAGAGGAGATCAATCTGGGCACCCAGAGCTGAGATCAAACCGGGCACCCACAGGGGATATCAAACCAGGTACGCACAGGGGGAGATCAAACTGGGCTCCCACAGTGGAGATCAATCTGGGTGCCCACAGAGGAGATCAAACAGGGCGCCCACAGTGGAGATCAAACTGGGCGCCCACAGTGGAGATCAAACTGGGCACCCTCGGTGGAGATCAAACCGGGCATCCACAGAGGAGATCAAACCGGGCGCCCACAGCGGAGATCAAACCCGGGCGCCAACAGCAGAGATCAAACTGGGCTCTCACAGTGGAGATCAAACCGGGCGCCCACAGGGGAGAATAAATTGGGTGCCCACAGCGGAGATTAAACTGGGAGTTCATAGAGGAGATCAAACCAGTCGTTCACAGAGGAGATCAATCTTGGCACCCACAGCAGAGATCAAACTGGGCACCCACAGCAGAGAATAAACCGGATGCCCGCAGCAGAGAATAAACCAGGCTCCCACAGTGGAGATCAATCTGGATACCCACAGCGAAGATCAAACCGGGCACCCACAGGGGAGATCAAACCGGGCTCCCACAGTGGAGATCAATCTGGGCACCCACAGTGGAGATCAAACCGGGCGCCCACAATGGAGATCAAACCGGGTGCTCACAGGGGAGATCAAACCGGGCACTCACAGGGGTGATCAAATCGGGCACCCACAGTAGAGATCAAACCGGGCAACCACAGAGGAGATCAAACTGGGCACCCACAGCAGAGATCAATCCGGGCGTCCACAGCGTAGATTAATCCGGGCGTCCACAGAGGAGATCAAACCAGGTGCCAACAGGGGATAATAAATTGGGCGCCCACAACAGAGATCAAACCCGGAGTTCACAGAGAAGATCAAACTGGGTGCCCACAGCGGAGATCAAACCGGATGACCACAGCGGAGATCAAACCGGGTGCCCACAGGGAGATCAAACCAGGCCCCCACAGCTGAGATCAAACCAGGCACACACAGTGGAGATCAAACCAGGCATCCACAGTGGAGATCAAACCGGGCACCCACAGCGGAGATCAAACCTGGCGCTCACAGCGGAGATCAAACCGAGTCCCCACAGCGGAGATCAAACTGGGCACCCATAGCGGAGATCAATCTGGGCATCCACAGCTGAGATCAAACCGGGCACCCACAAAGGAGATCAAACTGGGTGCTCACAGGGGAAATCAAACCAGGCTCCCACAGTGGAGATCAATCTGGGTGCCCACAGCGGAGATCAAACCGGGTGCTCAAAGTGGAGATCAAAGCGGGCGCTCACAGGGGAGATCAAATTGTGCACCCACCGGGGAGATCAAACCGGGCGTCCACAGAGGAGATCAAACCGGGCGTCCACAGAGGAGATCAAACCGGGCGTCCACAGAGGAGATCAAACCGGGTGCCCACAGAGGAGATCAAACCGGGCGCCCACAGCGGAGATCAAACCGGGCGCCAACAGCGGAGATCAAACCTGGCATCCTCATTATGGTGCAGAGCAGGATGTGTGCGACCTGTGCAGGACTCACATTATCTAAACAGTCCTATTATTAGATTGTTATTGGAGCACTGCATGGTGGTATTATTGGAGCACTGTATGGGGTATTATTGGAGCACTGCATATTGATATTATTGGAGCATCGCTTTGTGGTATTATTGGAGCACTACATGGTGGTATTATTGGAGCACTGCATGGAGGTATTATTGAAGCACTGCGTGGGGGTATTATTGGAGCACTGCATGGAGGTATTATTGGAGCATCGCTTTGTGGTATTATTGGAGCACTACATGGTGGTATTATTGGAGCACTGCATGGAGGTATTATTGAAGCACTGCGTGGGGGTATTATTGGAGCACTGCATGGAGGTATTATTGGAGCATCGCTTTGTGGTATTATTGGAGCACTACATGGTGGTATTATTGGAGCACTGCATGGAGGTATTATTGGAGCACTGCATGGAGGTATTATTGAAGCACTGCGTGGGGGTATTATTGGAGCACTGCATGGAGGTATTATTGGAGCATCGCTTTGTGGTATTATTGGAGCACTACATGGTGGTATTATTGGAGCACTGCATGGAGGTATTATTGAAGCACTGCGTGGGGGTATTATTGGAGCACTGCATGGAGGTATTATTGGAGCATCGCTTTGTGGTATTATTGGAGCACTACATGGTGGTATTATTGGAGCACTGCATGGAGGTATTATTGAAGCACTGCGTGGGGGTATTATTGGAGCACTGCATGGAGGTATTATTGGAGCATCGCTTTGTGGTATTATTGGAGCACTACATGGTGGTATTATTGGAGCACTGCATGGAGGTATTATTGAAGCACTACATGGTGGTATTATTGGAGCACTGCATGGAGGTATTATTGAAGCACTGCATGGAGGTATTATTGAAGCACTGCGTGGGGGTATTATTGAAGCACCTTTTTGTGGTATTATTGGAGCACTACATGGTGGTATTATTAGAGCACTGCGTGGAGGTATTATTGAAGCACCTCTTTGTGGTATTATTGGAGCACTACATGGTGGTATTATTAGAGCACTGCGTGGAGGTATTATTGAAGCACTGCGTGGGGGTATTGTTAGAGCACTGCATGGAGGTATTATTGAAGCACTGCATGGAGGTATTATTGAAGCACCGCTTTGTAGTATTATTGGAGCACTACATGGTGGTATTATTGGAGAACTGCATGGAGGTATTATTGAAGCACTGCTTTGTGGTATTATTAGAGCACTATATGGTGGTATTATTGGAGCACTGCGTGGGGGTATTATTAGAGCATCGCGTGGGGATATTATTGGAGCTCCATTAGTGGTATTATTGGAGCACTGCATGGTGGTATTATTAGAGCACTGCATGGTGGTATAATTGGAGCACCACATGACGGTATTATTGGAGGACCACATGGTTGTTTTATTGGACGACTGCATGCTGGTATTATTGCAGCACCACGTGGTGGTATTATTTGATGACTGTATGGTGTTATTATTTGAACACCGCATGGGGAAATTATTGAATCTCTATATGGTAGTATTATTTAGGAGCTATATAGTTGTATTACCTGGTCACTGTATGATAGGTTTTTTTCCTGTATATTGGTGTTATTTGGCACTATACACTGCGTGCAGGATTATTAGGCAAGTTGTATTTTGATCACATGACACTTTATACTTGTTGTCCTACTCCAAGCTGTTCAGGCTGAGAACCAACTACCAATTCAGTAAATCAGGTGATGTGCATCTCTGTAATGAGGAGGGGTGTTGTCTAATGACATCACCTATATAAGGTGTGCTTAATTATTAGGCAACTTCCTTTCCTTTGGCAAAATGGGTCAGAAGAGAGATTTGACAGGCTCTGAAAAGTCCACAATTATGAGCTGTCTTGCAGAGGGATGCAGCAGTCTTGAAATTGCCAAACTTTTGAAGCGTGATCACCGAACAATCAAGCGTTTCATGGCAAATAGCCAACAGGGTCGCAAGAAGCGTGTTGGGCAAAAAAGGCGCAAAATATCTGCTCATGAATTGAGGAAAATCAAGCGTGAAGCTGCCAAGATGCCATTTGCCACCAGTTTTGTTATATTTCAGAGCTGCAACGTTACTGGAGTAACAAAAAGCACAAGGTGTGCGATACTCAGGGACATGGCCAAGGTAAGGAAGGCTGAAAAACGACCACCTCTGAACAAGAAACATAAACCGTCAAGACTGGGCCAAGAAATATCTGAAGACTGACTTTTCAAAGGTTTTATGGACTGATGAAATGAGAGTGACTCTTGATGGGCCAGATGGACGGGCCGGAGACGGATCAGTAAAGGGCAGAGAGCTCCACTCCGACTCAGACACCAGCAAGATGGAGGTGGGGACTGGTATGGGCTGGGATCATCAAAGATGAACTTGTGGGACCTTTTCGGGTTGAGGATGGAGTGAAGCTCAACTCCCAGACCTACTGCCAGATTCTGGAAGACGACTTCAAGCAGTGGTACAGGAAGAAGTCGGTATCGTTCAAGAAAAACATGATTTTCATGCAGGACAATGCTCCATCACCTGCCTCCAACTACTCCACAGCGTGGCTGGCCAGTAAAGGTCTCCAAGAAGAAAAAATAATGACATGGCCCCCTTGTTCACCTGATCTGAACCCCATAGAGAACCTGTGGTCCCTCATAAAATGTGAGATCTACAGGGAGGGAGCACAGTCCACCTCTCGGAGCAGTGTCTGGAGGCTGTGGTGGCCGCTGCACGCAATGTTGGTCGTAAACAGATCAAGCAACTGACAGAATCTATGGATGGAGGCTGCTGAGTGTCATCAGAAAGAAAGGGGGATATATTGGGCACTCAATTTTTTGGTTTTGTTTTTGCATGTCAGGAATGTTTGTTTCTAAATTTTGTGCAGTGATATTGGTTTACCTGGTGAAAATAAACAAGTGAGATGGGAATATATTTGGTTTTTATTAAGTTGCCTAATAATTCTGCACAGTAATAGTTATCTGCACGAACAGATATCCTCCTAAAATAGCCAAATCTAAAAAAAAACACTCCAACTTCCAAAAATATTAAGCTTTGATATTTATGAGTCTTTTGGGTTGATTCAGAACATAATTGTTGATCAATAATAAAAAATAATCCTCTAAAATACAACTTGCCTAATAATTCTGCACGCAGTGTACAATGGTATTATTTGAGTACTGACTGGAGGTAATATTTGGTCACTTTTAGTTGGATTATTTGAGCCATGTATGGTGGTATTATTTGGACACTGCAGAATAGTTTTTCATTACCATTTAGCGGTATTATTATCTTACTGTACAGGTCCTTCTAAAAAAATTAGCATATAGTGTTAAATTTCATTATTTACCATAATGTAATGATTACAATTAAACTTTCATATATTATAGATTCATTATCCACCAACTGAAATTTGTCAGGTCTTTTATTGTTTTAATACTGATGATTTTGGCATACAACTCCTGATAACCCAAAAAACCTGTCTCAATAAATTAGTATATCAAGAAAAGGTTCTCTAAACGACCTATTACCCTAATCTTCTGAATCAACTAATTAACTCTAAACACATGCAAAAGATACCTGAGGCTTTTATAAACTCCCTGCCTGGTTCATTACTCAAAACCCCCATCATGGGTAAGACTAGCGACCTGACAGATGTCAAGAAGGCCATCATTGACACCCTCAAGCAAGAGGGTAAGACCCAGAAAGAAATTTCTCAACAAATAGGCTGTTCCCAGAGTGCTGTATCAAGGCACCTCAATGGTAAGTCTGTTGGAAGGAAACAATGTGGCAGAAAACGCTGTACAACGAGAAGAGGAGACCGGACCCTGAGGAAGATTGTGGAGAAGGACCGATTCCAGACCTTGGGGAACCTGAGGAAGCAGTGGACTGAGTCTGGTGTGGAAACATCCAGAGCCACCGTGCACAGGCGTGTGCAGGAAATGGGCTACAGGTGCCGCATTCCCCAGGTAAAGCCACTTTTGAACCATAAACAGCGGCAGAGGCGCCTGACCTGGGCTACAGAGAAGCAGCACTGGACTGTTGCTAAGTGGTCCCAAGTACTTTTTTCTGATGAAAGCAAATTTTGCATGTCATTCGGAAATCAAGGTGCCAGAGTCTGGAGGAAGACTGGGGAGAAGGAAATGCCAAAATGCCTGAAGTCCGGTGTCAAGTACCCACAGTCAGTGATGGTGTGGGGTGCCATGTCAGCTGCTGGTGTTGGTCCACTGTGTTTCATCAAGGGCAGGGTCAATGCAGCTAGCTATCAGGAGATTTTGGAGCACTTCATGCTTCCATCGGCTGAAATGCTTTATGGAGATGAAGATTTCATTTTTCAGCACGACCTGGCACCTGCTCACAGTGCCAAAACCACTGGTAAATGGTTTACTGACCATGGTATTACTGTGCTCAATTGGCCTGCCAACTCTCCTGACCTGAACCCCATAGAGAATCTGTGGGATATTGTGAAGAGAAAGTTGAGAGACGCAAGACCCAACACTCTGGATGAGCTTAAGGCCGCTATTGAAGCATCCTGGGCCTCCATAACCTCTCAGCAGTGTCACAGGCTGATTGCCTCCATGCCACGCCGCATTGAAGCAGTCATTTCTGCCAAAGGATTCCCGACCAAGTATTGAGTGCATAACTGAACATTATTATTTGATGGGTTTTTTGTTTGTTATTAAAAAACACTTTTATTTGATTGGATGGGTGAAATATGCTAATTTATTGAGACAGGTTTTTTGGGTTATCAGGAGTTGTATGCCAAAATCATCAGTATTAAAACAATAAAAGACCTGACAAATTTCAGTTGGTGGATAATGAATCTATAATATATGAAAGTTTAATTGTAATCATTACATTATGGTAAATAATGAAATTTAACACTATATGCTAATTTTTTGAGAAGGACCTGTATGTTTGAATTATTTCGTCTCTGGCACTATACAATGGTATTATTTGATCACTGTATGGTGATGTTAATTGAGCACTATATGATGGTATTATTTGATCACTGTATGATGGTATCAATTGAGCACTATATGATGGTATTAATTGAGTGCTGTGTAGTTGTATCACTAGATACAACTATGATGATACATTTTTGGTGCTGTAGTGTGGCATTATTCGGGCACTATATAATAGTATTATTGAGTGCTGACAGAGAGCATTATTTAGTCATTGTATGGCGGTAATATTTAAGTGCCATGTGATGGCACTTTGTTTTATCAATATATCATGTCATTATTGACTTCTGTATGGAGGTATTATTTGAGTACTCTCTGGTGTGTTGCTTGAGCACTGTATGGTGCCATTATTTGGACGCTGTCCAGTAGCATTGTGTTAGTGCTGTATAGCGGTATTATTTTAGTACTGCATGCTGGAATTATTTGGTCACTGACCGCATACAATGGTAGGATTTGATCACTGTATGGTGATATTAATGCGATATTGCGGTATTATTTCCTTGCTGTACAGTTGTATCACTTCTGTAGTGGCATTATTAGGTCACTGTACAATGGTATTGGACCACTGTAGGGGACACTATAATTCTGTATAGTTGTATCGGTCACTATGTGATGGTATATTTTTGGTGCTGTATAGCAGCATTATTAGGGAGCTGTACAATGATATTACTGAGTGCAGTCAGAATTATTTAGTCACTGTATGGTGGTAATATTTAGTACCGTATGGTGGCATTTTGTCTCATTGTATCGAGGGATTATTGACTGCTGTGTGGTGGGATTATTTGGTCACTGTGCTGTATGATAGTGTTATTGGATCACCTCCTATAAGAATAAAGCAAGTGTGAACAGGTGCTGCTGTATTCTTTTCTTCGGACATTATGCGGTCACAGCAGCTTGCACCTGTTCACATCTGCAGTTTTTTGGGGTTTGGTCTTGCAGTGTTCTGCTGGAGGTGGTGACGGCCTCCATATTTTATTGATCTCCTCCCATCGGAAAAAATGGACAGTGGGTCAATGCAGAGGGGCGATTTCCTTCATGGACCGTATCTGGGCGTGAAAAAATGGCAGTATGCACTAATGTCTTCTGTAAATGGGATGTGACTCGCCCATTGAAGTCTATGGGATTGCAGAAAATTCCAGATACCGCACAGAGCTGCCGTACAGCACCCGATTGTTGCAATTCTGCAATGTAGGAAGTTGTGTTTAGTCTTGTACATATTTATTAACTGGTGATGAAAATAAATGGGAGGCATGTCTGAGAAATATTAGGGTCCCATCAAAGAAAGGTCGCCTTGTTGTGGTTGGTGGGCTCCCTTGTATTTGTAGTTCCCCAGCAGATATTATTAGCCCTGGCTGTTTCCTGGCATATATTGTAGTGAGACATTGCAGCGGCTGTATATACTGGGATGTAATATTGGCAACACAAGAAATGCCAGCGCCGGAGGGAGAGGTTTATTCTGATTTATGGAGGAGATTCTGTAACTCGGAGCAGGAGAGGAGGGAAAATGGCCGTCTGTAATATAGGTAATAAATTAGCAGGAAGCTGAAAGTGACAGGGTCTCTATAGGGAACGCCATTTCTCACAGTCCCCTATGCAGACGTCAGGATCCGTGACCGGCGGTGGTCGCACAAAACACATGATGGCGGCATTGCTGACGCCGGCCATCACTTACCACATTTTTCACCTTCTGAAAACCTGAAAAATGTAAGAAATTATCCAGTGAGGATCTGAGGGCCCCGGATGAGATTCTTAGGAAAGTCTATTACACAACAGGGAGTTTAGAAAAAAAAAAATACATTGATTCCAGGACGAGTCAAAAGTCTCAACAGTGAATTTTGGATTTGGCATGGCCGTCTCTCCAACTTATCATAGAGCTTAGATACAATGTGATAGCACCTAATGATGATTGGGATTCAGAACGGGCTACAGAGAGCCAGGAGGGCTGGAAAGCCGGACTTATCCTGGTAGAAAGACTGAGCCATGAACTGCCAAAAACAGAGATGGAAGAACTATTACTATTACTACCTATCCATCTAACCAGCGCCCAGTGGGGTAACTAGAGTATGATAGGACCTGGAACCCCTCCTGCAGGTTGGTCAGTAACATTTTCCACCAATCCTGGGCTCCATCCTGATATAATGACCCCTATCCTAGTATAAAGTCCCCATTCTGGTATAATATCCCCCATTCTGGTATAGTGTCCCCATCCTGGTATAGTATCCCCCATCCTGGTATATATGTCCCCCGTCCTGGTATAGCGTCCCCATCCTGGTATAATATCCCCATTCTGTTATAATGTCCCTGTATAATGTCCACTATCCTAGTATAATGTTCCCCATCCTGATATAATGACCACCATCCTGGTATAGTGTCCCCATTCTAGTATAATGTCCCCTATTCTGGTATTTTCCCCTTCTGGTATAATGTGTCCCATCCTGATATAATGACCCCATGCTGGTATACTGTTCTCTATCCTGGTATAATGTCACCTATCCTGGTAAAATGTCTCCATTCTGGTATAATATCCCCCATTCTGGTATAATATTCCCATTCTGGTATAATTTCCCCCATCCTGGTATAGTGTCCCCATTCTACTATAATGTCCCCTATTCTGGTATTTCCCCCTTTCTGGTATAATGTGTCCCATCCTGATATAATGACCCCATCCTGGTATACTGTCCCCTATCCTGGTATAGTGTCACCTTCCTGGTATAGTATCCCCCATCCTGGTATATATGTCCCCCGTCCTGGTATAGCGTCCCCATCCTGGTATAATATCCCCATTCTGTTATAATGTCCCTGGTATAATGTCCCCTATCCTAGTATAATGTACCCATTCTGTTATAATGTCCCTGTATAATGTCCACTATCCTAGTATAATGTACCCATTCTGTTATAATGTCCCTGTATAATGTCCACTATCCTAGCATAATGTCCCCATTCTGGTATAATGTCCCCCATCATGGTATAGTGTCAGCATTCTAATACAATGCCCCCACTCTGGTATGATGTCCCCTATTCTGGTATTTCCCCCTTCTGGTATAATGTTCCCCATCCTGATATAATGACCCCCATCCTGGTATACTGTCTCCTTTCCTGGTATAATGACCCCTCATCCTGGTATAGTGTCCCCTATCCTGGTATAATGTCCCCAATCTGGTGTAATGTCCCCTATCCTGGTATCCTGGTGTAATGTTCCCCATCCTGATATAATGACCACCATCCTGGAATAGTGTCTCCATTCTATTATAATGTCCCCTATTCTGGTATTACCCCCTTCTGGTATAATGTGTCCCATCCTGATATAATGACCCCATCCTGGTATACTGTCCTCTATCCTGGTATAATGTCGCCATTCTGGTATAATATCCCCCATTCTGGTATACTGTTCCCCATACTAGTATAATGTCAGCATCCTAATATAATGCCCCCATTCTGGTATAATATCCACCATTCTGGTATAATGCCCCCATCCTGGTATAATATTCCCATTCTGGAATAACGTCATAATGTCCCCATTTTGGTATAATTTCCCCCATCCAGGTATAAAGTCCCTGTGAAGAATATTGGTGATATAATGTCAATCATTTGTATCCTATCAGGCATGGGATTATAAAACCCCCTTCAGCGTTCATCTGTATGAGAACAACTAGCTCAGCAACGGGGGTCAAGCATCAAAGCTGCGAGTGACAGGTCTCACACCTTGACCAGCACCTTGACCAGCTCCGCACAGGACACAGCGTTGCTTGGAGAACAGAGTCCTGCTGAAGCTGCAGACGCCTTTTAGAACATTCCACAAACATAATTCCATAGGGAGTTATGGAGATACTATACGTCCTAGCCGTACATTGTGTATATTTCCGAGATCCCCAGAACATGGCTAACATGTTGTCCGGTGGCCTCCTGTGATGTCCGGTAGGCCCTTTCTGTTGTGTATTGGCCCCCTCTGATGACTGGTAGACCCATTGGCAAAGCTTGGAGGAACCTAACTAAGCAAAATACAAATTCTATTGGTCAGTAAATCTTGTGGGGAATTAATTTGCTTTATCTACTAAATACAAGTCCACAGTCACATCATGTGCCGATAACCGCTGTGTGTAATCATCGGTGGGGCGGAGAGCCCAAGATCTAGGTCACTGACCAGAAACCATGGTTTATGGTCCCAGCGAATATACGGTAAGACCATTGTCAATAATTATATGACCTGGGACAACTTCACTGCACATAGGCCACAACACTTGCCATAATGAGGTCCCTGGATCATCAACCGACTCCAGAAAGAGAAGGTCCCGCTTCTTAGTTTTGGAGAGGTGGTCTTGCTTGTAGGGTCAGTGTTACAGAACCCCCTAGCACCAAGAATGTTATGCAGTATATGTATGTATAATAGTTTCCATGTGAAATGCATCAGTCCACAGGCTGCGCCCCTGGACAAGATATCCCCCTTTTGTCCTCCCCCACCTTTGTAATTCCCACAGTAAATAGCGGCAGGCTCCGGCCCCCTGCGGCTATTGTAATGGATGTCTGGCCTGCTGTTTTCCTATTGGCCTGTCCTGTGTATCTATGTTATATATTCTGTGTGCTGAAAATAAAGTGTGTTCTTTTAGACTGGAAATATGTGGGGTAGCAGTCAGCTTTTATATGCTCTCACGTAACCAAGGAATTCCAGCCAGCGTCCTTCATTCAGAATCCAGCAAAAGCAGCGTGGACCTCCTGAAACACGGGGTGGTACTGAAAGAGGTACCCCAGCTTGTTAGACCCCGTTACAGTCGGCATCTATAGAAATGAATGGAAGACGACTCCAACCGGACTGGGGAACACAACGTCTTCATTCTCATGCACTCGCATTACGGCCCCTGATCGAGAGGTGGTCTACCTGTCTGATATCAATGGACAATCTAAGGCCAGGCCTCCGATTTTGTAACGAATGGATCTCTATACGGGAATTCATTCCGCCACGATGTGTCACAGGAGGTTTCCACTGGAAAACAACCTTCGACTGGAACAACAAAAAAAAATGTTTTCAATAAAAAGCGGAAAAAATGTGGATCCTAAAGGAACAGGAGAAATAGACGAAGGACGTTTTTTAAAATCTTTCTGTGTCACAGATGATTTTAGTAGCAGGTTTATATTTTTGTAATACTTTCTTGTATTTTCGAGTCCTATAAAAGAGTCTTTAAGAAAGAAAAGGCTAGAAAAGCATCAAACTTTAACCAAAAAAAATGGTAAAAAATGCAATAGTTCATTTCATTACGTAAATGGAAAGTAAAAACTGTCTGCAAAAAATAAGGTAAAAATTTGGTATAATCATAAAAACGAACAAAATGAATGAAAAAGATAAAGTTTGAAACCTCAAATACACTGAAAAGCAACTACAAACCGTCTGCCGGTGTTTTAACTGAGGAATCCACATTGCCAGAAATATGGCTGCAGAATTTTAATGAGCAGATGTGACAACCCTTGATACTTGGAGCAGCGGCTTCACATTTATTAGTGCTAACCTGAGTGCGGACCCCCTAAAATTACAAATACAAGGCAAGAAATCCAGGTACAGTATAAGATTTCTGTATTGGATTAGACTGCAAATGCGCAGTGTGAACAGACCCTTAAGATTGACATACACACGTTTTGGTGGCTTTTTTGCATCTTTTTTTCGGGGGTACTAGAACAAATTCTACGATATTTATGTTTTTTTTTTTGCAATTTCTCTTCTTATAGAGAAGACTGTGGGAAAACACTTAAACAAAACCAGACAGAGAACAAGCTACCATTGGAATAAAAAAAAAAACATCCAAAAAATGTGCCACATGCAAATATTAATCTTAGAATCAAATACATGATGTCTAAATACCGCAATTAAGACCCCCCCCCCAAAAAAAAAGAAAGAAAGGGTTGGGGACACTATGAAGAATGTTATTAGAATCATTGAAAAACAGCCCATAAAAAACTGTTAGCTCTGACTTTACTATTGCACCATTGGGACTGTAATTGGGCATCTGGGCTGGGACTGTAATTGGGCATCCTGGATGGGACTGTAATTGGGCATCCTGGATGGGACTGTAATTGGGCATCTGGGCTGGGACTGTAATTGGGCATCTGGGCTGGGACTGTAATTGGGCATCGTGGATGGCACTGTAATTGGGCATTGTGGCTGGCACTGTAATTGGGCATCGGGCTGGGACTGTAATTGGGCATCAGGCTGGGATTGTAATTAGGCATCGGGCTGGGATTGTAATTAGGCATCGGGCTGGGACTGTAATTGGGCATCGTGGCTGGGATTGTAATTGGGCATCGTGGCTGGCACTGTAATTGGGCATCAGGCTGGGATTGTAATTAGGCATCGGGCTGGGACTGTAATTGGGCATCGTGGCTGGGATTGTAATTGGGCATCAGGCTGGGACTGTAATTGGGCATCGGGCTGGGACTGTAATTGGGCATCAGGCTGGGATTGTAATTGGGCATCGTGGCTGGCACTGTAATTAGGCATCGGGCTGGGACTGTAATTGGGCATCGTGGCTGGCACTGTAATTAGGCATCGGGCTGGGACTGTAATTGGGCATCGGGCTGGGACTGTAATTAGGCATCGGGCTGGGACTGTAATTTGGCATCGGGCTGGGACTGTAATTGGGCATCGTGGCTGGCACTGTAATTGGGCATCGTGGCTGGCACTGTAATTGGGCATCGTGGCTGGCACTGTAATTGGGCATCGTGGCTGGCACTGTAATTGGGCATCGTGGCTGGCACTGTAATTAGGCATCGGGCTGGCACTGTAATTGGGCATCGTGGCTGGCACTGTAATTGGGCATCGTGGCTGGCACTGTAATTGGGCATCGTGGCTGGCACTGTAATTGGGCATCGTGGCTGGCACTGTAATTGGGCATCGTGGCTGGCACTGTAATTGGGCATCGTGGCTGGCACTGTAATTGGGCATCGTGGCTGGCACTGTAATTGGGCATCGTGGCTGGCACTGTAATTGGGCATCGGGCTGGGACAGTCGCTGCCATTGTATAGGACACTGCGACTTTTACTGTTACCAGTTCCATTTGTTTGTCTTTCACTGGAATATCATTTATATGAGGGAAAATGGACAAAATTAATTAGCATATGAAGAAGGAAACCAACCACTGCTGCAATTGGGACTGTGTCCAAAATATGTGATGCCAAAAGTGTTATTTTTTATGTTAGGAATGACTAAGCTGCAGGACTTTCCACTTTGCATAAACAGAAAAGGACCAAGGTTTATTACTGAGCGTCAGGTGATTATTAACATAAAGGAGAACGATATAAATGACGAACTAGCTGATGTAAAATGGATGCAAATGTAACAAAATATAACAGTGCATGGAACACAATGCAAATCATGGAGTATAGAATAGAAAAACAGCCTAAACGTGCTACAAGAATAGGTTGGCTATTATATAATTCGGCCAAAGATGGAATTTACTCCCAAATTCTACATTACATATATATTATCAGAATAAGTCTCCTCAGGGGCGGAGTCGTTACCATCAACCAATAAACCTCAAATTCACTGCGCCTCCTCTTACTTGGTGGCGACTGGCAGCCATTTCTGGAAGTAGAATAATTCACTGATTGTCAAACATTTTCTGTATATATATTTTATTTTATAATCTTTTTGAAACATTAATGTGATAGTGATGTAACAACATGGGAGAGCAGGTACATGGAGTCCAAAGAGGCCGACATCTCCCATTAGGGGAAAGTTAAAAAAAAAAGTTTTTATTTCCACTTTTTGAAAGCAAATAGGTTATTTTCCCGAAGTAAAAATAGAACATTATTTGTTGGGTACAAATTATTTGTTTATTTTTATACACATTGTTTATTTTTTTAACACATTATTTGTTTTGCGCACATCATCAAATTTTTTGTAGATAATTAATTTTTTTCTACACATTCATTGTTATACGCATTTAATTAATTTTCTTGTATACATTTACAGTAGTTTATTTTTTAACAGATTATTTAATTTTTTTTACACGCATTTTAAATATTTTTTATGGATATTTCTTTTTTTTTCGGCACTCATTTATCTTTTTTATTCACATTATTTCTTTATTATTATTATTTGTTTTTACACACATTTATTTGTTTAATACCTGTTATGTCTTTACTATTTTTTATGCATGTTATTTCTTTGTTATAATTTTATTATACACGTTATTTCTTTATTCTAATTTTTTATACACGTTATTTCTTTGTTATAATTTTATTATACACGTTATTTCTTTACTCTAATTTTTTATACACGTTATTTCTTTGTTATAATTTTTTATACACATTTCTTTGTTATAATTTTTTTATAGATGTTATTTCTTTGCTATCATTTTTTATAAATGTTATTTCTTTATTCTAATTTTTTATACACGTTATTTCTTTATTCTAATTTTTTATACACGTTATTTCTTTGTTATAATTTTTTATAGACGTTATTTCTTTACTCTAATTTTTTTTAGACACCTTATTTCTTTATTATACAGTCATTTTATTATACATGTTATTTCTATACTATTATTATTTTTTTATACGCACATTAGTTCGCTGGTGAGAATTTTTTTAGTCCGATTTTTAACTAGTTCCGTTAAACATTTTCACAAAATAATTAGTGATACTAAATTTGGATACAAGGGGCATTGGGGTCCTTTTTAAAAAAAAAATGAAAAAAAAAATCATTCTACGCTGTATTTTAGAAGATTTTTGTCAATAGCCGTCGAAATGTCAGCAGAGGTTTATCGTATAGTTCTCATATATTATCTTAAAGCACCAAATTTTACCTTAAGCCTCTGACATTTTACACTTTTTTTTAATCACAGAAGTAGTTTTCCCTTTTTTAAAACCCTGACATAATGTAGGGTTTTCTTTCTTAGGTCAAAGATAGAAATTAAAGTGGTTCTTCAGGTTTGTCCTATTGATGGCCCCCAAAATAAGATCCGTGGGTAGTTGGCGCTTGCAAGCTGCGGATCAGATGATTGGAGGGCTCGTAGCCCTCTGACAAGAGCTGCTGCCCCTCCACTGTTCACTGGGCACAGCGCCATATGTTTATAGTGGCTGCGCCTGGTATTGCAGCCCCGTCCTATTCCTATAAGTCTTCAAAATTTCATAATAAAAAAAAAAATAATAAAAAATTGTCATAAAAACACATTCAGATTAGTGCCACCTTAAAGGGATTATTTAATTAATTTTATAAAGGAATTCTGGGTAAATAAAGGCTAGACCAAGTTTATGATTCTAATCTCTTCATCAGTGCGGAGAACAGTAATCTATTTAATGCCAAACAGGACTGGTCCTCCAGAGGGAGAAGCACTCTTTCTAACCAATGTGTAATACCTCCTTTGCCCTCTTGGAGTGCTGCAGGAGAACTAAACAGTTACTAGAAGGTTTTCTCACAGATCACTGTGGGTCCCCACTTTGACAAGGACTAGCGATGGGCAAATCGAACGTATATATGTTTTAGACCCCTCCCTTTCATCACGTCAACCGAGGCAATTTTAATCCGGATTGAAATAATTCAGACTGAATCGGATCTGCTGGCTGAATTCCAGTGAGTCCACTATAGGAGGTGGTTTGCTCATCAAGGACCCTTCTTTCAGGTAAGGGTTAACTTTAGGGGTGGAGTCGGACCCCTTTAACAAAGATTTAGCCTTGAATCATATGCAATGTTTTCATGCTTTTTATTATTATTATTATTATTTATTATTATAGCGCCATTTATTCCATGGCGCTTTACATGTGAGGAGGGGTATACATAATAAAAACAAGTACAGTAATCTTAAACAATACAAGTCACAACTGGTACAGGAGGAGAGAGGACCCTGCCCGCAAGGGCTCACAATCTACAAGGGATGGGCGAGGATACAGGAGGAGAGAGGACCCTGCCCGCGAGGGCTCACAATCTACAAGGGATGGGTGAGGATACAGGAGGAGAGAGGACCCTGCCCGCGAGGGCTCACAATCTACAAGGGATGGGCGAGGATACAGGAGGAGAGAGGACCCTGCCCGCGAAGGCTCACAATCTACAAGGGATGGGCGAGGATACAGGAGGAGAGAGCACCCTGCCCGCGAGGGCTCACAATCTACAAGGGATGGGTGAGGATACAGGAGGAGAGAGGACCCTGCCCGCGAGGGCTCACAATCTACAAGGGATGGGCGAGGATACAGGAGGAGAGAGGACCCTGCCCGCGAGGGCTCACAATCTACAAGGGATGGGTGAGGATACAGGAGGAGAGAGCACCCTGCCCGCGAGGGCTCACAATCTACAAGGGATGGGTGAGGATACAGGAGGAGAGAGGACCCTGCCCGCGAAGGCTCACAATCTACAAGGGATGGGCGAGGATACAGGAGGAGAGAGCACCCTGCCCGCGAGGGCTCACAATCTACAAGGGATGGGTGAGGATACAGGAGGAGAGAGGACCCTGCCCGCGAGGGCTCACAATCTACAAGGGATGGGCGAGGATACAGGAGGAGAGAGGACCCTGCCCGCGAGGGCTCACAATCTACAAGGGATGGGTGAGGATACAGGAGGAGAGAGGACCCTGCCCGCGAGGGCTCACAATCTACAAGGGATGGATGAGGATACAGGAGGAGAGAGGACCCTGCCCGCGAGGGATCACAATCTACAAGGGATGGGTGAGGATACAGTCGGTGAGGATAGAGCTGGTCATGCAGCGGTTTGGTCGATTGGAGGTTACTGCAGGTTGTAGGCTTGTCGGAAGAGGTGAGTCTTCAGGTTCTTTTTGAAGGTTTCGATGGTACGTGAGAGTCTGATATGTTGGGGTAGAGGGTTCCAGAGTAGGGGGGATGCGCGAGAGAAATCTTGTATGCGATTGTGGGAAGAGGAGATAAGAGGGGAGTAGAGGAGGAGATCTTGTGAGGATCGGAGGTTGCATGTAGGAAAGTACCGGGAGACGAGGTCACAGATGTATGGAGGAGACAGGTTGTGGATGGCTTTGTATGTCATGGTTAGGCTTTTGTACTGGAGTCTCTGGGTGATGGGGAGCCAGTGCAAGGATTGACAGAGGGGAGAGGTCGGGGAATAGCGGGGGGACAGGTGGATTAGTCGGGCAGCAGAGTTTAGAATAGATTGGAGGGGTGCGAGAGTGTTAGAGGGGAGGCCACAGAGCAGGAGGTTACAGTAGTCGAGGCGGGAGATGATGAGGGCATGGACTAGGGTTTTTGCAGATTCTTAGTTTAGGAATGTACGGATTCGTGAAATATTTTTGAGTTGAAGTCGGCAGGAAGTGGAAAGGGCTTGGATATGTGGTTTGAAGGAGAGATCAGTGTCAAGGATTACCCCGAGGCAGCGAGCTTGTGGGACTGGGGAGAGTGGGCAGATGGTCCCCTAAATAGCCTCCATATAGTATACTGCACTCCTTATAGGCCTCTATATAGTATACTGCTCTCCTCATCATAAGCCCTATATAGTATGCTGCACTTTTCATAGGCCTCCATATAATATAATGCACTCCCCATAGGCCTCCATATATTATAATGCTCTTATTGTCCTCCACATGCTATACTGCACTCCTCATAGGCCTCCATATAGTATAATGGAGCCCATAGTCCTCCATGTAGTATAATGCAGGGAATAGCCCTCCATATAGTATACTGCACTCCTCATAGGCCTTCATAAAGTATAATGCATCCCATAGTCCTCCATATAGTAAAATGCCCTTCCCATAGGTTTTCATATAATATAATGCACTCCCCATAGGTCTCCATATAGTATAATGCAGCCCATAGTCCTCCATGTAGTATAATACAGGGCATAGTCCTCCATATAGTATACATCACTCCTCAAGGGACTCTATATAGTATAATGCACCCCATAGTCCTCCTTATAGTATAGATCACTCCTCAAAGGACTCTATATAGTATAATGCACCCCATAGTCCTCCTTATAGTATACATCACTCCTCAAAGGACTCTATATAGTATAATGCACCCCATAGTCCTCCTTATAGTATACCCCACTCTTCATAGGCCTTTATATAGTATACTGTACTCCACATAGGCCGCCATATTAGTATAATGTAGCCCATAGTACTCCATACAGTATAATGCACTTCTCATAGTCCTCCATATAGTATAATGCACCCCATAGTCCTCCTTATAGTATACCCCACTCTTCATAGGCCTTTATATAGTATAATGCACTTCTCATAGTCCTCCATATAGTATAATGTACCCTATAGTCCTTCATATAGTGTGCTGCACTCCTCATAGGCCTCTATGTTATATACTGCAGTTGTCATAGGCCTCTATATAGTATACAATCAAACAAATAAAGCTTTCTCAATTTTTCATATTTCTGGTGCAGTAAATGCAATTCAATTTTCATATTTCATATTTGCATGCTGTGGCGCTATAGAGTGCTGCTTTATTTGTTTGATATTAGTTTAGGGGGTCTGGTCTTGGGTCTGTATTAGTTGAGGGGGTCTGGTCTGGGGTCTGTATTAGTTGAGGGGGTCTGGTCTGGGGTCTGTATTAGTTGAGGGGGTCTGGTCTGGGGTCTGTATTAGTTGAGGGGGTCTGGTCTGACTGTCTGTGGTCTGTGTTACTGAAGGCGCTGTGGTTTGGTATCTGTTTGCTCATATGATAAATCTGGGACCCTGCAAACAATTCCTTTCCCTCAGGACCCCGCCAGCGGAGAGCACAGAACGCGGCCCCTCTGCCCGATTGATACATAATAATAAAGTACAATGTAATGAAATGTATCATATAATTATAACATTGTCGCCGTCATTACTGAGCTTCCTACAGATCGAGCCTCTTGGGTCGAGGCAATTTTCCATGTCTCCTGTATGCATAATACAAACAACATGTAAATCGTGACCTTCCCCCGCTCGGCCGCAGACAAGGCTCCGTGCATCAGCGATACAATACAGCCAAGATTATAGTGAAATTCTGATAACAGTTCTCCAAATGAAATGTCAAATCTGAATACGACATCAGGACGAACCACGGAAAGGTCACGCAGGACGGGATCAGGACGGGATCAGAAAATAAGCCGTCTTTACAGCCCCATGAAGATTGTCACCCAGCTCGCCCGGAGTCCTGAATGACGCAGTGCACAGTAATATAGGACATTAGGGGCACAGACTGCGATAATGGCAGAGGGGAGAAAAGCAGGGGCCGCTGCCGTGGTCATATTGGGTGTCACTGATATGTCACACTCCTACACAGCAGACTCCAGGGCGCTATTTCAGAAATTGGGGACAAGGAAAGGACCATGTGAAAGTCGTTTATAAAGAGATTTTTTATAATTTCATCCCACATAATACCATTATACCACCATATACTGTAATACCAAGATAATACTGCCATAAATAACCCACAAAAATAAATCCCTATACTGTCCCAAAATAATACTGCCATAAACCGTCCACATAGTGCTAACATATTCCCATATAATAACAAACAATACCACCATAAATAATTCACATAATACCATTATACCACCATATAATACCAAGATAATACTGTTATAAATAATTCACATAATACCATTATACCACCATATAATACCAAGATAATACTGCCATAAACAACCCACAAAAAATATATCCCTATACTGTCCCAAAATAATACAGCCATAAATAACCCTCAAATTACTATTATATCCCAATACTGTGCCCAAATAATACTGCCATAAACCGTCCACATTTTGCTGACATATTCCCATATAATACCAAACAATACTGTTATAAATAATCCACATAATACCATTATACCACCATATAATACCGAGATAATCTATATATATAATTGTCTAAAGGGTACTTCCGTCTTTCTGTCCTCAACTTCCGTAACGGAAATCCCGCGTCGCTGATTGGTCTCGCCAGCTGCCAATCAGCGACGGGCACAGTCCGATTAGTCCCTCCCTACTCCCCTGCAGCCAGTGCCCGGCACCCGCTCCGTACTCCCCTCCGGTCACCGCTCACATAGGGTTAATGCCGGTGGTAACGGACCGCGTTATGCCACGGATAACGCACTCCGTTACCACCGCTATTAACCCTGTGTGTCCCTAACTTTTTACTATTGATGTTGCCTGCGCATACACCATGCATACAGGGAGGGGAAGATGAGCCATGCATGATGGAAGCGGGGAGCCGATGAGCCATGTATGGGGGGGAGGGGGAGATGAGCCATGCATACAGGGAGGGGGGGAGAGATGAGCCATGCATGATGGGAGCGGGGAGCCGATGAGCCATGCATACGGGGGGAGATGAGCCATACATACAGGATGGGAGGGGGGGGTGGTCCATTATACAGTATGCATGGAGCATCATATGTGGCCATTATATAGTATGGAGCATCATGTGTGGCTATTATACAGTATGGAGCATCATGTGTGGCCATTATACAGTATTGAGCATCATGTGTGGCCATTATACAGTATGGAGCATCATGTGTGGTGGCCGTTACACAATATTGAGCATCATGTGTGGTGGCCGTTATACAGTATTGAGCATCATGTGTGGTGACCGTTATACAGTATTGAGCATCATGTGTGGCCAATGGTCATTATACAGTATGGAGCATCATGTGTGGCCATTATACAGTATTGAGCATCATGTGTGGCCATTATACAGTATTGAGCATCATGTGTGGCCATTATACAGTATTGAGCATCATGTGTGGTGGCCGTTATACAATATTGAGCATCATGTGTGGCCATTATACAGTATGGAGCATCATGTGTGGCCATTATACAGTATTGAGCATCATGTGGGGTCATTATACAGTATGGAGCATCATGTGTGGCCATTATACAGTATGGAGTATCATGTGGGGTCATTATACAGTATTGAGCATCATGTGTGGCCATTATACAGTATGGAGCATCATGTGGGGTCATTATACAGTAGGGAGAACTGTATGTGGCCATTATACAGTATGGAGCATCATGTGTGGCCGTTATACAGTATTGAGCATCATGTGTGGCCATTATACAGTATGGAGCATCATTTGTGGCCATTATACAGTATGGAGCATCATTTGTGGCCATTATACAGTATTGAACATCATGTGTGGTCATTATACAGTATGGAGCATCATGTGTGGCCATTATACAGTATTGAGCATCATGTGGGGTCATTATACAGTATGGAGAACTGTATGTGGCCATTATACAGTATGGAGCATCATGTGTGGCCGTTATACAGTATTGAGCATCATGTGGGGTCATTATACAGTATGGAGAACTGTGTGTGGCCATTATACAGTATTGAGCATCATGTGCAGTCATTATACAGTATGGAGCATCATGTGCGGTCATTATACAGTATGGAGCATCATGTGTGGACATTATACAGTATTGAGCATCATGTGTGGCCATTATACAGTGTGGAGCATCATGTGTGGCCATTATACAGTATTGAGCATCATGTGCAGTCATTATACAGTATGGAGCATCATGTGGGGTCATTATACAGTAAGGAGCACCATGTGCGGTCATTATACAGTATGGAGCATCATGTGCAGTCATTATACAGTGTGGAGCATCATGTGTGGTCATTATACAGTATGGAGCATCATGTGTGGACATTATACAGTATTGAGCATCATGTGTGGCCATTATACAGTGTGGAGCATCATGTGCGGTCATTATACAGTATTGAGCATCATGTGCGGTCATTATACAGTATGGAGCATCATGTGTGGACATTATACAGTATTGAGCATTATGTGTGGACATTATACAGTATTGAGCATTATGTGCGGTCATTATACAGTATGGAGCATCGTGTGGCCATTATACAGTATGGAGCATCATGTGTGGCCCTTATACAGTGTGGAGCATCATGTGTGGCCATTATACAGTATGGAACATCATGTGTGGACATTATACAGTATTGAGCATCATGTGTGTCCATTATACAGTGTGGAGCATCATGTGTGGACATTATACAGTATTGAGCATCATGTGTGGCCATTATACAGTGTGGAGCATCATGTGTGGCCATTATACAGTATTGAGCATCATGTGTGGCCATTATACAGTATTGAGCATCATGTGTGGCCATTATACAGTGTGGAGCATCATGTGTGGCCATTATACAGTATGGAGCATCATGTGTGGCCATTATACAGTATGGAGCATCATGTGTGGCCATTATACAGTGTGGAGCATCATGTGTGGCCATTATACAGTATGGAGCATCATGTGTGGCCATTATACAGTATGGAGCATCATGTGTGGCCATTATACAGTGTGGAGCATCATGTGTGGCCATTATACAGTATGGAGCATCATGTGTGGACATTATACAGTATTGAGCATCATGTGTGTCCATTATACAGTGTGGAGCATCATGTGTGGACATTATACAGTATTGAGCATCATGTGTGGCCATTATACAGTGTGGAGCATCATGTGTGGCCATTATACAGTATGGAGCATCATGTGTGGCCATTATACAGTATGGAGCATCATGTGTGGCCATTATACAGTGTGGAGCATCATGTGTGGCCATTATACAGTATGGAGCATCATGTGTGGCCATTATACAGTATGGAGCATCATGTGTGGCCATTATACAGTGTGGAGCATCATGTGTGGCCATTATACAGTGTGGAGCATCATGTGTGGCCATTATACAGTATGGAGCATCATGTGTGGCCATTATACAGTATGGAGTATCATGTGTGGCCATTATACAGTATGGAGCATCATGTGTGGCCATTATACAGTGTGGAGCATCATGTGTGGCCATTATACAGTATGGAGCATCATGTGTGGCCATTATACAGTGTGGAGCATCATGTGTGGCCATTATACAGTATGGAGTATCATGTGTGGCCATTATACAGTATGGAGCATCATGTGTGGCCATTATACAGTATGGAGCATCATGTGTGGCCATTATACAGTATGGAGCATCATGTGTGGCCATTATACAGTATTGAGCATCATGTGAGGTCATTATACAGTATTGAGCATCATGTGTGGCCATTATACAGTATGGAGTATCATGTGTGGCCATTATACAGTATTGAGCATCATGTGGGGTCATTATACAGTATCGAGAACTGTGTGTGGCCATTATACAGTATGGAGCATCATGTGTGGCCATTATACATTATTGAGCATCATGTGTGGCCATTATACAGTATTGAGCATCATGTGGGGTCATTATACAGTATGGAGCATCATGTGAGGCCATTATACAGTATTGAGCATCATGTGAGGTCATTATACAGTATTGAGCATCATGTGGGGTCATTATACAGTATCGAGAACTGTGTGTGGCCATTATACATTATTGAGCATCATACCACTATAAAAAGTATAAATCCTTTATTAGAAACTTTAAAATACACAAAGATACAAAATCAGGTGTGTGGAAGTCACAAACTGAAAACAATACAATAACACCAGGGGCCCCACCCCCCACCAGTCAAACCACCACATATAAAGATCCAAATAGCATGCTGTAACCTATAAACGGCCAGAAAATGGTACATGTGTACCTCCGATCAATGGCACAAGGGCTAATAGTACATATCCCTCCTCCTAATTATAACGGGGTTTTTTTCAGCGTTAGCCAGTACATGTCCAAACCAGGACAAATAGTCACAAATAGGTAATGTGGGAATATCCACCTATTTATAAAGCCATATATAACATGACTATAATAATACCATTATTTTAAACAGGCCCAGACCTTAAGGGTTAATGCCCATGTCCTACTGATCCGCCATATATTAATATGTGCAACTATGCAATGAACCCTAGCCTACAATACAAATGGTTACCAAATACTTACATCACGCCAATAATAGTGGGAGAACCAGGGGGGGTGAGTGCCCGCCCCAACGTGCGTTTCGGTCCGTTCCTTCGTCAGGGGGCACTCACCTCCCCGGGTCCCGTGCCTTAAATATACAAACCTCCCACAACGCTACCAATGCCGCTCTGCGGCGTCACCCGGATGTGATGTCACCGCCGGAAATGACGCGCGCGTCTCCATAGCAGCCACGGCACCAAGGAGCATCGGCGTCACACAGTACCACGCATGCGCGATGCCGTGTATAGACACCAAGTGCACCAGGGAGCCCGCCGAAGCCATGGGACCGCGCGTCAGGCGGGGACGTCCGATTCAGTACCTGTAGCGTGACAATAGAAACCTCCCACCAAGTAGGAAACTATCATTTATGCATATCTAAATACATCCTCCATACAGGAGACTAAACATATTTCCACAAATAAACAAATAATACAAAAGCAAAGAAAAGAAAAGATGGCCACACAACAGTAATCAGTATAACAATTAAATATAAGTCTTCTGCCCATGTAGCCTTTCTTGTCACTTAGGGAGCGCCGATGTCTGGAAGGTGTCAATCTGGAAATAGTCCATCCATCACTCAATTAATCGTTTACAGTTGGGATACTGCACGGATTACCGGAGATAAAAATTAAAAATTAGTAAGAAAATTAAAACAAAGTTAAAAACAATATTATCAACAGTTTGAACCACCTAACAGGTAAGATGACCCAGCAGATAATCAAAGAAAAGGAGCATAGCTCAAATTTTCATTTAGTCCAGCAGCATAAATGGTACCCAGCGACCAGATCCATCTGGTTTCCAACTGGGCTAGTTTTTTAGGGATATCACCCCTACGGATTCCCAGTTCCACCATGTCAATACCTCTGACCCTCAGGAGGCTACCATCGCACCCATGATATTCTTTAAAATGGCGTGGTAGCGTTTTCAAGGTGGATGTGTCCTCACAGTCCGCAGCTGCGGCAATGCCCAAAACGTGCTCTCTAACCCGCACCTTTAGTTGCCTGGTCGTCAGGCCAACATATATTTTAGTGCATGGGCACGTTGCATCGTAAATCACGTTTCTGCTCTGGCAAGTAATCCTTTTTTTGATGTTATAAATTCGGGTATTGCCTGCATTAGAAAACGTGTTACAGCGTTCTATACTTGGGCATGCCACACAGCGGCCACAGGGGACACATCCACCTTTTACAGCCACTGTGTCTAGAAAAGTTCTAGGTTTATTATCCACGTAGTGACTGCGAACTAGCATGTCACGAAGATTACGTGATCTCCTGGCAGTAATTGATGCCCTCTCGGGCAAGAATCTAGCAAGAACTGGATCAGCTCTAAGAATATGCCACGATTTCTCAAGTATCTTCCTAAGCATGGGGAACTGGGAATGATAATTGGTGATGAACCGAACAGTATCACTATTTTCTCTGTTTCGATTTTTATAGAGAAGGTCATCCCTAGAGGAGTGCTTTGCTCTGTTGAATGCACGTTTAATCATTCTCCCACTATATCCCCTGTCAATTAGTCTAGTCTTTAAATCCTCTGCTTGTATGAGGAAATCCTGCTCAGTAGAGCATAACCTACGCAATCGTAGGAACTGCCCTGTTGGCACTGAGCGTATAATATGGCTAGGGTGTGAGGAGGAGGCGTGCAATAATACGTTTGTTGCCGTTTTTTTGCGAAAGATATTGGTCTGGATCTCGTCGTTGGTGTCCCTCCTCAGTTTAACATCTAGAAAATCAATTGTCTCACTACTACTACAATAGGTAAGAAATATGTTGCGATCATTGCTGTTCAATTGCTGTTCCCTATGGGAATTAGCTTCGTAGTATATGGATGTGTCCGTAGTATAGGGTCTCCACATGGTATATTTAGACTATAAAAATATTTCATATACATTTAATAATATCTTACTTTCCCTTAATATATGGTATAGTTGTCTATTGGTGACTTAAGTATTGAGCATCATGTGCGGCCATTATACAGTATGGAGCATCACGTGGGGCCATTATACAGTATTGAGCATCATGTGTGGTCATTATACAGTATTGAGCATCATGTGTGGCCATTATACAGTATGGAGCATCACGTGGGGTCATTATACAGTATGGAGCATC
Organism: Ranitomeya imitator; assembly: GCF_032444005.1. Taxonomy (NCBI): domain Eukaryota; kingdom Metazoa; phylum Chordata; class Amphibia; order Anura; family Dendrobatidae; genus Ranitomeya; species Ranitomeya imitator. The sequence goes on along the minus strand of NC_091287.1, from coordinate 17,702,961 downwards.
ATGTGCGGTCATTATACATTATTGAGCATCATGTGGGGTCATTATACAGTATGGAGCATCATGTGCGGTCATTATACAGTATGGAGCATCACGTGGGGTCATTATACAGTATGGAGCATCATGTGTGGTCATTATACATTATTGAGCATCACGTGGGGCCATTATACAGTATTGAGCATCATGTGTGGTCATTATACAGTATTGAGCATCATGTGTGGCCATTATACAGTATGGAGTATCATGTGTGGTCATTATACAGTATGGAGCATCATGTGTGGCCATTATACAGTATGGAGCATCACGTGGGGTCATTATACAGTATGGAGCATCATGTGCGGTCATTATACATTATTGAGCATCATGTGTGGCCATTATACAGTATGGAGCACTGTGTGGCCATATTTTTTTTGCTTATAATTATTGTTCATGAAACAGTGAGATCAGCAGTGCTAAATGGGTGTGGTTGGGACGTGGATATGGGTGTGACTAGTTGTGAAATGGGTCTGGTCAGAGGCGTGGCCTAAAATTTGCCGTTGCCCACTAAGCACGCCGCAAACTTTATACCTCTTTCCCTTCTTCAAAAGTTGGGAGGTATGGTACCACATTTCCCAGATCACGGCAAGTGAAGCAAATCCCATAGGGAATGAATGAGGCCGAACGCAGTGTTGCTGTAAGTGATCCGTTACGCGTCAGATGCAGAAAAACTGCCGGATCTGCTGCAAAAGGCGACTTTCACATCAGAGATTCTTGCCAAAGTCACTGCGGATAGTGTCATACTCACCAAAGGGGGAGACAGCACTAAAAGTGCCGAGGGCAGCAGAAACTTTTAATACGGCCCTAATATATATATATATATATATATATATATATATATATACTGCCATATAGTTCACACATACTGAAAATACTCCGTTCCACCGCACACTGCTGAACGACCCTGGAAAATCTCAGCCTCCTCCTGGGGCTCTAGATCTGCAAGAAGCCGCAGGGGACGGTGCCAGTCTGGAGACTGCAGTGAAGAGGAACGCACCAGTAAGGAGGCGCGCACCAGTGAGGAGGAGCGCAGCAGTCAGGAGGAGCGCACCAGTGAGGAGGAATGCACCAGTGAGGAGTACACCAGTGAGGAGGAGCGCAGCAGACAGGATGTGCGCAGCAGTGAGGAGGAGCGCAGCCGTGAGGAGGAGCGCAGCCGTGAGGACTGGAGGAGCGCAGCAGTGAGGAGGAGCGCAGCAGACAGGATGTGCGCAGCAGTGAGGAGGAGCGCAGCAGTGAGGAGGAGCGCAGCCGTGAGGAGGAGCGCAGCCGTGAGGACTGGAGGAGCGCAGCAGTGAGGAGGAGCGCAGCAGACAGGATGTGCGCAGCAGTGAGGAGGAGCGCAGCAGTGAGGAGGAGCGCAGCCGTGAGGAGGAGCGCAGCCGTGAGGACTGGAGGAGCGCAGCAGTGAGGAGGAGCGCAGCAGACAGGATGTGCGCAGCAGTGAGGAGGAGCACAGCAGTGAGGAAGAGCGCAGCAGACAGGAGGGGAGCAGCAGTCAAGGAGGAGCACAGCAGTGAGGAGGTGCGCAGCAGACAGGAGGAGCGCAGCAGTGAGGAGGAGCGCAGCAGTGAGGAGGAGCGCAGCAGTCAGGAGGAGCGCAGCAGACAGAAGGAGCGCAGCAGTGAGGAGCGCAGCAGTGAGGAGGAGCGCAGCAGTGAGGAGGAGCGCAGTAGACAGGAGGAGCGCAGCAGTGAGGAGGAGTGCAGCAGTGTGGAGTAGCGCAGCAGTGAGGAGAAGCGCAGCACACAGAAGGAGCGCAGCAGTCAGGATGAGCGCAGGAGACAGGAGGAGCACAGCAGTGAGAAGGAGCGCAGTAGTGAGGAGGAGCACAGCAGACGGGACGAGCGCAGCAGTCAGGATGAGCGCAGCAGACAGGAGGAGCTCAGCAGTGAGAAGGAGTGCAGTAGTGAGGAGGAGCACAGCAGACGGGAGGAGCGCAGCAGACAGGAGGAGCACAGCAGTCAGGAGGAGCGCAGCAGTTAGTATTAGGCTACGTTCACATTTGCGCTGTTGGGCGCAGCGTCGGCGACGTGACACTACCAACAACACATGTACACAACGCAGCGTTTTGCGACGCATGCGTTGTCATAAGATCCTACAGATCAGGAATTTCGGCACAGGGAAAACGCTACAAGTAGCGTCCTCTGCACCCTGTCTTGTGCGTCTATATGACGCATGCATCGTAAAACGCAGTTCAACGCATACCGGCGCATGTCCATGCACCCCCCCATGTTAAAGATAGGGGCGCATGACGCATGCGTCGGTATGCGTCGCCGACGCTGCGCCCAACAACGCAAATGTGAACGTAGCCTTAGTTTTTTATTCTTTGCAGGGGAGACATTAACAAAACTAATACAATTAATATTATAATAAGGAGGCACACTGTGGGAGATTGTTACATAGAGGCACAATGGGGGCATTTTTTATAAGGAGGTACAATGGGGCATTATTATAAGGAGGTACAATGGGGCATTATTATAAGGAGGCACAATGGGGCATTATTATAAGGAGGTACAATGGGGCATTATTATAAGGAGGCAATGGGGGCATTATTATAAGGAGGCACAATGGGGCATTATTATAAGGAGGCACAATGGGGCATTATTATAAGGAGGTACAATGGGGCATTATTATAAGGAGGTACAATGGGGCATTATTATAAGGAGGCAATGGGGGCATTATTATAAGGAGGCACGATGGGGCATTATTATTATACTGTGCTGTATAACTGTTCAATGGCTCCGGTGAGAACCTGCACAGCACATGCAGGGCCCCAGAGATCTGGTCGTTGCAGTATGACACTCTGCCACTAAGGGGAGTGATGGTACGTCTGATGGCACTGAAGGAATTCTACTGACCAGGTATCACCAGAACACATTACACTTCACACTCCGGCCACTAGGGGGAGCAAAAGGCTTTATTTATTGGGTCACTCCTCACATTGGTAAAACTAGGGGCTGGGGAGGAAGTTAGTCAGAAGCTGACTGGGTTGGATTCAGGCAACATCCCGTGGCAGGGGGTGTTGCAGGGAGAAGGCACAGGGGGGTCCCTGTCAGGCGTGGGAACCTGGCAGGTGTCTAGCGAACAGAACAGAACGTAACAGAAGGATATTGTGGAACAGTGTAAACAAGATGAAGCACAAAGGAGAGCCAGTAGGAGTCGTGCCGAGAGACAGAGGCAACATCTTACTGAGGCGCGTAGTCAGTGGCCGGAACACCGCAGGAGTAACTGACTTCAGGCACTACTTCAAACTCCACCGGACAGTTAATTATAGGTTGGCTGTCTACCTTCTACACCTACGAAGACATAGGGGGTAACGCGTGGAGAGGGGCGTCTCTAGGGTCCCGGAAGAGCTCCGAGCCTTCCCGTCATACGGGTGCATCCTAGCCATAACATACCTGGGGGACGTTAGAAACTAGTAACATCTGGAACCAAAGAACGAGAGAGCTGTAGAGAACGAACGAACGAACGAGAACAGCAGTTGTGAGGACTATTCCAAATGCTCAGCAGGGTAGGACTACAACACACAGGCGCTAGTGGTAGGCAACGATTTCCACCTGCAAAGGAAACTCTGGATGTGCCCATTGGACCGGCCGGTCTCAGATAGCCCTGTTAAGCGTGCTCTGGATTGCGGATCCTGAAGTCTTCAGTAAAGAGGTAAAGAGACTGCAACCTTGTGTCCTCGTTATTGACTGCGCTTTACACCATCACCATCCACCTTACTGGGAAGCCCTGGGGATATACTTCACCTGTGGGAAGTTATACCATACAGCTGCCATCCCATCACCCCAGCGGACCCCACAGCAGCGTCGGTCACCCTGACCGAACACCACAGGTGGCGTCACGAACCCTTGACAGACTATACCCCCTTTACTGGACGCCCCTTAGCAGTGTCACGGACCGGGTCTAGCCACCGTGACAGCCTCAGCACCGAACCAGAGAGACCCGGTATCGAGAACTCGTGGCCCTGTGTCTGGGGGCACTCCAACTTAGCGTCACGAACAGGATCCTACTTAAGCCTGAGGAAGCAGATCATGTGTGCCTTGGAACTGCGATTGAAACGTGTTGGACTGTGATTAATTGCAAAGACTGTGCATTGCTATTTGCCGCCAAAAGATTCCCGCCAAAACCGCCGCCATTGCCGCGCCACGAGGAGCGCAGGAGAAGAAGGAGGGCGCGCCATGGGAGGAGACTATCAAAGTGGTGCCAGAAGTGCTGACCGCCTCCTCCGATTGCTGTTGCGGGAGGACGATCTGCCCCAAAGCAGAGGAGAACCGCCCCCTGATCTGCAACGGCGGGAACCAAGACAAGAAGGGGCTCCACCCCCAGAAAATGGAGGAGCAGCATGTGGGTGCCATCGCAGATCCCGGAGTGGGGATGACGACCAGCGGGTACCCGAACGACGAAGGAGTGATCCTGGCCTGTCCCCCTCGGCCGGAGGTGGACCCGGACTCGAATCTACCGCAGCTGGAGGACTCGGACTTCTTGGAGCCGCGGGCGGGGGAGCCGAATCAGCCTATCCCGAGCGTGGAGCCAGCCGATGTGAAGCAATGGAGGTCAGAACCGTCACCGAGAACCGCCTCGGAAGAACCGCAGTCCGGGCTGCAGCCGACTCCAGTGTCCCTATTAACGGAACCGATCGGCATCGGTGGAACCACATCAGACGGAGGTATGGAAAACACCCCTGCCCTCCTGACCGATCCAGTTCCCGTGACCGCTCCCCATCTTGACGGTGACCGATTCCCTGCCCCTGAACTGGTGGCTATCGTCCCCAGAACCATGGAAAAGCTGGTGCCTCCGCTACCGACAACTATGGGGACACCCCTGTGCGTAAGCTCCGAGGGGGTGATCTTCCAATGGGATAACCCGTGGATTGAGCCAGACGGGACTAGACAGGAGGGCCTCAGCATTGCTGCGCTCACCTGGGAACAGTATAAACAATGCTTAAATTTACACTGGAAAGACCGACAAGAGACAGAACAAAGTGACCCACCGAAAGTACAAGGACCAAAGACAGGACGCAATAAAGGAAGTCCGGTAAAGCGGGGAACTGTGCTAGCCTTTCACCCGAAGCGAGGTTGGGGCTACATACAGGAACCGGGGCTACCGACGGAAATCTTCTTTGCTAGCTACAACGTGAAGACCCCACACCACGATAGATGGGATAATCAGCTGCTGTATCAAGGGGATCAGGTGACATACACCCGCCATCGGAGTGCGCAAGGGTGGTGCGCTCGGAACGTCCAACGATGTGAGCCGGTTGTGGCGCCACCTGCTGTCCTGACTACGACTAACCCGGATTTGACGAATTCCACCCCTGTTACCACAGTGTGCATTATCGCCGCTACTGAACTTACAACCAAAGCCGACATTCGGATCCAGACACCGGGTGACCTGGCCGCACCTGAGAGACAAACCCATGATACTGACACTGCATCAGGCAGGAACACGGAACCAGAGCTTCCACGGCTGGGAAGAGTCCCCTACCGATGGATGCCTTGCAACCTACTATAGCACTAAACCTCGAAAACCTGAATATGTACATAGTTAACTGTTTCCTGCTGTTGCTGCTACTTTAAACCCGTCCAGGGTTATTTCTCCTAGGGATCCCTTTGTTTACCCGGGATCCCTATTGTTTTCTATTGCTTTTTCTACTTTTGCACAAAGTTCATCATTGTTTGAAAGACTGCCGGATCATGGACGGTGAATGATTCAAAACTGTTTTTGTATATAGTTTGCACCTTCTTAAAGGTGCTCCCTACTGGTTTTACAAGTGAAAGAAGACTTTGCGAAGATAATGCTTCTGGACATGATGCAGAAGGTCTTGCTTTCAGTGGACTTGCAGACAGAGAGAGAATCTGCACTACCTCCTAGAGACTTGGGTCCCTCTTAAAGGGAATGTTACCTGAATTTTGCAATAAAAAGTTGAAACGTTAATAATGTTAAAATTTAGAAAGTTTGATAATGATGATAGAGATTGAGGACAGGAAAGCTTGAAGTGAACCCGTAGGGGTTAGAGAGAGTCCTCCTGAGAGATGTAGAAAGATGGTCGGTACAATGGCAGTAGGCCCAGCCAAGGAGCTAGGCGGTCCTGCATTGGTGAAGTTGGAACGGAAAGAAAAGTTGAGTTATTTATATAGTATTCTATAGTAGGCCTTTAGTGGGTTCAGCTTATGCGCCCTTAAAGGAAAAGTAAAATCAGAGTTTGCACTTAGTAGAATACCCGGCTGGGTACTGAGAGTTATTTATAGTCAAAATGTTATTTAAAAATATTTAATCCTGTTTTTGTTTGTAACGTTCAAGTGTCCTCACTCCCATAAAGGGAAGCACCTTTTCTAATTACTTGTTATTAGCATTTCAAAAATTTTGTATGTCTTTTACTGTATTATATTGTTGTTCTTCTTCCCAGTCCAGGAGTACTGGATTTAACCGGGGGGGAGTGCAGTGCCCCAGAGACCTGGTCGTTGCAGTATAGCACTCTGCCACTGAGGGGAGTGATGGTACATCTGATGGCACTGAAGGAATTCTCCTGACCAGGGGTGGATTAAGGGTAGCCAGGGCCCCGGGCTGTTCAGACACTGTGGGCCCCCTTCCCGGTCATGAGACGGGGGTCATGAGACGGGGTCATGTGACGGGGGTCATGATATACCCGAACCAGATTATTCCAGAAAAATGGCCGGGCCCTACTCTACTGTAACCTATTAAATATTTGTTAAAATCTGCAATACAATTCAGGTATATTTTGACCAATAATATCACATACAAGGAACAAATACCACCGCACCATGACCAGACCACAAATTACAACCACAGTGATCGAATAATATCACATACAAGGAACAAATACCACAGCACCATGTCAAGACCACATATTACCACCACTTGGTGACCAAATATCACATACAAGGGACAAATACCACAACACCATTTCCAGACCACATATTACCACCACATAGTGACTGAATACTACAATACTGATCAGTAATAAAAAAAACCAAACAACACAATACTATCACCATAAGTGCCAGTATTCACAGGAGATCTGTACTTAGTATGCAGTGTCTGTGTAGAGGTAATACAGAGATCACTGGTGGTATTATACACAGGACCTCTATATAGTATACAGTGTATAGTGTCAGTGTATAGGTAACACTGACTCACCAGTGACGTCTCTAGGTGAAGTCCTTCATCTTTCATCCAGCACAGACCGCCATAATTTCTTCCAGCCAGGACTCGTTTCTGCAGGAAATAACAAAGTTATCTCGAGCTCCGCTTGCAGAACACATTACTTAATTTTTCACAACTTCTACATTACACCACATGAAGAAAAAAAGGCGATATAGTGTCACTCTGCACAGTAACAGGACCGACCCCCATTTAAAACAGTATACTCAAAAAATAAAATAAATACATCACTGCAGTAATAATATCCCTTAATTAGCCCCTATGTTAATAATATTCCCTACCCTTGCCCCGTGTGTCTCATTCCTGGCTCCAGCCATATGTTCTCGCATCCTGCCCTCAAGAGTATCCATTCTACCCCATATGATCTCCACATCCTGCCCCATAAGTCTCCATCGTATCCATCCTGCCCCATGATCCAATCCTGCCCCATGTCTTTCATTCTGCCCCGTGTCTCCAATCATGCCCCATGCCTCCAGTCCTGCCCCCAGTGTGTCCAGCAATCTGCCTCAGTATGTCCAGCATATTGCCCCAGTGTCCAGCAATCTGCCCCAGTGTCTCCAGCATATTGCCCCCAGTGTGTCCAGCATTGCCCCCAGACAGTGTGTCCAGCAATCTGCCCCAGTGTGTCCAGCAATCTGCCCCAGTGTGTCCAGCATATTACCCCCAGTGTGTCCAGCAATATGCCCCAGTATGTCCAGCATATTGCCCCAGTGTGTCCAGCATATTGCCCCCAGACAGTGTGTCCAGCAATCTGCCCCAGTACGTCCAGCAATCTGCCCCAGTGCGTCCAGCATTGCCCCCAGACAGTATGTCCAGAATATTACCACCAGTGTCCAGCAATCTGCCCCAGTATGTCCAGCATTTCCCCCAGTATGTCCAGCATTTCCCCCAGTGTCTCCAGCAATCTGCCCCAGTGCCTCCAGCAATCTGCCCCAGTGTCTCCAGCAATCTGCCCCAGTGTCCTCCAGCAATCTGCCCCAGTGTCCTCCAGCATTGCCCCAGTGTCCTCCAGCAATCTGCCCCAGTGTCCTCCAGCATTCTGCCCCAGTGTCCTCCAGCAATCTGCCCCAGGGTCCTCCAGCAATCTGCCCCAGCGTCCTCCATCAATCTGCCCCAGCGTCCTCCAGAAATCTGCCCCAGCGTCCTCCAACAATCTGCCCCAGCGTCCTCCAGCAATCTGCCCCAGCGTCCTCCAGCAATCTGCCCCAGCGTCCTCCAGCAATCTGCCCCAGCGTCCTCCAGCAATCTGCCCCAGCGTCCTCCAGCAATCTGCCCCAGCGTCCTCCAACAATCTGCCCCAGCGTCCTCCAGCAATCTGCCCCAGCGTCCTCCAGCAATCTGCCCCAGTGTCCTCCAGCAATCTGCCCCAGTGTCCTCCAGCAATCTGCCCCAGCGTCCTCCAGCAATTTGCCCCAGCGTCCTCCAGCAATCTGCCCCAGCGTCCTCCAGCAATCTGCCCCAGCGTCCTCCAGCAATCTGCCCCAGTGTCCTCCAGCAATCTGCCCCAGTGTCCTCCAGCATTGCCCTCAGTGTGTCCACCGTTATAAAAACAAAAAACAAAACAAAAAACAAAGTCTCCTCACCTGTCCGCGCTCCAGCGGTGAGCTCCCTACAACAGAACACACTCGCCGGCGACTGACAATGACGTCAGACGCCGGCGACGTGTGCGCTTGCGGCCGACATCAGCCGCCAGCCTCCAATTGGCTGGCGGCTGTTGTTAACTATTGACGTGCGGGCGAGCGCCCGCACGTCAATAGGAAACCGCCGCAGCGCCGGAAGGGGCCCGGTGAGCAGATGAGAGGGGCCCGATGCGGCCGCCGGCATTCACAGATGATTATCAGAGGGTCAATCTGTGCGGTAGCCCAGGGCCCCCCCAGACCACTGGGCCCTGGGCTACCGCCCATATTGACCTTCTGATAATCCGCCCCTGCTCCTGACCAGGTATCACCAGAACACATTACACTTCACACTCCGGCCACTAGGGGGAGAAAAAGGCTTTATTTATTGGGCCCCTCCTCACACTGGTAAAACTAGGGGTTGGGGAGGAAGTTAGTCAGAAGCTGACTGGGTTGGATTCAGGCAACATCCCGTGGCAGGGGGTGTTGCAGGGAGAAGGCACAGGGGGGTCCCTGTCAGGCATGGGAACCTGGCAGGTACCTAGCGAACAGAACAGAACGTAACGGAACCGCGCCTGCACACCCTGCGGCGGTATCCTAAGAGAGAGACACGAAGGGAAGGATATTGTGGAACAGTGTAAACGAGATCAAACACAAAGGAGTACCAGTAGGAGTCGTGCCGAGAGACAGAGGCAACATCTTACTGAGGCGCGTAGTCGGTGGCAGGAACACCGCAGGAGTAACTGACTTCAGGCACTACTTCAAACTCCGCCGGACAGTTAATTATAGGTTGGCTGTCTACCTTACTACACCTACGAAGACATAGGGGGCAACGCGTGGAGAGGGGCGTCTCTAGGGTCCCGGAAGAGCTCCGAGCCTTCCCGTCATACGGGTGGCGTCCTAGCCATAACATACCTGGGGGACGTTAGAAACTAGTAACATCTGGAACCAAAGAACGAGAGAGAGCTGTAGAGAATGAACGAACGAGAACAGCAGTTGTGAGGACTATTCCGAATGCTCAGCAGGGAAGGACTACAACACACAGGCGCTAGTGGTAGGCAACGATTTCCATCTGCGAAGGAAACTCTGGATGTGCCCATCGGACCGGCCGGTCTCAGAAAGCCCTGTTAAACGTGCTCTGGATTGCGGATCTGCAACCTTGTGTCCTCATTATTCACTGCACCTCACACCATCACCATCCACCTTACTGGGAAGCCCTGGGGACACACTTCACCTGTGGGAAGGTTTACCATCCAGCTGCCATTCCATCACCCCAGCGGACCCCACAGCAGCATCGGTCACCCTGACCTAACACCACAGGTGGCGTCACGAACCCTTGACAGACTGCACCACCCTTATTGGACGCCCCTTAGCAGGGTCACGGACCGGGTCTAGCCACCGTGACAGCCTCAGAACCGAACCAGAGAGGCCCGGTACCGAGAACTCGTGGCCCTGTGTCTGGGGGCGACCACACACACACATATGGCTGTAGAGCGCTGGCCTAGAGCTGATATGGCCACTATATGATCACTGTATGGCGGTGATATCAGTCTTTACACAGTAGATTTGGTAAATTTTAGCTTTCAAATGCCAGAGCTTAATTTCAGTCCTGGTCCACCCCAGCTCTACAGTAATCAGTAATCAACAACCACATGAGAGATGTAATGGGGGCCATTCTGAATTTCAGTCAGCTTTCCAAGGTTCCTGAATGGCAAGCTTGCAGAGTTATGCATTGATATGTAACAGGGGTGCACAGTTGTGTCCCGATCACCCAGCGGAGCATATTCTGCATATTCGTGAGATGTAGATTAATAAGACACAAGCCCAGATGTGAACGCACGTCCTGGAGTAGCGGGATTTATGGCCCCTATAACGAGCGTTTATGTCGAGGTTCCTTTAAGCTGCAGTAAAGTAAATATTAGTATGAAAAGAGAAGTGAGTGACAAAAATGTTATTTTACCAGGAATCCTTCGTTTATAAGAATTGGACCATAAATTGCGCTTTAAATAGCTGCACACGGCAACTCGCGTGTGTAAACCGCCAAACAGTGAGGAGATAAATCCCCGTAAAACCTCTATAGAGTGTAATGTATATAGGAGGGATGAACCGTGGCTCCTCACATCCATCAGCAATGCGCCCGGGCTGTGGTCCTACACAAGAAGTCATGCTGCAATTAGGGAGTCGCCCCTAACGAACCAGCAGCTACTCGGAAGAAGCAAAGCTGCAGTGTACAGCAGAGAGGATGAAGGCTGGTCCTGGTTATAGGAATATTCAGGGGGTAGGATTAGGCTCTGTGCACACGCTGCGGATTTGACCGCTAAGGATCCGCAGCAGTTTTCCCAAAGTTTACAGTACAATGTAAACCTATGGGGAAAAAAAAACGCTGTGCACATGCTGCGGAAAAAGCCGCGCAGAAACGCTGCAGATTATTTTCCGCAGCATGTCAATTGTTTGTGCGGATTCCGCAGCGGGTTTCAACCAGCACCAATAGGAAAGTACTGGTGAAAACCCGCAGAAGAAACCGCAAGAAAATCCGCAGTGAAAACCGCAGTGGTTTTGCACTGCGGATTTTCCAAATCCGCTGCGGGAAAATCCGCAGCGTGAGCACATACCCTTGGGGCTCGCTCACATTCGCGTGTAAAAAATCAGTCTGATATTGATTCATAAAAGTAGGACGAGCATCTTACGTACGTCACTCCACATGTCATGTGAGTGCTATGCGAGGGTGCGATTTAATAGATAATGGATAGATAATTGATAATAGATAGACAGATAATAGATAGATGATAGATAGATGATAGATAGATAATAGACAGGTAGATATATAGATAATAGATAGATAATAGATAGATAGATAGATAGATAATAGATAGATAGATAGATAGATAGATAGATAGATAGATAGATAGATAATAGATAATAAATAATAGATGATAGATATTAGATAGATAGATAGATAATAGATGATAGATAGATGATAGATAGATAATAGATGATAGATAGATAGATGATAGATAGATAATAAATAATAGATAGATACAGTAGATAGATAGATAATAGATAGATGATAGATAATAGATAATAGATAGATAATAGATAGATAGATAATAGATAGATAGATAATAGATGATAGATAGATGATAGATAGATAATAAATAATAGATAGATACAGTAGATAGATAGATAATAGATAGATGATAGATAATAGATAATAGATAGATAATAGATAGATAGATAATAGATAGATAGATAATAGATGATAGATAGATAATAGATAGATAATAAATAATAGATAGATAGATAGATAGATAGATAGATAGATAGATAGATAGAAAAACGTATAGATATGTATATATACAAAAGTAATATATACCGGTAGGCGCTAGGAAAATAACGGAGAATGGTAAAAGAAATAAATAAAATATTCACACAATAACAAAAGAAAGAAATGTCCCAGTCTCAGTCTTTCACTAAAACAATGGCCGCTGACAGGATGATAATATATTCGTTTGACACAGGCAATAGTAATTCAGAGCACTCGGCAATGGTTCCTACCTGTACCATAAAATAAGAAGTCTTGAGCGCTCCCGTTAGCGATAAGTCCTACAGCGGACACAGAAAATGTGATCCAGTGGCTGCCCCGGCCGGCGGCAAGCCACAAAGCAGCTGGTCTCCGGGAGGAGACGGAGATCCTGAAGAGCCGACGCCGCGTGTGTAAGCGGCAGTGCGTGCCGGCTGTGCGCAGGACCTGGGTGACGTAACGAGTCACGTGACCGTAACCCCCGGTGACCAGACAAGTGAGTACGGAGTGCGAATGGGGCCAAACAACCGACGCGTTTCGGAGACGCCTGTCTCCTTCCTCAGGGTTGGTCCCTGCCCCGTACTCATAGTTCTATATATAGCTGCTGGTCATGTCCGTTGATTTATTGAAAACCAAAAAGTTCAGCACACATGTTGAGTCCTCTCGGTGCAATAGTATCCAGCATAAAGATCCATTTCGTCTCTGCACGAGACATAGCTTTAATAAAATCGCCACCTCTCCAATGGTGGCGTACCACTGCAATCCCAGTCACTTTCATCCCTTGTACTGTACCGCCATGATGTTCCACAAAATGTTGGGAGAGTGGATGTCCCAAAAATTTCTTTTTTACATTACAAATATGCTCATTTATCCTGATTTTTAACGATCTTTTTGTTCTCCCCACGTAGAATTTTCCACATGGACATTCTATAACATAAATTCCCCCAGTGGTGAAGCATGTGATAACGTCCCTAATTTGGAAGGTTTTATTTCCATCATTACTAAATATAATTCAAATTCATATTTTTTCCGCAGAATAGTCAGCAAACACTGGCACCTTTTGAAAAATGATAAAATATTGGGAGATATTATTAGTAATGAACCGCGGTTTGTTTTTAAAAAGGGCCAGAATTTGGGAAATTTAGTTGCTCCCACAGTTCAAAATAAATTACCCATGGTTCAAACGTCCCTTTCACATGTGAAATTAAAAGGTTTTTTTCCTTGCCACAAATGTATGGCATGCAAGAAAACCATTATGTTTAAATGCACTGACATTAAAAAAGGAAATAAAACCTTCCAAATTAGGGATGTTATCACATGCTTCACCACTGGGGGAATTTATGTTATAGAATGTCCATGTGGAAAATTCTACGTGGGGAGAACAAAAAGATCGTTAAAAATCAGGATAAATGAGCATATTTGTAATGTAAAAAAGAAATTTTTGGGACATCCACTCTCCCAACATTTTGTGGAACATCATGGCGGTACAGTACAAGGGATGAAAGTGACTGGGATTGCAGTGGTACGCCACCATTGGAGAGGTGGCGATTTTATTAAAGCTATGTCTCGTGCAGAGACGAAATGGATCTTTATGCTGGATACTATTGCACCGAGAGGACTCAACATGTGTGCTGAACTTTTTGGTTTTCAATAAATCAACGGACATGACCAGCAGCTATATATAGAACTATGAGTACGGGGCAGGGACCAACCCTGAGGAAGGAGACAGGCGTCTCCGAAACGCGTCGGTTGTTTGCCCCCATTCGCACTCCGTACTCACTTGTCTGGTCACCGGGGGTTACGGTCACGTGACTCGTTACGTCACCCAGGTCCTGCGCACAGCCGGCACACACTGCCGCTTACACACGCGGCGTCGGCTCTTCAGGATCTCCGTCTCCTCCCGGAGACCAGCTGCTGTGTGGCTTGCCGCCGGCCGGGGCAGCCACGGGATCACATTTTCTGTGTCCGCTGTAGGACTTATCGCTAACGGGAGCGCTCAAGACTTCTTATTTTATGGTACAGGTAGGAACCATTGCCGAGTGCTCTGAATTACTATTGCCTGTGTCAAACGAATATATTATCATCCTGTCAGCGGCCATTGTTTTAGTGAAAGACTGAGACTGGGACATTTCTTTCTTTTGTTATTGTGTGAATATTTTATTTATTTCTTTTACCATTCTCCGTTATTTTCCTAGCGCCTACCGGTATATATTACTTTTGTATATATACATATCTATACGTTTTGCATTTTTTACAGACTCGGAAGTGGAAGTCTGTTGGTAGTGCTGCTGGATTACTTATAACGGTGACACTTTGCGCCACCATTGTTTACATTTTTATAGATATATAGATAGATAATAGATATATAGATAATAGATAGATAAGATAAATAGATAAAATAGGATAGATGTCTTCTAGATATTTAATGTCTCAAGACCCCGACATATAATACACTTTCACCCTTTAGTGCAAGTTTTATGCTTAGCTTTGTTTAACCTAGTAAGTAAATAATAATAATTAATTTAAAAAAGCAACGACGTGGGGTTGCCCCTATTTTTGATAACAAGCTAAGGTAAAGCAGACAGCTGCAGGCCTGTATTATCAGGCTGGGAAGGTTCATGGTTATTGGGCTCTTCCCAGCCTAACAATACCAGCCCGCAGCCACCCCAGAAGTGAAGCATCACATTAGATACATCATTTCTGGAGCTATGTTCGACTCTTCTCGATTAATCTGGGGCGGTGGCAATATGAAAGTTGGGGTTGATGTCAGCTGTGAATTAACATTAATCACAGCTGACATCAAGCCCTGGTGTTAATGATGGAGAGGCATCTATCAGATGTCCCCATTACTAACCCAGTAATCAAAAATAAATGAAACACGAAAATACTTTATTTGAAAAAATACTTTCCCTGGTTCACCAATTATAAAAAAAAAAAGAAGCCATGCAGGACAGATGTAGTCCACTGAATCTGACGTAGTCCACAAACGGATACCTGTAAAACATAAAAGGAGGGAAAAAAACAAGACACCAGTCGCCAGCTCATTACAAAAAAATGTTCCCATGCAGCTCCGAGGTAGTGCAGCATTCCCCAAATCTGGCCCCGGTGACTGTGAATAGCAGTAACCTTGCTGCTATTCACAGTCGCTGGGTACTGATGTCAGCGGTAATCAGAGTCGTCACCTACCGCGGCACTCCACAAGACCCGGCGGCTCAGAACAGCAGTGACGCCAGTAACTATATCGCTCACCAGAGTCACCAAGTCTCATAGAGGGCAGCCTGACTCAGCAGGCGCTGGGACTGGGGTAGGGGAGCGCCTGTCAGCCTCCACCCCTACAAACCGCAGCAAGCTCATCAGACTGCTACTGACAGAAGAACAGAGACAGCTCCATGAATGAGCTGAAGATTAGGGCAATGGGTTAATGTTACTGTGAGAGCACGTACTATTGAGGGATAAGTGTGATAGGGGCGCACTATAGCATGAAGCAGTGCAGTATAGGCAGTGTAGGGGGTACTTTATTCAGAGAGGCAGTGTGGGGTATATTTTACAGGGGGACAGTGTGAGATTTATTTTTGAGAAGGGCAATGTGGGGGGATATTTTGCAGAGTGACAGTATTAGGTGGATATTACGGAGAGGGGGAAGTGTGTGTGTTGATATTATAGAGATGGGCAGTGTGTGTGGGTGATAATATGGAGAGGGGCAGTGTGTGTCTTGGCAGTGTGGTGGTTCAGGCGCTGCATTCATGCACTGATGGTTCTGGAGCTGTACTCACGCACTGACAGTGGTTCCTGGCACTACATTCATGCACTGACAGTGGTTCTGGCAAGGCATTCATGTACTGACAGTGGTTCTGGCACTGCATTCATGCATTCATGGTGGTTCTGGCACTGCTTTCATGCATTCATGGTGGTTCTGGCACTACATTCATACACTGACAGTGGTTCTGGCAAGGCATTCATGTACTGACAGTGGTTCTGGCACTGCATTCATGCATTCATGGTGGTTCTGGCACTACATTCATGCACTGACAGTGGTTCTGGCAAGGCATTCATGTACTGACAGTGGTTCTGGCACTGCATTCATGCATTCATGATGGTTCTGGCACTGCATTCATGCACTGACAGTGGTTCTGGAACTTCATTTATGCACTGATGGTGGTTCTGGCACTGCATTCATGTACTGATGGTTCTGGAGCTGTATTCACGCACTGACAGCGGTTCCTGGCACTACATTCACGTACTGACAGTGGTTCCTGGCAGTACATTCATGCACTGACAGTGGTTCTGGCAAGGCATTCATGTACTGACAGTGGTTTTAGTGCTGCATTCATGTATTCATGGTGGTTCTGGCACTGCATTCATGCACTGACAGTGGTTCTGGAACTTCATTTATGCACTGATGGTGGTTCTGGCACTGCATTCATGTACTGATGGGGGTTCTAGTGCTGCATTTATGTATTCATGGTGGTTCTGGTGCTGCATTCATGAACTGATGGTGGTTCTGGCACTGCATTCATGTACTGATGGTGGTTCTAGCGCTGCATTTATGTATTGATGGTGGTTCTGGCGCTGCATTCATGAACCGATGGTGGATCTGAAACTGCATTCATATTTTGGTGACAGTGGTTCTAGTGCTGCATTCATATAGTCATGGTGGTTCTGGTGCTGCATTCATGTACTGACGACGGTGATTCTGATGCTGCACTCATGTACAGAGGATAGTTCTGGTGCTGCATTCATGTAAAAAGGATGTTCTGGCACTGTATTCATGTGCTGACAGTGGTTCTGGCACTGCTTTTATGTACTAATGGTGGTTCTGGCACAGCGTTCATGTGCTGATGGTAGTACTGGCACTGCATTAATCTACTAAGGGTGATCATGGTGCTGCATTCATGTACAGAGGGTGGTTATGATCTTATACACATATAGAAATCCAAAATATCTTTCATGGTTATGTTAAAGCTTAAAAATCCTCAAACCTTTGAGTTTTGAGTTTATGAAAAGGATTTGGCAAGTTTTTGCTCAGTTTCAGCTCCAAAAATTGCAAGTAATTATATGTTCATACTTATTTTTTTAGAGCAGAAACTGACCAAAATCTCTCCAAATTCTCCTAACCTACCCAAAATTTGGTTCTGGTGATGTATTCATGTACTGATGGTGGTTCTGGTGATTTATTCATCTAAGTACCCCTTTAAATTTTTTGTGGCTCTTAAGACAGGTTCAGCATGGCAATACAGCCCATAGACCAAAAAATGTTGGGCGCCCCTGCAGTATACTATCGATGTGACATGGCATGCTCCAGCTTTACTTCTTTTACCTCTGACATATTTTATTTCATGAGATTTTTTTCTTCCTGACTGATTTCACTTGTTGTTAGTCTGATCATTATGGGGAAATCTCGGCACATTCTCTCCCGCTCCGTTTTTCAGTTTCTTGTGCATTTTAATGACACAATCCACAGGACATTCACTTGTTTGTAGAATAAATCAAATAATTCTCAGCGGTCAGAGAATTTCACAGGTTGTTCGTTTTTTTTTCATCAGTATGCGCCCGTGAAACACCAATATTATTTTTCCATCGATTCAGATCAATAGTCCGTATGAAATTTCTTTAATCCAGCACCTTTAGAAAAACCTGAGAAATAAGAACATAGAAATCTATTTTCTGAATTTTGCCAGGAATCGCTCTAAGACCAATTATTTTTAAAGTGAAAATCCAGCGTGGAAATGATATAAATAAAATGTATGGAAAAGCACAAATAATACCGTTATATGATGACCATGGGTGATGGAAAAATGCTTAGTCCCTAGTTATGCCTTTTAATATATGATCAGTAAGGGCTCTGCAGAATGTGCCATCCCAAGGTTTGGATTTGGGCTCATCCTATATGCGTCGTTGGCAGAGTTGATACGCGTCCCACGTTCACTGCACCTGGTGGCTCCGGCTAGGATTACTGGCAATAGTGTTGGATAGGACCGGCTAGGCCACTCCAGGACCTAGAAATGCTTCTTATGGATCCACTCCTTAGTTGCCCTGGCTGTGTGTTTTGGGTCATTGTCATCCTGGAAGACACAGCCACAACCCATCTTCAATGCTCTTACTGAGATAAGGAGGCTATAGGACAAAATTTCACAATACATGACCCCCATCCATCCTCCTCTCAATACAGTGAAGTTGTTCTGTCACCTTTTCAGAAAAACACCCTCAAAGTATGATGTTTCCCCCACCATGCTTCATGGTTGGGATGGTGTTCTTGGGGTTGTACTCATCCTTTTTCTTCCTCCAAACAGGGTGAGTGGTGTTGATACCAAAAAAGTTCTATTTTGGTCTCGTCTGACCACATGACCTTCTCCCATGTCTCCTCTGGATCAACCAGATGGTCATTGGTGAACTTCAGATGGGCCTAGACATGTGCTGGTGTGAGCAGGGGGACCTTGCCTGCCCTGCAGGATTTTCATCCATGATGGTGTAGTGTGTTATTAACGGTTATGTTTGAGACTGTGGTCCCGGCTCTCTTCAGGTCATTGACCAGGTCCTCCCATGTAGTTCTGGGTTGATTCCTGACTTTTCTCAGAGTCATCCTTACCCCGTGAGGCGAGGTCTTGCATGGAGCCCCAGACTGAGGAAGATTGACAGTTATCTTGTGTTTCTTCCATTTTCTAATAGTTGTTGCCTTCTCACGAAGCTATTTGCCTATTGTCCTGTCGCCCATCCCAGCCTTGTGCAGGTCTACAATTTTGTTCCTGGTATCCTTAGACAGCTCTTTAGTCTTGGCCATGGTGGACAGGTCACACAGGAGCAATTAATACAGGTGATGAGTAGGAGGCATCTTAAAGGAAAACTAACAGGTCTGTGAGAGCCCGAATTCTTGCTGGTTGGTCGGTGACCAAATACTGATTTCATGCAATAAAATGCAGTTTAATGATGTAGAAATTATACAATGTGATTTTATTTTTAGATTGTTTCTCACAGGTGAAGTGTACCTACGATAAAAATTACAGCCCTCTCCATTCTGTGTAGGGGGGAAAACTTGCAAAATCGGCCGCGTATCAAATCCTTATTTTCCCCACAAACCATACAGAAGAGCATTGGCCATAATTCATGGAATTACCCACAGCTTTATTCCGAGTTGTCAATGAGCTTCTGCTGTTATCGCAGAGTCACGAGGAGTCAATCCTAGTTTATCATCTTCCATCAAGCTGTGTTGAGGAACATACATTTTCGCACATGGGGCCGGACAAGCTCTTCCTGGTCCTTGAAGATTACACCCGTCAGTGACATTGCAGATTTCATCACACCCACCACTCCCAAGCTACAAGGTTGTGCAATCTGGGAAATACTCAGAAAATGCCCCGGACAGATACCATATGGTCTAAGCACGTTCTGTAGGAATCGATATCCTCAGTCAGGTGGGACATTAATTTATATGCAACTGCCTCCGATAGGTGGCGATAGAGAGGCAGCCTTTAGCCTCCTGGGGGGGAGCTAATTTGCATAAATTTATGCCTAGGGGTATAAAGAGCTTCCCACCCTCTGGAGGACCCGCCGTATCCTGCATTACACAGATATCCCAGTGATATCAATGAGCGCTGTGTAATACTTCATTTCTCCTGCGGGAGTGCTGCAGAGAAACTGCACACCTACAGGTTATGGGAAATCACGGAGGTCTCAGCTGGAGGACCCCGCGTGATCAGATTTTTGTCAAGACACCCTTCCATCAAACAAGGATTGTCCAAAGTGGAAAATCCCTTAAAGTTAGCAACTGTTGTGTGCGGTAATGGTGGGTGATAATGCAGTCACTGCTTCCCCCGACCTCAGGATATATGATTTAATGGAGATTTCCAGGCTGGGACCATGTTGAGCGCAGCTTAAAGGGAAAGGATTTGTGTCCTCTGCCGATCGGTCGGGTCGTCTACATCCTTAGTGTAAAGGCCACTTAGATACTTTCCAGGTCAAGAAGATCACAACGATACCGTCACTTTATTGTAAACTCTACTGAAAATGGGAAAAAATTAAAAATGCAATAAAATGGTGAAAAAAAAAACGCAACTCCGCCAATTGTTTTTTTTTGTTTGTTTTTTTTCTTATGGTGCTCATTAGGCATTAAAAATGACCTGTCGGCAGGATTCTCCAGGTCAGGACGATCGCGGTGATGCCAAATGTGTATCGCTTATTTTTATTTAACTGGTAAAAGAACATTCAGAATTTTCTAAAATATATATTTTTCTCCCTGAGACCCGTGACTTTCTGCAAATAGAGCTGCTACATGGCTTGTTTTCTTTGCGTAACAAGCTGTAGTTTAATTTTTTACTTTATTTTTTACGTTAGAGGATAAAAAATTTGATATTTTAACAGATCAGATTTTTATTGATGCAGCAATGTGGAATTTTTATTTTTATTTTCTCTATTTTTAACTGGGGAATAA
The DNA here is from genome assembly GCF_032444005.1 of Ranitomeya imitator. Lineage (NCBI taxonomy): Eukaryota > Metazoa > Chordata > Amphibia > Anura > Dendrobatidae > Ranitomeya > Ranitomeya imitator. The sequence continues at coordinate 17,682,398 of NC_091287.1, read as the reverse complement.
GTGAGCGATTCAAATGTTTATAATTTTTATATAATTTTTTGTTTCAATTTATTTTATATTATACAGGGTGGAGCGCGGTAATTTGCTTTTTTGCACTGCATGCTGTGGCGGCACTGTCGGTCGAAGAGAGGGGAGAGTGGGTGTGGCTTACAGTGGCTGATGGGAGATTTGTATTCCTCTGCCTTTCAGTTGCCATCATGCAGTGGACACGTGAGGAGAGGTCATTTTGTGTTGAAGCGTATTTTTCAAATGCCCACTCGATCATTGCAGTGCAGCGTGCTTTTCGTTTACAATTCGCTGTTCCTCCACGCGGACGTGTTCCTGGACGGCAATCAATTGTAAATTGGGTTAATGCATTCAGAACAGCAGGGAATGTGTCATGTGTACGAAGGGGACCTGAGAGAAGGATTACAACACCACAAAACATCGAGAGAGTTAGAGCAGCAGTACTGCAATCTCCGAAACGCTCTGCTCGGAAGCAATCATTTGCTCTTGGCATTTCAAGACGTTCTCTCCACCGGATTCTTCATGATGAACTGAATAACTGTGAACTCCGAACGGTACTTGTCTATGATACAGGATTATTTTCAGCCGGCTCTTGAGGCAATGGAACTAGAAGATACATGGTTCCAACAGGATGGTGCCACTGCACACACAGCGAGGGTTACCATGAATTGTTTGAGGCAAATGTTTCCTGGACGGCTTATCTCTTTGAGGGGAGATGTGAACTGGCCAGCACGCTCACCAGATTTAGCCCCATGCGATTTTTTCCTTTGGGGTTACCTGAAGTCTAAGGTGTATATCAACCGTCCCAACACCTTGGAAGACCTAAGGAACAATATTGAAGCTGAAATTGGCAGAATACCAGTGGACATGCTTGTTAGAGTTCATGAAAACTTCAGAAAACGTATGCAGCAGTGTGTGGATAGCGAAGGTCGACATTTGCCAGATACACTATTTAAAACCATGTAATTTAAAAATTCCATTACTGTTAAATTTTTCTAATGATCATAATTTTTTTATTTCATTCCCAAATCAGCAAATTACCGCGCTCCACCCTGTATATACAGTGGGTACAGAAAGTATTCAGACCCTTTCAGCTTTTTCACTCTGAGTTTCATTGCAGCCATTTGGTAAATTCAAAAAAGTTCAGTTTTTTCTCATTAATGTACAAATCTCATTTGCAAATTTATTAGAATAGAAAATCTGCAATCTCCCATGGTCATAAGTCTTCAGCCCCTTTGCTCAGTATTGAGTAGAAGCCCCTTTTGAGCTAGTGCAGCCAGGAGTCTTCTTGGGAATGATGCCACAAGTTTTTCACCCCTGGATTTGGGGATCCTCGGCCATTCTTCCTTGCAGATCCTCTCCAGTTCCGTCAGGTTGGATGGTGAACGTTGGTGGACGCCATTTTCAGGTCTCTCCAGAGATGCTCCATTGGGTTTAGGTCAGAGCTCTGGCTGGTCCCATCAACAATGGTCACAGAGTTGTTCTGAAGCCACTTCTTTGTTATTTTAGCTGTGTGCTTAGGGTCATTGTCTTGTTGGAAGGTGAACCTTTGGCCAAGTCTGAGGTACAGAGCACTCTGGAAGAGGTTTTCATCCAGGATATCTCTGTACTTGGCCGCATTCATGTTTCCTTCAAGGACAACCTGTCATCCTGTCCCTGCAGCTGATGAGCACCCCCATAGCATGATGCTGCCACCACCATGTTTCACTGTGGGGATTATATTGGGCAGGTGATGAGCAGTGCCTGGTTTTCTCCACACATAGCGCTTAGAATTATCACCACAAAGGTCTATCTTCATCTAATCAGAGCAGAGAATCTTATTTCTCATAGTCTGGGAGACCTTCATGTGTTTTTTAGCAAACTCTATGCGGCTTTCATATGTCTTGCACTGAGGAGAGGCTTCCGTCGGGCCACTCTGCCATAAAGGCCTGACTGGTGGAGGCTGCAGTGATAGGTGACTTTGTGGAACTTTCTCCCATCTCCCTGCTGCATCTCTGGAGCTCAGCCACAGTGATCTTGTGGTTCTTCTTCACCTCTCACCAAGGCTCTTCTCCCACGATTGCTCAGTTTGGCTGGACGGCCAGGTCTTGGAAGACTTCTGATGGTCCCAAACTTCTTCTATTTAAGGATTATGGAGGCCACTGTGCTCTTAGGAACCTTGAGTACTGCAGACATTCTGTTGTAACCTTGGCCAGATCTGTGCCTTGTCACAATTCTGTCTCTGAGCTCCTTGGCCAGTTCCTTTGGCCTCATGATCCTCATTTGGTCTGACATGCACTGTGAGCTGTGAGGTCTTATATAGACAGGTGTGCGCCGCTCCAAATCAATGAAGGAGTAGAACCATCTCAAGGAGGATCACAAGGAAATGGACAACATGTGATTTAAATAGGAGTGTCTGAGCAAAGGGTATGAAGACTTATGACCATGGGATATTTCAGTTTTTCTTTTTTCATAAATTTGCAAAAATTTCTACTTTTCTGTTTTTTTTCAGTCAAGATGGGGTGCAGAGTGAACATTAATGAGAAAAAATGAACTTTTTTAAATTTACCAAATGGCTGCAATGAAACAGAGAGTGAAACATTTAAAGGGGTCTGAATACTTTCCGTACCCACTGTATATATATATATATATATATATATATATATATTTATTTTATTTATTCTTACCTTATATTTTGGTTCCCGATCTGTGGATCTTTTACCTTGATCGCTTATTCTATATTCAACGTTCGTCAATGTCACAGTATAATGGTGAAAACTATGTCCTGGCTTCAGTACCGGGGTGCAACGTATCGGGACCCCACTATGACGCCATGGGAGGTGATCGACGCCTGATACGGTCGCCGGGATCACACACCTTAATTAAAGGGTTAAACATCATCAATTGCAGCTCGCCCTCGGTGGTCTATAATCACTCATCTACCGCCCCTCTTACCTTGTGGCGACCAAACCGCTATCGGCTGCAGGAAATATTGGGTCTATTGGCTGCTGGGAATCAATCACTGGATCAATGGCCGCTGTTTGCCGCCGCCGCTGTTTGCTCTTGTTATCTGGGTTTTCTGTACACTGTGCAATCATCGGATCATGCCACGACTTGTGAGCATCTCGAGCACCGAGACAACATATCAATAAGCAGAAAGCTGTAGCGCTCCATGTATACATATATACCCTGGGCAGCTGCACGCAATGAGCTCCTGGAAAAGCTGCAGTCCGTTGGAGCATGTTGGGAGTTGTAGTTTTAGAAGACCAAGAAAGACAAAGTCCAATGAGGTGGTGCTAAAAAATCCACTGAGATAGAAAATGGAAATAAAAATCTTTAAAGCGTCTGCCCAATACCTTCATATTGATGATTACAGCTGGTCATACTAGATTTGTGGGGGACGGACGCCTGACAATCGCAATGGCTCCGATGGCGAACGGATGTAAACAATGTATGGAAAGGAATAACACAGCGACACGCACTGTGTAGTGGTCATGCTCAGTACTGCAGCTCAGCTCCTATTGAAGTGAATGTGATATGAGCTGCAGTACCGAGTGCAACCACTAGACGGTGTACAGAGCTGTGCTGTTCTACCCCCGCAGGGAGGGCTAGGAAAAGTCAATCAGGGGAGATTCTGGATGTCAGACTGCCACCAATATCATATTCACTACCGATCCCAAGAATAGGACATCAACATAAATGTAGTGGACAAATTCTACAACCCCTTTAATGGGGTTTTCTGTTTCGGCTGCAGGCTTTTTGCTCTCCCTTCCCTAATTTAGTGCTGAGTCTCCAGTGCTGCTCCCAATGACTGTTATTGTCCGCAGCTCTGATGTCGCATGGACAAGCACTGCAGCCATTAACTGAGCTAGATGGCTCGTGCCGTCAACTTGGTCAGAGCCACTGGGGTCCGCTACTGGGGAGGGTGAGTAAAGCTCAGATGGTGATGGTATCTGGCTTAGTGATAGAAAGCAGAGGGTGGTTATATATGGTATAGTCTCTAACTGGGTCGCTGTGACCAGTGGGGTACCGCAGGGGTCAGTATTGGGACCTGTTCTCTTCAACATATTCATTAATGATCTGGTAGAAGGTTTACACAGTAAAATATCGATATTTGCAGATGATACAAAACTATGTAAAGCAGTTAATACAAGAGAAGATAGTATTCTGCTACAGATGGATCTGGATAAGTTGGAAACTTGGGCTGAAAGGTGGCAGATGAGGTTTAACAATGATAAATGTAAGGTTATACACATGGGAAGAAGGAATCAATATCACCATTACACACTGAACGGGAAACCACTGGGTAAATCTGTCAGGGAGAAGGACTTGGGGATCCTAGTTAATGATAAACTTACCTGGAGCAGCCAGTGCCAGGCAGCAGCTGCCAAGGCAAACAGGATCATGGGGTGCATTAAAAGAGGTCTGGATACACATGATGAGAGCATTATACTGCCTCTGTACAAATCCCTAGTTAGACCGCACATGGAGTACTGTGTCCAGTTTTGGGCACCGGTGCTCAGGAAGGATATAATGGAACTAGAGAGAGTACAAAGGAGGGCAACAAAATTAATAAAGGGGATGGGAGAACTACAATACCCAGATAGATTAGCGAAATTAGGATTATTTAGTCTAGAAAAAAGACGACTGAGGGGCGATCTAATAACCATGTATAAGTATATAAGGGGACAATACAAATATCTCGCTGAGGATCTGTTTATACCAAGGAAGGTGACGGGCACAAGGGGGCATTCTTTGCGTCTGGAGAAGAGAAGGTTTTTCCACCAACATAGAAGAGGATTCTTTACTGTTAGGGCAGTGAGAATCTGGAATTGCTTGCCTGAGGAGGTGGTGATGGCGAACTCAGTCGAGGGGTTCAAGAGAGGCCTGGATATCTTCCTGGAGCAGAACAATATTGTATCATACAATTATTAGGTTCTGTAGAAGGACGTAGATCTGGGTATTTATTATGATGGAATATAGGTTGAACTGGATGGACAAATGTCTTTTTTCGGCCTTACTAACTATGTTACTATGTTACTATGATCAATGACCTCTCTGAAGAGCAGGAGCTTCCCCTCCAAATTACAGACCGACCATGCAGAGGCGTAGCTAGAGCTTTTGCCGCCCGGGGCTGTTCCCGAGTTTGGCGCCCCCCCCCCCTCCCCCGGCTCAATACACACAAAGGTTACCAAAAATGGTTTTCCTGTTTTGTAGAACTTAAACTGGGCCTAATGGTGTCACCCCCACATGCCAAACCTGTGACTTAATACCACCACACCATGACCAGGCCACATAGTGACCGAATAATACTACATACAAGGGACAAATACCACAACACCATTTCCAGACCACATATTACCACCACATAGTGACTGAATACTACAATACTGATCAGTAATAAAAAAAAAAGCACCATACTATCACCATAAGTGCCAGTATTCACAGGAGATCTGTACTTAGTATGTAGTGTCTGTGTAGAGGTAATACAGTGATCACTGGTGACATTGTACACAGGACCTCTGTATATATTATACAGTGTATAGTGTCAGTGTATAGGTAACACTGACTCACCAGTGACGTCTCTAGGTGAAGTCCTTCATCTTTCATCCAGCACAGACCGCCATCATTCCTTCCAGCCAGGACTCGTTTCTGCAGGAAATAACACAGTTATCTCGAGCTCCGCTTGCAGAACACATTACTTAATTTTTCACAACTTCTACATTACACCACATGAAGAAAAAAAGGTGATATAGTGTCACTCTACACAGTAACAGGACCGCCCCCCCATTTAAAACAGTATACTCAAAAAATAAAATAAATACATCACTGCAGTAATAATATCCCTTAATTAGCCCCTATGGTAATAATATTCCCCACCCTGGCCCCGTTTATCTCATTCCTGGCTCCAGCCATATGTTCTCGCATCCTGCCCTCATGAGTATCCATTCTACCCCATATGATCTCCCCATCCTGCCCCACCAGCCTCCATCGTATCCGTCCTGCCCCATGATCCAATCCTGCCCCGTGTCTCCAATCATGCCCCGTGTCTACATTCTGCCCATGCCTCATGTCCTGCCCCCAGTGTGTCCAGCAATCTGCCCCAGTGTGTCCAGCATATTACCCCCATGTTGTCCAGCAATCTGCCCCAGTGTGTCCAGCATATTACCCCCAGTGTGTCCAGCAATCTGCCCCAGTGTCCAGCATTGCCCCAGTGTGTCCAGCAGTCTGCCCCAGTGTGTCCAGCATATTACCCCCAGTGTGTCCAGCATATTACCCCCAGTGTCCAGCATTGCCCCAGTGTGTCCAGCATATTACCCCCAGTGTGTCCAGCAATCTGCCCCAGTGTCCAGCATTGCCCCAGTGTGTCCAGAAGTCTGCCCCAGGGTCTCCAGCATTGCCTCAATGTGTCCAGAAATCTGCCCCATGGTCTCCAGTATTGCCCCAGTGTGTCCAGCAATCTGCCCCATGGTCTCCTGTATTGCCCCAGTGTGTCCAGCATTCTGCCCCATGGTCTCCAGTATTGCCCCAGTGTGTCCAGCATTCTGCCCCATGGTCTCCAGTATTGCCCCAGTGTGTCCAGCAATCTGCCCCATAGTCTCCTGTATTGCCCCAGTGTGTCCAGCATTCTGCCCCATGGTCTCCAGTATTGCCCCAGTGTGTCCAGCAATCTGCCCCATGGTCTCCAGCATTGCCCCAGTGTGTCCAGCATTCTGCCCCATGGTCTCCAGTATTGCCCCAGTGTGTCCAGCAATCTGCCCCATAGTCTCCTGTATTGCCCCAGTGTGTCCAGCATTCTGCCCCATGGTCTCCAGTATTGCCCCAGTGTGTCCAGCAATCTGCCCCATGGTCTCCAGTATTGCCCCAGTGTGTCCAGCAATCTGCCCCATGGTCTCCAGTATTGCCCCGGTGTGTCCAGCAATCTGCCCCATGGTCTCCAGTATTGCCCCAGTATGTCCAGAAGTCTGCCCCAGGGTCTCCAGCATTGCCTCAATGTGTCCTGAAATCTGCCCCATGGTCTCCAGTATTGCCCCAGTGTGTCCAGCATTCTGCCCCATGGTCTCCAGTATTGCCCCAGTGTGTCCAGCAATCTGCCCCATAGTCTCCTGTATTGCCCCAGTGTGTCCAGCATTCTGCCCCATGGTCTCCAGTATTGCCCCAGTGTATCCAGCAATCTGCCCCATGGTCTCCAGTATTGCCCCAGTGTGTCCAGCAATCTGCCCCATAGTCTCCTGTATTGCCCCAGTGTGTCCAGCATTCTGCCCCATGGTCTCCAGTATTGCCCCAGTGTGTCCAGCAATCTGCCCCATTGTCTCCAGTATTGCCCCAATGTGTCCAGCATTCTGCCTCATGGTCTCCAGTATTGCCCCAGTGTGTCCAGCAATCTGCCCCATGGTCTCCAGTATTGCCCCAGTGTGTCCAGCATTCTGCCCCATGGTCTCCAGTATTGCCCCAGTGTGTCCAGCAATCTGCCCCATGGTCTCCAGTATTGCCCCAGTGTGTCCAGCATTCTGCCCCATGGTCTCCAGTATTGCCCCAGTGTGTCCAGCAATCTGCCCCATGGTCTCCAGTATTGCCCCAGTGTGTCCAGCATTCTGCCCCATGGTCTCCAGTATTGCCCCAGTGTGTCCAGCAATCTGCCCCATGGTCTCCAGTATTGCCCCAGTGTGTCCAGCATTGCCCCCAGACAGAGTCAGACATAAAGAAAAAAAAAAAAAGTAAAATCCTCACCTCTCCCGTTCCTAGCGCAGGTCCGGTGCAGTCAGCGTCTCTCCAGCTCTGCGACGCTCAGGACAGAGAGGCAGAGCGGCGCGCACAGTAGTGACGTCATCGCGCCCTCTGCTCTGAGACGTCGCAGAGTCAGAGCACGCTGCAGCTGCCGCAGGAACCAGGAGAGGTGAGTATTAGAGCGGGGGGCGGGGGCCCGGGGGTGGGGGGAGCCTGGTCGTGGCGGCGGACGGCGCCGTCCGAAGATTTAAAGGGGCGTCTTTTTTTTAAATTTTTTTTCCTTTCTCCTCCTGCAGCGCCGGCCGCCCCCCGCATTGGGCCGCCCGGGGCGGACCGCCCCCCCCCCGCACCCCCCTTCCTACACCACTGCGACCATGGAGCCACGAAGAGATGGAGCAATGATAAAACTCTATTTATCTGTGGAAGAGCTAAGTAACGGTATAAATGGAAATGCTGAGAGCGCCCTCTGTGGTAGCTGTATAAATCTCTATGTTGAGAGCTCCCTCTAGTGATGGCTGTATAAATCTGTATGTAGTGAGCTCCCTCTAGTGGTGGCTGTGTAAATCTGTATGTAGTGAGCTCCCTCTAGTGGTGACTGTATAAATCTGTATGTAGTGAGCTCCCCCTAGTTGTGACTGTATAAATCTGTATGTAGTGAGCTCCCTCTAGTGATAGCTGTATAAATCTGTATGTAGTGAGCTCCCTCTAGTGGTGGTTGTATAAATCTGTATGTAGTGAGCTCCCCCTAGTTGTGACTGTATAAATCTGTATGTAGTGAGCTCCCTCTAGTGATAGCTGTATAAATCTGTATGTAGTGAGCTCCCCCTAGTGGTGGCTGTATAAATCTGTATGTAGTGAGCTCCCTCTAGTGGTGGCTGTATAAATCTGTATGTAGTGAGCTCCCCCTAGTGGTGACTGTATAAATCTGTATGTAGTGAGCTCCCTCTAGTGGTGAGTGTATAAATCTGTATGTAGTGAGCTCCTCCTAGTGGTGGCTGTATAAATTTGTATGTAGTAAGCTCCCTCTAGTGGTGGCTGTATAAATCTGTATGTAGTGAGCTCCCTCTAGTGGTGGCTGTATAAATCTGTATGTAGTGAGCTCCCTCTAGTGGTGACTGTATAAATCTGTATGTAGTGAGCTCCCTCTAGTGGTGGCTGTATAAATCTGTATGTAGTGAGCTCCCTCTAGTGGTAGCTGTATAAATCTGTATGTAGTGAGCTCCCTCTAGTGGTGGCTGTATAAATCTGTATGTAGTGAGCTCCCTCTAGTGGTGGTTGTATAAATCTATATGCTGATAGCTCCCTTTAGTGGTGGCTGTAGGATGACAAATTAACAGCAGCAACCTGACCCAGCTCCGATCACCGCTGCTCATCCATTATATGCCACAGTCAATCACCGATGGTGATATTTAAATGCTGCTGCAGTCACTGTGTACATACATTACAGCTTGGGTGCTCCTCCCGCCTCCCATCGGCAACCCTTACGCAGTGATTGCAGAGTGCCGCAGGGCTGCTGGAGGAACCCATAACTGCGGATCGACTATAGAGAAGAATATCAACTCCACTGTATACTGGAATACATCAGTAAGGAGGCACATAGCGGAAGCCATCAAATCATCATGAGTCCCCTAAAGTAAAAAAAAAGTTTTGAAAAGTTATGAAAAATAAAAAAAAGTATAGAAGTTTCTATCCCTCCCAGTTTATACAAATAAGTAAAAAAAAATATTTTTGTATCTGTAAAAAAGTCCATTGTATCAAAATATTAAACACCGCAAAGGAAAAATAAAACAAAACTCTGAGATTTTACAGACTTCGCACTTCGCCTCCCCACAAAAAAAAATAACAAAAAAGCAATCAATATATCATATGTGCCCCAAAATATTGACTCGCGGCACAAAAAACGAGTCTTCACCCAACACCATCCACAGAAATGTAAAAAAAAAATTTTCGGGATTGAGAAAATGTCGACATAAAGCGAAATGCTTTTTTAATAAAATGTCAAACTGTTTTTTTTTTTACCATTTAAAATATAAAAAGTGCGCAAGTTTGGTAACGCAAAAATCCTACTGCCCGGGAGAATCAAGTCAATTTAACCACACAATGAGCGCTGTAAAAATAAAAAAAAAAACTCGACTATTTTGGGATGACGCTTTTCTCACAATTTCATGTTTTTCAGTACATTATATGATAAAGTGAATGGTGTCATTCACAACTCCACGGGCACGGGGCGTAGCGAGCGTCGCCTGACAACTCTGCAGGAAACATGGAAGTTATCTCAACTCGTTCATCTGGGTGATAACCAATATGGCTGCCGGTATCGGTGTCTGGGAATGGAATTTGGTAGAACCCGGACCCCCTGGAGGATCCACTGGGCCTCAATACAAACTAACCAATTTGCCCCCCAATTATTATTAATAGATGGACCCCTGGGACCTCTGGGACCCCTGCAGCCACTATATCGGCCGTTTGATGGTTGCATCGCGTGTGATTATCATCAATGAATGATGTTGCCTGTTACTGTGATTTATGTAAAACTCCTCCACGGTATAAGAACCCGCCGGAAGCCATCACTTCCATGGGATAATGTGAGTTAATTTGATGACAATGACGACTCGATGTGATAGAAGCCTTAAAGGAACAAATTATACAACATCTACATCACAATTAATGCCTCGTCTGACATGTTGCGGTCCTGGTGGATCTGTCCGGCCGGTGTAGACCGCACGCAGCTCTGGAGGAGACCGTGTGGCATTTAAGAAGAAGGAAAGTTGGACGCAGCACAATTATCTGTTTCCGAGATGTCACATTATATTTAGGGCAACCTTCTCTTCATATCACCCATCTTCATTGAGGCCTTAAAGAGGAATGACACCCAAAATAGAAGAATGACGACTTTACCTCTATAGGTGAAACTTCGAGCTCTTATTTTGAACCAATGCACAGAAACAAATTCTTATTCTTAGAAAGAAATGTATCACTGAGCTTCAACTGTATGATCAGAAAAGTCCATGTAAGGACACAGATAGATTGGTATCAGCATGGGCAAGTCTAAAAAGTTCAGGTGGTTCCTGTGACTGTAGAACACGGACATGGACTTCATAGTAGTGCCATGTTATAGACCTCGAAATCCACCTCCTGGAAAAGAAAGGGTCACCTGCCCAGCAGTCCGAGTTGTAACTTGAAAGGTTCCATGGCACAAACTTTGGAATGGACTTCAAAACCCAAGTACTTCAGACGCCAGATCGGACCTAAATAAAGAATCAGACACTAAAGTAATTCAGACTCCATACCAAACTCATACCGAAAATTAATTTAGGCCCCTATTTCCTACATAACTCCAGATCTGAGACCAGATGCGAAAATCTATTCAGGCCACAGGCGGATACCAAACCAATTTAAACACCAGATCAGACCAAGAAGTTAATTCAGATCCCAGATGAGATCCGAAAATCAATTGAAACCCCAAACCAGGCTCCAAATTAATTCAGACTAGAGATCCCTACATTTATTTGTGTTACGCACCTGTCCCGGATCCGGGGATTGCTTTCCTCACCCCAGGCCGCTAGACTCTTTTATGCTCCACGTTGAGATCTTTGCTGCCAGCTTCTCAGTCTTCTGTCTGCCTGGGTCTCCCAGGTGTTCGAGGACCTCTGCTTCTTTTTCCTTGTCACCTATCTGCCTTCAGCTTCCACGATGACTCCTGTCCACCTGTGGCTTAAAGGGGATCTGTCACCTCATTTTGGCCTATAAACTGCGGCCACCGCCATCAGGGGCTTATCTACAGCATTATGAAATGCTGTAAATAAGCCCCTCGATGTAACCTGAAAGATAAGAAAATCAAGTTAGATTATACTCACCCAGGGGCGGTCCCGGTGTGGTCCGGGTCTGATGGGCGTCCGGGTCTGGTGCCTCCCAGGTGAACCCGGTTTTCAGGGGAACTTCCCCATATATATATTCTGGTCTGGCGGTAAAGTCAGACGGTCTGTCAGGGAGACAGGGGAGAGAGCAGTCAGACAGTGAGTGTCAGAACAACTGAAGGGGCCGTGCAGCCAGAGGTGCTGCAGCTCCTGGAGAAGGAGAACACAGAGAGAGAAGAACATATTTTAGAGCCTGCAGGAGAGTGGAGCACAGAAGAGTGACACCTGGGGAGGATAACTGCGACTGGGCTACCTCCCTGCAGAGCGCAGATCCTTGTAGTTGGAAGGACCTGACAGGAGGTTATACACAAGGGGTTGGAGATCCAACACTGGTGGTGAGGGCCACAGGTTATACACAGGGTGCGGGAGGTTATACACTGGAGCTGGGGGCCGGAGATTATACACAGGAGGATAGAGGTTATACACTGGGGGTGGGGGGCCCGAGGTTATATACAGGGGGCCGGAGGTTATACACTGGGGAAGGGGGGCCGAAGGTTATACACTGGGGGAGGGGCAAGAGGTTATACACTGGGGGGGCCAGAGATTATACACTGGGGAAGGAGGGCCAGAGGTTATACACTGAGGGTGGGGGCCAGAGGTTATACACTGGGGGTGGGGGGCCCGAGGTTATATACAGGGGACCGGAGGTTATACACTGGGGGAGGGGCAAGAGGTTATACACTGGGGGGGCCAGAGGTTAAACACTGGGGAAAGACACTTATACACTGAGGGTGGGAGGCTGGAGGTTATACATTGGGGGGAGGGGTTTTGGAGGTTATACACTGGGAGCTGGAGGTTATACAGTGGTGTGAGGGGCTGGAAGTTATATACTGGGGCGGGAGACTGGAAATGACACACTGGGGGGGGTGGAGGGGCGGAGGTTACACCCTGGGGTCTGGAGACTATACACTAAGGTGGGGGGGCTGGGGTTATACACTGGGGGGCAATGAAGCTGCATGAAAACGTGGCCTTCAATTATTACGAGAAGTTTAACAATACTTTTCTACATCTAGTCTGCCTCCTCACATCTATCTATATATCTGTGACTATATTCTCTGTGTTCTCTGACTTTACTTGTGGGATTTGGATGGACATCAGGGGGTCTATTCTGGAGCTGTATCTTGGTGGTCTGGCATATTTCGGGCTCGCAGTGCCATTTTGGTGCTGCCTTTACTTACTCTAGTGACTTTATATTTTCGGAGCTCTCCCCTGTGATTTGAGCGTCTGGTAAATTTCACCGCGCAGATTCCATTTATCCTGATGAAAAACCTTCTAAACAGAAGTGACCTTGAGCGGTGGGATCGTCCGGCCGCCCCTGTAGATTCGAGCTAATCAGACGAGTATCGTGTGTAGCTTCCATCCTGTCCTCTGTGTCTTGTGGACTTATCACAGGACGTCGGTCACAACATTTATTGATTGCATTGTGAGAAAGAAACGTTTTCTCTTGTGTCAAGTTGTCGGGTGTCAGAGTGTTGAACCCAGACAACACGTAGTTAATTTTATTTTTTATGGAAAATAGACTTGTAAAAGAACATTTTCTTTGAAAGTACGGCGCTTGTTAAACTGAGGTCGTGCCAGCGATCATCGGGTCGTTAAGACACAGCCCCAGTAGGGAAATGGTTACAGAATTATTGGCTATCCTCGTAATTCATGATGAATTCATTTTTCAATTTTGTTTTATTCCCACTTCTCCCCTGAGTATTACATTTTTTATCTGCATTACAGTTGTAGAGATAGAGGATCCCAGAGGATCGTGTGAGCCATGCCCCAGAGGATTGTGTGAGCCACGCCCCAGAGGATCGTGTGAGCCATGCCCCAGAGGATTGGGTGAGCCACGGCCCAGAGGATTGGGTGAGCCACGCCCCAGAGGATCATGTGAGCCACGCCCCAGAGGATCATGTGAGCCACGCCCCAGAGGATCATGTGAGCCACGTCCCAGAGGATCGTGTGAGCCACGCCCCAGAGGATCATGTGAGCCACGCCCCAGAGGATCATGTGAGCCACACTTCAGAGGATCGTGTGAACCACGCCCCAGAGGATCATGTGAGCCACGCCCCAGAGGACCATGTGAGCCACACCCCAGAGGATCATGTGAGCCACGCCCCAGAGGATCATGTGAGCCACGTCCCAGAGGATCGTGTGAGCCACGCCCCAGAGGATCATGTGAGCCACGCCCCAGAGGATCATGTGAGCCACACTTCAGAGGATCGTGTGAACCACGCCCCAGAGGATCATGTGAGCCACGCCCCAGAGGATTGTGAGTCACACACCTTGGAAAAGGCCAGAAATACCATACCACTAAATAAGAGGCTAACATGTCTGGAACCATATGACAAAATTTTTGAATGATAAAAACGGAATTCTAGAGGGAGCAGCGGGAATAGTGGGAAGGACAAAGAATGAACACCTTTGACCCAGTGAAAGGTCCTTAACATTTTCTTGGTTTCATTAGATTTCCAAATTCATCCCTGTACTGTGACATCATTGTGCCTATTATTCATGGACTGTGACATCACTGTGTGCATTATTCCAGTACAGTGACTGATTTGACCACCTCAGCTGAGGCCTTTGCCATCCAGTCATTACCAGTCTCTCTGCCGATCTTTTCTGTAGGCTTAGGACATGGTGATGACTTGCAGGATGTGGCGCTTGGTCACTTTTTTTTCCATTTTTTCTACATGTCACTAAGGTTAACGACTCTTTATTTCTGTCAGGGTCACCAGGGCTGATACCGCACTTTATACTTAGAGATGCAGAAGTAGATAATCGATATCTGCCGAGGATCAGCCACAGAGGAAATAACCGACGATGGAGAGATAAGTCGTGCTATAACCCGGGCAGCGTGACGTACATACTGTAGATCTAGATCTGATCTACGGACCTTCCCTGAAATAACAATTAACAGTACCCTGCTCTACAGTAATATCGTATCTGCGTTCCAGCTATTTAATATCATATGTAGAGAGATCAGATATTCTGGATGATTGCACAGATACTTACTGGACTGGTTTACTGGATTGTTTGGGAATCTTATTCACTTGTCCTGGCTCCAGCGCCGGGCTCTGCGTCCCCCATCCCCAATGGTCGGCTCTGTCTGTTTTGGTGCGTGCATTGGATGTCATTCACATAGGCCTTATTAGCACCCTCAGGCACTGGTGCACCACCTGAGTATTTAGGTAGTTAATCGTGCTCACGATTTTCGCTTGCCTAGCCTCTTTTCTATCATGTAATTCCTGATAATCTCAGCTCAGCCATGCCACTGTGCTGTGCTGCAAGATCTACTAGTTCTTGTGACAATGAATAGTGAGCAAGGACCCCCGTTTATCTGGCTACGACAGACTGGTGACATTATTCTATATATTTTCTCTTCTCCACCTTTTCGCCACTAGTTGGACACAATACAGAAGTACCAGATAGATAGGTTTTTGCATAAGGTTGGCTGAGCATCGTCTGTAGTCATCGCTCTGCTGTACCCAGTGACGTTGTCTGTTGGTCCTATTGGCCGCCATTATGGTTTGATCTTTCCTGAATGATGTCTGGTTGGTCTGGATATGTCTCTCGATCCAGTAACCATTGAGCCTGATGTGCCTGTGTATTGGTACACAAGTGAACGTTATCAGCTGCCCTGTGTCATCCCTGCTTTCTGGATTATTCAGAGTCACCACATTACATCACACTACAGGAAGCAGAGGTTAATTACCGGTAATCCCTGGTGGAACAAACATTTCCTTTTGTCGCTGCCATTATGGAGAGGTAACGTCTACACAGCGCATGGTATTACTGTACATCTGCATATTCAGCACCGCTGTCCTACGACTAAGGTGTCACCCGGAAACCACAGCTCTGCTATTCCACGACCAGAGTGCCACACAGCATCCTCAGCTCTGCCATTCCATTAACAAGGTCCCATCCAGCAATCTCAGCTCTGCTGTTCCATTTATAAGGTGCCATCCGGCATTATCAGCTCTGCTATTCCATGACAAGGGTGCCCTCCGGCATTCTCAGCTCTTCTGTTCCATGACCAAGGTGCCATCCGGCATTCTCAGCTTTGCTATTCCATGACCAGGGTGCCATCCGGCATTCTCAGCTCTGCTATTCCATGACCAGGGTGCCATCCGGCATTCTCAGCTCTGCTATTCCATGACCAGGGTGCCATCCGGCATTCTCAGCTCTGCTATTCCATGACAAGGGTGCCATCCAGCATTCTCAGCTTTGCTATTCCATGACCAGGGTGCCATCCGGCATTATCAGCTCTGCTATTCCATGACCAGGGTGCCATCCGGCATTATCAGCTCTGCTATTCCATGGCCAGGGTGCCATCCAACATTCTGAGCTCTGCTATTCCATGACCAGGGTGCCATCCGGCATTATCAGCTTTGCTATTCCATGACCAGGGTGCCATCCAGCAATCTCAGCTCTTCTGTTCCATGACCAAGGTGCCATCCAGCATTCTCAGCTCTGCTATTCCATGACCAAGGTGCCATCCAGCATTCTCAGCCCTGCTATTCCATGACCAAGGTTCCATCCAGCATTCTCAGCTCTGTCGTTCCATGACCAAGGTGCTATCCAGCATTCTCAAGTGTGCTGTTCCATTAACAAGATGCTATCCAGCATTCTCAGGTCTCCTGTTCCACTACTAAGGTATCGCCCAGCATTCTCAGCTCTGCTATTCCATAACCAAGCTGCCATCCAGCATTCTCAGCTAAGTCGATCAACGACCAGGGTCCCACCCAGCAATCTCAGCTCTTCTATTCCATAACCAAGGTGGCATCCAGCATTCTCATCTCTGCCTGTTCCACTACTAAGAAGCCATCCAGCATTCTCTGCTCTGCAAGTCTATGACCAAGGTGCCATCCAGCATTCTCAGATCTGCTGTTCCACGACCAAGGTGCCATCCAGCATTTTTTAGCTCTGCCGCTCCACACCTCAGGTGCTGTCCTGTCCTTCCAGCTCTGCTCTTCTACACTGCATCAGTGCCTCCGTCAGTGCTGCTAATTGAGACCTACTTCTAAGTGAATCCACCTCATTAGCCATAACAGGCAAGATGGAGATTTTATGGTCTTTTACTCTGGAGCCCTCTCGAAAACTGGAGTCCTAGGCAGCTGTCCATTTTGCCACTCCTTAAAACCACCCCTGATTACAATCTGTAAATACAACTTCTGGCACCTTCCCTTCTGCTTTCAAACATGCCACAATCACGCCTATCCTTAAAAAGCCAACCCTCGATCCAACTGCTATGTCCAGCTATCGCCCAATATCGCTGCTCCCATTCGCTTCCAAACTCCTGGAGCAGCACGTCCACGCTGAACTCTCCTCCCACCTCTCATCTAACTTGCTCTTTGACAATCTACAATCTGGTTTCCGCCTCCATCACTCAACTGAGACAGCCCTGACCAAAATCACTAACGACCTACTTACCGCCAAAGCTACTGGACAATACTCTGTACTCCTCCTTCTAGACCTGTCCTCTGCTTTTGACACGGTTGACCACTGCCTCTTACTACAGATCCTCTCCTCCTTTGGCATCAAAGACCTCGCCCTATCCTGGATCTCCTCATACCTTTCCAACCGCACATTCAGCGTCTCCCACTCCGACACTACCTCCTCTTCCCACCCTCTCTCTGTTGGAGTCCCCCAAGGCTCTGTTCTAGGACCCCTACTCTTCTCAATCTATACACTTGGCCTGGGACAACTCATAAAGTCCCATGGATTCCAGTACCACCTGTATGCTGATGACACTCAGATCTACCTCTCTGGCCCAGACGTCACTGCTCTGCTGTCCAGAATCCCAGAGTGCCTATCAGCCATATCCTCCTTCTTCTCCTCTCGCTTCCTCAAACTCAATGTGGACAAATCTGAACTCCTCATCTTTCCTCCATCTCATAGATCTTCCTTACCTGACCTATCTATCGCAATTAACGACATCACGCTTTCCCCCGTACCGGAAGTCCGCTGCCTCAGAGTAACTCTTGACTCTGCCCTGTCCTTCAAACTGCACATCCAAGCTCTTTCCACCTCCTGTCGCCTCCAGCTCAAAAATATTTCCAGAATCCATCCTTTCCTCAACCGTCAATCTACTAAAATGCTTGTGCATGCCCTCATCATCTCCCGCCTTGACTACTGCAACATCCTGTTCTGTGGCCTCCCCGCTAACACCCTTGCATCTCTCCAGTCCATCCTTAACTCTGCTGTCTGACTAATTCATCTCTCTCCTCACTACTCCTCCGCTTCCCCCCTCTGCAAATCTCTTCACTGGCTCCCATTCCCTCAGCGTATCCAGTTCTAATTACTAACACTGACCAACAAAGCCATCCACAACCTGTCCCCTCCATATATCTCTGAGCTAATCTCCCGATATCTTCCCTCACGTAATCTCCGGTCCTCCCAAGATCTCCTTCTCTCCTCCACACTTATCCGATCCTCACCCAACCACCTCCAAGACTTCTCCCGAATATTCCCCATCCTCTGGAATTCTCTGCCCCAACACATCCGACTATCAACCACATTCGGATCCTTCAGACGGAACCTGGAAACCCATCTGTTCAGGAAAGCTACAGCCTGCACTGGCCCCGCTGCCTCCTCACCACTACTGGAGCTACCGCCTCACCAACACCGGAGCTACCGCCTCACCAACACCGGAGCTACCGCCTCACCAACACCGGAGCTACCGCCTCACCAACACCGGAGCTACCGCCTCACCAACACCGGAGCTACCGCCTCACCAACACCGGAGCTACCGCCTCACCAACACCGGAGCTCCTGCAACCCTCAACCTACTGTCTCCTTCCCCAGAATCCTGTAGAATGTAAGCCCGCAAGGGCAGGGTCCTCGCCCCTCTGTATCAGTCTGTAATTGTTAGTTTACTGTAAGTGATAACTGTAACTTGTATGTAACCCCTTCTCATGTACAGCACCATGGAATCAATGGTGCTACATAAATAAATAATAATAAAAAAATAATAATAATACAACTCACCAAAGACTCTATTCTACAGTCTACTAACCCAATCAATGTGTAGTGGAAATCGCCTCTCCCATGGGAAAGAAAGAAAAATGTGGATTTCTTCTGAATTCTCACTATTCTCCCATGCATTATAATAATAATAATAATAATAATAATAATTTTTATTTATATAGCGCCAACATATTCCGCAGCGCTTTACAAATTATAGAGGGGACTTGTACATACAATAGACATTACAGCATAACAGAAATACAGTTCAAAACAGATACCAAGAGGAGTGAGGGCCCTGCTCGTAAGCTTACAAACTATGAGGAAAAGGGGAGACACGAGAGGTGGATGGTAACAATTGCTATAGTTATTCGGACCAGCCATAGTGTAAGGCTTGGGTGTTCATGTAAAGCTGCATGAACCAGTTAATTAATTTTTTTTTTTTTTAATATAGGCCACACAGGGATCGTTAGGTTAATGCATTGAGGCGGTAGGCCAGTCTGAACAAATGAGTTTTTAGGGCACGCTTAAAACTGTGGGGATTGGGGATTAATCGTATTATCCTAGGTAGTGCATTCCAAAGAATCGGCGCAGCACGTGTAAAGTCTTGGAGACGGGAGTGGGAGGTTCTGATTATTGAGGATGCTAACCTGAGGTCATCAGCGGAGCGGAGGGCACGGGTAGGGTGGTAGACTGAGACCAGAGAGGAGATGTAGGGTGGTGCTGAGCCATGGAGTGCTTTGTGGATGAGGGTAGTAGTTTTGTACTGGATTCTTGAGTGGATGGGTAACCAGTGTAATGACTGGCACAAGGTAGAGGCATCGGTGTAACGGTTGGTGAGGAATATGATCCTGGCAGCAGCATTCAGGACAGATTGGAGCGGGGAGAGTTTGGTAAGAGGGAGGCCGATTAGTAGAGAGTTACAATAGTCCAGACGAGAATGAATAAGTGAAACAGTAAGAGTTTTTGCAGAGTCGAAAGTAAGAAAAGGGCGAATTCTAGAAATGTTTTTGAGATGCAGGTAAGAAGAGCGAGCCAGTGATCGGATGTGGGGGGTGAATGAAAGGTCAGAATCAAGGATGACCCCAAGGCAGCGGGCATGTTGCTTTGGAGTAATGGTGGAACCGCAAACGGAGATGGCAATGTCAGGCAAAGGTAGGTTAGTAGAGGGAGAAAACACGAGGAGTTCAGTTTTTGACAGGTTTAGTTTCAGATAGAGGGAGGACATGATGCTAGAGACAGCGGTAAGACAATCACTGGTGTTTTCTAATAAGGCAGGCGTGAGATCAGGAGAAGAAGTGTATAGTTGGGTGTCGTCAGCATAGAGATGGTACTGGAAGCCAAATCTACTGATTGTTTGTCCAATAGGGGCAGTATACAAAGAGAAGAGGAGGGGGCCTAGGACTGATCCTTGAGGAACCCCAACAGTAAGGGGAAGGTGAGAGGAGGAGGAACCAGCGAAACATACAGTGAAGGATCGGTCAGAGAGATAGGAGGAGAACCAGGAGAGAACGGTGTCCTTGAGGCCGATGGAGCGGAGCATAGTGAGGAGGAGCTGATGATCCACAGTGTCAAATGCTGCAGAGAGATCCAAGAGAATTAGCATGGAGTAGTGACCATTAGATTTAGCTGTTAGTAGGTCATTAGAGACTTTAGTGAGGGCAGTTTCAGTAGAGTGTAAAGAGCGGAAACCAGATTGAAGAGGGTCGAGAAGAGAGTTATCTGAGAGATAGCGGGTAAGACGGGAGTGGACCAGGCGTTCGAGGAGTTTAGAGATGAAGGGAAGATTAGAGACAGGTCTATAATTAGCGGCACAGTTTTGGTCGAGGGATGGTTTTTTAAGTAATGGATGTATGATGGCATGCTTAAATGAGGAGGGAAAAATACCGGAAAATACCTTTTTGTTCCACCCTATTGTCAGCAAGGAATTAGGGCTGACAATAGGGTGGAACAAAAAGGAGGGTTTCGCAGCAATCTATAAAAACCAATGGTGCAAATCTGGTTGGCCAGAAAGATGGACGACAACAAAGTGGGGGCAAGACCCAGCCCTATGGGAATTGTTTGCGGTAGTAGCAGCGTTGGAGATATGGGCCGATCTGTTGAGGAACATGAACATTCGTTTCCAAACTAAAAATGTGAAAACAGCGAGGAGTCTAAATCACATGTCGTCTTCATCCTTGCCCATACTCGCTCTCTTGCGACGGCTCGCACTGATATGCCTAGAAAACAATATTTGGTGTAGAGCCACCGTGGTGGCGGAGGTTGACGAGAATATCATTAACCCATTGTTATTTTCCAATTGGCAGGCTTTCAGAATCCAGCAGCCCAACGCGCAACCCCTGGGTATCCTGTGTCCACTGTCCCTGTGGGATACAGTGGCCAATCATTGATGCCCTTAATCCGGGCCTCCGTTTCGCCAGCTACCTGGCAGGTGTATGGTAAGGCTTGGGAGGAGTGGTGCTCACTAATTCGGGGTAGGCCAGTCGATAAATGCGATCAAGCACGAAGCGCGGTGACGACTGATTTTCTAATGCGGATGAGAGGAGATGGGGCGTCGGGCACCTCGGCACAACGGAAATTATCGGGGCTAGCATTTTTCTTTCAATTATTGGGATGGGTAGACGTAACTAAGTCCTTTTGCATAAGACAAGCCATAAAAGGTTGGAAAAGGCTTCAGCCAAGCCAAGAATGTCGCCGCCCCATTTCACTGAGACTATTGCAGGACCTGATTGCGTTATCCCCGTCAGTCTGCTCATCGCAATACGAGGCAGCCCTCTTATCGGCAGCTTTTGCGACCGTCTTTTTCGGAGCACTGCGTATCAGTGAATTGCTACCGCGGTCAAAAAAACGCGTCGGAAGGCGGCCTAATTAATGAGGACATAGTAATATGCAGCGACGCCCTGCGCATCAGGGTTAGAAAATCCAAATGCGATCCCACCGGTAGGGGAACATGGGTCCTGGTTAACTCCACTGATGGCCCAGCTTGCCCGCTAAAAATGGTTAGAAGATTCGCCGAGATAAGACACGCTGGTAGATTTTTCTTCACTCATACAGACGGGTCCCCCCTGACCAAGTACCAATTCCAGGCGATATTCAAGCTATGCTTGGAAAAAAACGGCGCAAACCCAAAGGAGTACGGAACACATTCGTTCCGCATTGGGGCAGCCACGGAAGCGGCTAGGGCAGGAGTGCCAGAGGCCGAGGTGCAGAGAAGGGGTCGTTGGAAGTCCGCATGCTTCGCCAGATACATTAGACCCGACTTGCTTAATTAACATGTGTTGTCTCTTACAGGGGTTGAAGTTTGGGTGGTAGGAGATTCCTACGTTTACTGGGCCGAAAAGAGGGCCGAACGGCGGCCAGGAGGGATAAATCTTTACCTCCCGGGCATAAAAGTTAAATGGAGGGGTGTCAGAGGCCTCCAGTGGAAACAGGTGTTCAAAGAGATGGTTGGAATAGCAGGGATGGCGGAACACCCGGTGATAATGGTGGTACACGCGTGTGGCAATGACCTTGGCAAACAAAAGGTGGCCGAATTGTACAAATGGGTGACAACGGATATGGAAAGGTTCAACTGTCTATTCAGGAACATGATACTGGTGTGGTCGGATATAACACCACGGGCCGTCTGGCACGGAGCAAGAGATAAAAAAGCCATAGAGCGGACAAGGAGCAAATTCAATGCTCGGATTGGAAAATATGTGAGAGGAAGAGGCGGTATCGTGATTCGTCACCACCAGCTACAAGGGGATAACACGCCACAATTAAGACCGGACGGAGTTCACCTAACGGACATTGGCCTCGATATTTTTCTGTCTGGTTTACAGGATGGGGTTGAACAGGCCTTAACATTGAGGGGTGGGGTCGGAGTCCCGCGTAGGTAGTACACGGGATCCTCCGTGGCGGAAGAAGCGGGGGAGGGCAAAGGTCGTAACCGCTCGTTGGGCCAATTCCCCTGTCGATCACGGACAGGAGCTCGGCGCGAGCCGCTCGTTACGATATGTAATTGCCCTTTCTCTGCTTATTTAATTAATAAACTGTGACCGACCTGTTCAACCCACCTAGGACTGTGTGTGTTTGATTACGGGACTGATGGGAGGGGGGAAGGCACTGGTTACGACACCCAGGTCTCCACAGTCTGGCAGACGCGGTACTGAATAAGGTGCGCGTCTCTGACTGGGGAGCACATAGAGAGCTGCACGTAAAGGTGGTCTGTGCCAGTTCCCCCCTAGCATCACTCCCCCCCCCCCCCCTTTAGTGATGCACTAATTGGAAGACCCCCAGCCGGCCAGTGGGCACTAGAGGGGAGGGGTCCTACGGCCACTCCTACAGGGGTTAAATCCAGGTGTCCGGCCGAGAACTTTCTCTTTCACTCTCGGCAGGACACCTGGAAGCGTTATCTTCCACATTCATCATGTCTGATACAATGAAAGGTCTGCATCTTGTCCAACCATGTGCAGATCTTCCTTCTTATCTCGCGAATCTCTAAGAATGAAGGAAACCATGGACACTCGGATGAGAAAGTTGCTGCAAAACATTTTCTCCTATACTCGTCTCTTGAGAAAATCCTTCTTACCCTTTGTAAACCTGTCACAGCTCATTTGATCAAGAACCTTCTAAAATCTTTACAAAATGGCTTCTTATATTTGGTTTCTCATAAGTTGAAGCATTGTTATGATATAAGAGGCTCTCCTATAGGAAAAAGGGTCAATGGAAGGCAGCTTTATCACAGAACCTCCAAGCAGGGAAGCAAAGACATGAACTGAAGCTGCCCCTCATCAAAAGAAAATATTGTATCAGGATCCCCCAATATCACTTGTCATTAACTTTTTTCAAATTTTCAATTTTCGCATTTTTGTCCTTTATCCTCCTCTCCTAAAACTCATTACCATTTTTTTTTTTACGTTTTTCTGTCCAGAGAGGAGACTGGAGGTCACAAATGAGTCTGAAGGAGGGCACAGAAGAGGCCTGAGGACACTGAGACATTTGGGGGTCATAAAGGAGTCTGGATCAAGGAACAGAGGAGACTGGAGGACACCACGAAAACTGGGGGTCATAAAGGAGTCTACAGAAGGGCACAGAGAAGACTGGAGGACACCACAAAAACTGGGGGTCATAAAGGATTCTGGAGCAAGGGACAGAGGAGAGTGGAGGACAAATAAGAGTCTAGAGGTCACATATGAGTCTGCAAAAGAGGACAGAGGGGTCTGAAGAACACAGAGGGATCTGAAGAACACAGAGGGGTCTGATGAACACAAAGGAATCTGGCAACAACTGTCTCCTACAGAATATCAGTGCTCTTGGATGAGCCCAGTGTTCTTGTGTATGGCTACAGCTATCTAATGTGAATGGCTAGTTAAAAAGATTGCTATGTCAGTAAGTAGTATGTGTCGACATGATGCCAGCAGAAGATTGACCCACCATATTGCCTTCACTGGCTTGTCTTTTCCCATACCATCACTTCCCTGGTAAGTGACTCCCCAGGTCATCCACATGATAAAAAATGTGGCTCATCGGATAAGATCTAATTCTTCTATTGCTTCATGGTCCAACTCTGATTGTCTTATGCACTTTTATCTTCAGTCATTGACAAGGTTGGAGGCATGGAGGCGATCAGCCTGTGGCACACCTGAGGGGTTATGGAAGCCCAGGTTGCTTTGATAGCAGCCTTCAGCTCGTCTGCATTGTTGGGTCTGGTGTCTCTCATCTTCCTCTTGACAATACTACATAGATTCTCTATGGGGTTAAGGTCAGGCGAGTTTGCTGTCAATCAAGCCCAGTGATACTGTTGTTTTTACACCAGGTATTGGTACTTTTGGCAGTGTGGACAGGTGCCAAGTCCTGCTGGAGAATAAAATATCCATCTCCAAAAATCTTGTCGGCAGAGGGAAGCATGAAGTGCTCTAAAATGTCCTAGTAGACAGCTGCGCTGACTTTGGTCTTGATAAGACACAGTGGACTGTTGTGAATTCTGTTTTCGAACTCCCTCCTGTGGTCATGAATGGTACTTCGGCAAGTTTTGTTCATGGATTCCCTCTGGTGGCTGTGAGTAGAGCTGCTGCTTCTGAGGTTCCTTCCACAGGTGACGTAGTTTATTCTTTGGCTGGCTGTTCTATTTAACTCCACTCAGATCGTTACTCCATGCCAGCTGTCAATGTTCTTGTACTGGTTCAGTTCGCTTTTGGATCTTTCTGGTGACCTGTCTACTCCAGCAGAAGCTAAGTCCCTGCTAGTTATTATTTGTTCATTGTTTCCTTGTCGAGTTGGCTATCATGATTTTGTCTTGCTAGCTGGAAGCTCTGGGATGCAGAGTGGCACCTCCGCACCGTGAGTCGGTGCGGAGGTCTTTTTGCACACTCTGAGTGGTCTTTTGTAGTTTTTTGTGCTGACCGCAAAGATACCTTTCCTATCCTCAGTCTGTTTAGTAAGTCTGGCCTCCCTTTGCTGAAACCTGTTTCATTTCTGTGTTTGTGACCTTCATCGCTAATTTTTCTAGTGTTGCTAAACCGTTGACTGATTTGACCAAGAAAGGTGCTGATGTGGTCAATTGGTCCTCAGCGGCTGTAGAGGCTTTTCAGGAGTTGAAGCGTCGTTTTTCTTCTGCCCCTGTGTTGTGCCAGCCAGATGTTTCGCTCCCGTTTCAGGTTGAGGTTGATGCTTCTGAGATTGGAGCAGGGGCTGTTTTGTCGCAAAGAAGTTCTGATGGCTCGGTGATGAAACCATGTGCCTTCTTTTCTAGAAAATTCTCACCTGCTGAGCGCAATTATGATGTTGGCAATCGAGAGTTGTTGGCCATGAAGTGGGCATTCGAGGAGTGGCGACATTGGCTTGAAGGAGCCAAGCATCGCGTGGTGGTCTTGACGGATCACAAGAATTTGACTTATCTCGAGTCTGCCAAATGGTTGGATCCTAGACAGGCTCGATGGTCGCTGTTTTTCTCCCGTTTTGATTTTGTGGTTTCGTACCTTCCGGGCTCTAAGAATGTGAAGGCTGATGCCCTGTCAAGGAGTTTTGTGCCTGACTCTCCGGGTGTTTCTGAGCCGGTGGGTATTCTCAAAGAGGGGGTAATTTTGTCTGCCATCTCCCCTGATTTGCGGCGTGTGCTGCAGAAGTTTCAGGCTGATAGACCTGACCGTTGTCCAGCGGAGAAACTGTTTGTCCCTGATAGATGGACTAGTAGAGTTATCTCTGAGGTTCATTGTTCGGTGTTGGCGGGTCATCCTGGAATCTTTGGTACCAGAGATTTGGTGGCTAGATCCTTTTGGTGGCCTTCTTTGTCACGGGATGTGCGTTCTTTTGTGCAGTCCTGTGGGACTTGTGCTCGGGCTAAGCCCTGCTGTTCTCGTGCCAGTGGGTTGCTTTTGCCCTTGCCGGTCCCGAAGAGGCCCTGGACGCATATTTCCATGGATTTTATTTCAGATCTCCCTGTCTCTCAAAGGATGTCGGTCATTTGGGTGGTTTGTGATCGCTTCTCTAAGATGGTTCATTTGGTACCCTTGTCTAAATTGCCTTCCTCCTCTGATTTGGTGCCATTGTTTTTCCAGTATGTGGTTCGTTTGCATGGCATTCCGGAGAACATCGTCTCGGACAGAGGTTCCCAGTTTGTTTCGAGGTTTTGGCGGTCCTTTTGTGCTAAGATGGGCATTGATTTGTCTTTTTCTTCGGCTTTCCATCCTCAGACAAATGGCCAAACCGAACGAACTAATCAGACTTTGGAGACATATCTGAGATGCTTTGTTTCTGCTGATCAGGATGATTGGGTGTCCTTCTTGCCTTTGGCTGAGTTCGCCCTTAATAATCGGGCCAGCTCGGCTACTTTGGTTTCGCCTTTTTTCTGTAATTCTGGTTTCCATCCTCGTTTCTCTTCAGGGCAGGTTGAGCCTTCGGACTGTCCTGGTGTGGATACAGTGGTGGACAGGTTGCAGCAGATTTGGACTCATGTGGTGGACAATTTGACATTGTCCCAGGAGAAGGCTCAACGTTTCGCTAACCGCCGGCGCTGTGTTGGTTCCCGACTTCGTGTTGGGGATTTGGTTTGGTTGTCATCTCGTCATGTTCCTATGAAGGTTTCCTCTCCTAAGTGTAAGCCTCGTTTCATTGGTCCGTATAAGATTTCTGAGGTTCTTAATCCTGTGGCATTTCGTTTGGCTCTTCCAGCTTCTTTTGCCATCCATAATGTGTTCCATAGGTCGTTATTGCGGAGATACGTGGCGCCTATGTTTCCCCCCGTTGATCCTCCTGCCCCGTTGTTGGTCGAGGGGGAGTTGGAGTATGTGGTGGAGAAGATTTTGGATTCTCGTATTTCAAGACGGAAACTCCAGTACCTGGTCAAGTGGAAGGGTTATGGTCAGGAAGATAATTCCTGGGTTTTTGCGTCTGATGTTCATGCTGCCGATCTAGTTCGTGCCTTTCATTTGGCTCATCCTGATCGGCCTGAGGGTTCTGGTGAGGGTTCGGTGACCCATCCTCAAGGGGGGGTACTGTTGTGAATTATGTTTTCGAACTCCCTCCTGTGGTCATGAATGGTACTTCGGCGAGTTCTGTTCATGGACTCCCTCTGGTGGCTGTGAGTGGAGCTGCTGCTTCTGAGGTTCTTTCCACAGGTGACATAGTTTATTCTTTGGCTGGCTGTTCTATTTAACTCCACTCAGATTGTTACTCCATGCCAGCTGTCAATGTTCTTGTACTGGTTCAGTTCGCTCTTGGATCTTTCTGGTGACCTGTCTACTCCAGCAGAAGCTAAGTCCATGCTAGTTATTATTTGTTCATTGTTTCCTTGTCCAGTTGGCTATCATGATTTTGCCTGGCTAGCTGGAAGCTCTGGGATGCAGAGTGGCACCTCCGCACCGTGAGTCGGTGCGGAGGTCTTTTTGCACACTCTGCGTGGTCTTTTGTAGTTTTTTGTGCTGACCGCAAAGATACCTTTCCTATCCTCAGTCTGTTTAGTAAGTCTGGCCTCCCTTTGCTGAAACCTGTTTCATTTCTGTGTTTGTGACTTTCATCTTAACTCACAGTCAATATATGTGGGGGGCTGCCTTTTCCTTTGGGGAATTTCTCTGAGGAAAGGTAGGCTTTATTTTCTATCTTTAGGGCTAGTTAGCTCTTAGGCTGTGAAGAGGCGTCTAGGTCGTGTTAGGTACGCTCCATGGCTATTTCTAGTTGTGTGATAGGATTAGGGGTTGCGGTCAGCAGAGCTCCTACTTCCAAGAGCTTGTCCTGTGTGAGTTTAACCATCAGGTCGTTCCGGGTGCTCCTAACCACCAGGTCCATAACAGTGGACCTACACCAGCAGATGACATGGCTCCCAAACCATCACTGATGGTGAAGACTTCACACTAGACCTCCAGCAGCTTGGATTGTGGCCTCCACTCTTCCTCCAGACTCTGGGACCTTGATTTCCAAATTAAATGCAAAATTTACTTTCCTTGTGGAGTGTGTTAATGACGCCTTCTGGACATCTGTCAGGTCAGCAGTCTTACCCATGATTGTGGAGCTACTAAAACAGACTAAGAGACCCTTTTAAACACTTAGGAAGTCTTTACAGGTGCTTATTGCTAATTATTCTGAGATAAAGACTTTTGGCTATATCATTTTCAGCCCCCAGTAGTAAAGTGCTATGTAATGTCTATAACATTTCGTCCCTGGTGGTCTCATTGAATATAAAGTATTAAATATTGAAGAACTGATGGTCTAGTGATTTCTAAGTTATATAATATTATAGAGTCCCTGGTGGTCTAGCGATAAACAAGATATTTAATATTTCCGCTCACGCTCGCTCATCACTACCGCTAATAGATCATTACAGACGTCAGTGAGGCCGTGTCGCTACAGTCTGACTCCACATACTTCATTGCCTCCAAACAAGATCAGAAATGTCATAGATTTTTTTGAAGCCTGCACAACATTTATTGACTCCCAAACCCGGAGAAGTGAGATGTCATCGATTGCTAATAACAAGGTAACAGATCTGTGATCACAGAAAATCTATTACCGGGGTCTAATTATCGGGAGCTTATACATCCGTCTGCACCAGCGCTGACTGCGGGAAGTCACATCAAGGTACAGAAAGCTCACAAAAAAGAACACAAAGACTTTACTGGAAAAAAGTAAGAAATAATTAAAATGTCCTCCTGTTCATGAGCAGGAAAACATACTGTAATAATAATAATAATAAAAAAAATAATTTGTAATAATGATGGTAATAGTAGAATTTTATACTTCTTATAATATAACAAGGCATAGTGCACACCATGAGTTTTTGGTGACTTCTTGTGGTTGCAAATTTTCTGCTGAAAATAGGTTACTTGCAGTTTTTCTAAAAATCAACAAAAACTCATCGTGGGAACGTAGCCTAATACTTTTACGACCACATTCACACGGTCAGTATTTTACATCAGTATTTGTAGCCACAATCTGGAGAGGAGCAATCAGAGGAAAAGTAGAATAGAAACACATCACCACTTCTGTATTATCACCCACTCCTGGTTTTGGCTTTCAAATGCTTATAGAAAACTAGATGGTGGCCCGATTCTAACGCATCGGGTATTCTAGAATATGTATGTATATAGCAGCCACATAGTATATAGCACAGGCCACGACATTCTTGAATACACGATGCGTTAATACAGACCATGCAGTATATAACAGTGGCCACGTAGTATATAACACAGCCCAAACAGTATATAACACAGCCCACATAGTATATAACACTTATTACGTAGTATATATCAGCCATGTAGTATATAACGCAGCCTAAACAGTATATAACACTTCCCATGTAGTATATAGCAGCCATGCAGTATATAACGCAGCCCACACAGTATATAACACTGCCCACATAGTATATAACACTGCCCACATAGTATATAACACTGCCCACGTAGTACATAGCAGCCATGTAGTATATAACAGAGCCCACGCAGTATGTAACACAGCCCACGCAGTATATAGCAATGTGGGCACTATATGCGTGGTTAAAAAAGACATAAAATAAAAAATAAACCTATACTCACCTTCCGAAGGCCCCTTGTAGTCCTGTCGCCTGTGTGCGGTGCACGCGGCAGCTTCCGGTCCCAGGGTTGGTGTGAGCGCAGGACCTGTGATGACGTCGCGGTCACATGACCGTGACATCATGGCAGGTCCTTCTCGCATAGCATCCTTGCCACCGGAACCTGCCGCTTTCACTGCCGAGGACAGGATGACACGTCGGAGGGTGAGAATAACCTTTTTTTTAAATTATTATTATTATTATTATTATTATTTTTAACAATAATAAATATCCATACTAATACAATTAGTATTACTACTAAATTACTAATATTTCTCATAATCATATTAAATATTGTTCTTCGTTGCATTATTATTATTATTACTACAGCAAATTCTACTGCTCAGGAACAAAAAAAAAATACTTTAAATATTTATTTATTTTTTCCTTTTTTCCAAGAAAGGTACTACTACTACTACTACTACTTCTACTACTACTACTACTAATAATAATAATAACAATTATTATTATTATTATCATTACTACAGTAAATTCTACTGCTCATAAACAAACAGACATTTTTCTTTATTTTTTTTTCCTTTTTTTCCCCAGTAAGGCATTTTTATTATTATTATTATTATTATTATTATTATTATTATTATTACTGTTATTAAATATACATAGTAACATAGTAACATAGTTAGTAAGGCCGAAAAAAGACATTTGTCCATCCAGTTCAGCCTATATTCCATCATAATAAATACCCAGATCTACGTCCTTCTACAGAACCTAATAATTGTATGATACAATATTGTTCTGCTCCAGGAAGACATCCAGGCCTCTCTTGAACCCCTCGACTGAGTTCGCCATCACCACCTCCTCAGGCAAGCAATTCCAGATTCTCACTGCCCTAACAGTAAAGAATC
Organism: Ranitomeya imitator; assembly: GCF_032444005.1. Lineage (NCBI taxonomy): Eukaryota > Metazoa > Chordata > Amphibia > Anura > Dendrobatidae > Ranitomeya > Ranitomeya imitator. Next base: position 17,651,907 of record NC_091287.1, on the reverse strand, counting down.
CTCTTCTATGTTGGTGGAAAAACCTTCTCTCCTCCAGACGCAAAGAATGCCCCCTTGTGCCCGTCACCTTCCTTGGTATAAACAGATCCTCAGCGAGATATTTGTATTGTCCCCTTATATACTTATACATGGTTATTAGATCGCCCCTCAGTCGTCTTTTTTCTAGACTAAATAATCCTAATTTCGCTAATCTATCTGGGTATTGTAGTTCTCCCATCCCCTTTATTAATTTTGTTGCCCTCCTTTGTACTCTCTCTAGTTCCATTATATCCTTCCTGAGCACCGGTGCCCAAAACTGGACACAGTACTCCATGTGCGGTCTAACTAGGGATTTGTACAGAGGCAGTATAATGCTCTCATCATGTGTATCCAGACCTCTTTTAATGCACCCCATGATCCTGTTTGCCTTGGCAGCTGCTGCCTGGCACTGGCTGCTCCAGGTAAGTTTATCATTAACTAGGATCCCCAAGTCCTTCTCCCTGTCAGATTTACCCAGTGGTTTCCCGTTCAGTGTGTAATGGTGATATTGATTCCCTCTTCCCATGTGTATAACCTTACATTTATCATTGTTAAACCTCATCTGCCACCTTTCAGCCCAAGTTTCCAACTTATCCAGATCCATCTGTAGCAGAATACTATCTTCTCTTGTATTAACTGCTTTACATAGTTTTGTATCATCTGCAAATATCGATATTTTACTGTGTAAACCTTCTACCAGATCATTAATGAATATGTTGAAGAGAACAGGTCCCAATACTGACCCCTGCGGTACCCCACTGGTCACAGCGACCCAGTTAGAGACAATACCATTTATAACCACTCTCTGCTTTCTATCACTAAGCCAGTTACTAACCCATTTACACACAATTTCCCCCAGACCAAGCATTCTCATTTTGTGTACCAACCTCTTGTGCGGCACGGTATCAAACGCTTTGGAAAAATCGAGATATACCACGTCCAATGACTCACCGTGGTCCAGCCTATAGCTTACCTCTTCATAAAAACTGATTAGATTGGTTTGACAGGAGCGATTTCTCATAAACCCATGCTGATATGGAGTTACACAGTTATTCTCATTGAGATAATCCAGAATAACATCCCTCAGAAACCCTTCAAATATTTTACCAACAATAGAGGTTAGACTTACTGGCCTATAATTTCCAGGTTCACTTTTAGAGCCCTTTTTGAATATTGGCACCACATTTGCTATGCGCCAGTCCTGCGGAACAGACCCTGTCGCTATAGAGTCCCTAAAAATAAGAAATAATGGTTTATCTATTACATTACTTAGTTCTCTTAGTACTCGTGGGTGTATGCCATCCGGACCCGGAGATTTATCTATTTTAATCTTATTTAGCCGGTTTCGCACCTCTTCTTGGGTTAGATTGGTGACCCTTAATATAGGGTTTTCATTGTTTCTTGGGATTTCACCTAGCATTTCATTTTCCACCGTGAATACCGTGGAGAAGAAGGTGTTTAATATGTTAGCTTTTTCCTCGTCATCTACAACCATTCTTTCCTCACTATTTTTTAAGGGGCCTACATTTTCAGTTTTTATTCTTTTACTATTGATATAGTTGAAGAACAGTTTGGGATTAGTTTTACTCTCCTTAGCAATGTGCTTCTCTGTTTCCTTTTTGGCAGCTTTAATTAGTTTTTTAGATAAAGTATTTTTCTCCCTATAGTTTTTTAGAGCTTCAATGGTGCCATCCTGCTTTAGTAGTGCAAATGCTTTCTTTTTACTGTTAATTGCCTGTCTTACTTCTTTGTTTAGCCACATTGGGTTTTTCCTATTTCTAGTCCTTTTATTCCCACAAGGTATAAACCGCTTACACTGCCTATTTAGGATGTTCTTAAACATTTCCCATTTATTATCTGTATTCTCATTTCTGAGGATATTGTCCCAGTCTACCAGATTAAGGGCATCTCTAAGCTGGTCAAACTTTGCCTTCCTAAAGTTCAATGTTTTTGTGACTCCCTGACAAGTCCCCCTAGTGAAAGACAGGTGAAACTGTACAATATTGTGGTCGCTATTTCCTAAATGCCCAACCACCTGCAGATTTGTTATTCTGTCAGGTCTATTAGATAGTATTAGGTCTAAAAGTGCTGCTCCTCTGGTTGGATTCTGCACCAATTGTGAAAGATAATTTTTCTTGGTTATTAGCAGAAACCTGTTGCCTTTATGGGTTTCACAGGTTTCTGTTTCCCAGTTAATATCCGGGTAGTTAAAGTCCCCCATAACCAGGACCTCATTATGGGTTGCAGCTTCATCTATCTGCTTTAGAAGTAGACTTTCCATGCTTTCTGTTATATTTGGGGGTTTGTAACAGACCCCAATGAGAATTTTGTTACCATTTTTCCCTCCATGAATTTCAACCCATATGGACTCGACATCCTCATTCCCTGTAATAATTATTATAGTATTATTGTTATTATTATTATTATTTTTGATTATATTATTATTATTGTTGCTATTATTATTATTATCATTGAATATGATTAGATCATTATTATTAGTAGTATATTCTTGATAATAGTTTATTTTAGTTTTGGTCACAGTATCATAATATTTATGTTCTTTGTTGCTTTTCCATTTTTCTTCCTTTAGTTCTTCGCCCTTCATTATTCTGGCTTTCTACACCCATCACAACTGTAGACCTTTATTATGGGGCCTTATTCTGTAAATCTCCATGAATCTTTGATCTGGGAGATACAGAATATTTGCAGCAGTCAGGGGGAGAACAGTCCTCCTGATTAGCCCTCCTGGATTTGGGGTAACCGCTGACCTCATGCTCATCTCCTCCCCACATCTGTCTTCCATTTAAAAGACATTGCTATGATGGGACGTTCTTGCCATCTCTCATCACTTTTATTACTTGGCTGAGAATCTCCTGCTGCTAATATATTTATGAACAGAACTTTATGATTCAGAATTATTGGCAAAACAAAATCTATAAATTCTGAGATTATTTTCACTTTTGCTAGAAATCATATATTTTATGCTTTGCGATGTCGCATCTTCATTACCAAGGAGCAAAACATAAAAAATAACCTATTTATTACATTAAAAAAGAATCGGTTTGTTAGTTACAAAGACCAAAGTGAATTTCAGCTTGTGACGTGTGTCTCAATAAATGTCCAATATTTTGTGCTAATAACAGGGGGAGATTTCTGAGATAAAATCTTATGCGAAGATAAAACAATTCATCATTTGAGGTTTATTATAAATCACTTTTTTTGGGCCAAATTCAAAAAAATGGGGCAAGTGGTTGATGAATTTTGCACAAAATGAAAAATGTTCTTTATTAACATATTTTATGAAGTATTAGTGCATGTTTTGCTACAACATTGCATAATTGAGTTAAAAAAATTCAGACATGCATAAAATCTATCCGAGGAGAGTGTGGCGGTACTGGAGGAGAAAAGAGTACGCTCAAGAAAAGCATTTTTAAAATGCCGATAAATCATTTAGAGAACATTTAGAAATCAAAGCCGACATATAATAATGAATTAAAAAGAATAAACAAGATAAGATCCTGTCTGCAGCCACCACTAGGGGGAGCTCCCTGTATACAGAGATACATGATAAGATCCTGTCTGCAGCCACCACTAGAGGGAGCTCCCTGTATACAGAGATACATGATAAGATCCTGTCTGCAGCCACCACTAGGGGGAGCTCCCTGTATACAGAGATACATGATAAGATCCTGTCTGCAGCCACCACTAGGGGGAGCTCCCTGTATACAGAGATACATGATAAGATCCTGTCTGCAGCCACCACTAGGGGGAGCTCCCTGTATACAGATACATGATAAGATCCTGTCTGCAGCCACCACTAGGGGGAGCTCCCTGTATACAGAGATACATGATAAGATCCTGTCTGCAGTCACCACTAGGGGGAGCTCCCTGTATACAGAGATATATGATAAGATCCTGTCTGCAGCCACCACTAGGGGGAGCTCCCTGTATACAGAGATATATGATAAGATCCTGTCTACAGTCACTACTAGGGGGAGCTCCCTGTATACAGAGATACATGATAAGATCCTGTCTGCAGCCACCACTAGGGGGAGCTCCCTGTATACAGAGATATATGATAAGATCCTGTCTACAGTCACTACTAGGGGGAGCTCCCTGTATACAGAGATACATGATAAGATACTGTCTGCAGTCACCACTAGGGGGAGCTCCCTGTATACAGAGATACATGATAAGATCCTGTCTGCAGCCACCACTAGGGGGAGCTCCCTGTATACAGAGATACATGATAAGATACTGTCTGCAGCCACCACTAGGGGGAGCTCCCTGTATAAAGAGATACATGATAAGATCCTGTCTGCAGCCACCACTAGGGGGAGCTCCCTGTATACAGAGATACATGATAAGATCCTGTCTGCAGTCACCACTAGGGGGAGCTCCCTGTATACAGAGATACATGATAAGATCCTGTCTACAGTCACTACTAGGGGGAGCTCCCTGTATACAGAGATACATGATAAGATACTGTCTGCAGTCACCACTAGGGGGAGCTCCCTGTATACAGAGATACATGATAAGATCCTGTCTGCAGTCACCACTAGGGGGAGCTCCCTGTATACAGAGATACATGATAAGATACTGTCTGCAGCCACCACTAGGGGGAGCTCCCTGTATAAAGAGATACATGATAAGATCCTGTCTGCAGCCACCACTAGGGGGAGCTCCCTGTATACAGAGATATATGATAAGATCCTGTCTACAGTCACTACTAGGGGGAGCTCCCTGTATACAGAGATACATGTTAAGATCCTGTCTGCAGCCACCACTAGGGGGAGCTCCCTGTATACAGAGCTACATAATAGGAACCTGTCTGCAGCCACCACTAGGGGGAGCTCCCTGTATACAGAGATACATAATAGGAACCTGTCTGCAGCCACCACTAGGGGGAGCTCCCTGTATACAGAGATACATGATAAGATCCTGTCTGCAGCCACCACTAGAGGGAGCTCCCTGTATACAGAGATACATGATAAGATTCTGTCTGCAGTCACCACTAGGGGGAGCTCCCTGTATACAGAGATACATGATAAGATCCTGTCTGCAGCCACCACTAGGGGGAGCTCCCTGTATACAGAGATACATAATAGGAACCTGTCTGCAGCCACCACTAGGGGGAGCTCCCTGTATACAGAGATACATGATAAGATCCTGTCTGCAGCCACCACTAGGGGGAGCTCCCTGTATACAGAGATACATGATAAGATCCTGTCTGCAGCCACCACTAGGGGGAGTTCCCTGTATACAGAGATACATGATAAGATCCTGTCTGCAGTCACCACTAGAGGGAGCTCCCTGTATACAGAGATACATGATAAGATTCTGTCTGCAGTCACCACTAGGGGGAGCTCCCTGTATGCAGAGATACATGATAAGATCCTGTCTGCAGTCACCACTAGGGGGAGCTCCCTGTATACAGAGATACATGATAAGATCCTGTCTGCAGTCACCACTAGGGGGAGCTCCCTGTATAGAGATACATGATAAGATCCTGTCTGCAGCCTCCACTAGGGGGAGCTCCCTGTATAGAGATACATGATAAGATCCTGTCTGCAGCCACCACTAGGGGGAGCTCCCTGTATACAGAGATACATGATAAGATCCTGTCTGCAGTCACCACTAGGGGGAGTTCCCTGTATAGAGATACATGATAAGATCCTGTCTGCAGTCACCACTAGGGGGAGTTCCCTGTATACAGAGATACATGATAAGATCCTGTCTGCAGTCACCACTAGAGGGAGCTCCCTGTATACAGAGATACATGATAAGATTCTGTCTGCAGTCACCACTAGGGGGAGCTCCCTGTATACAGAGATACATGATAAGATCCTGTCTGCAGTCACCACTAGGGGGAGCTCCCTGTATAGAGATACATGATAAGATCCTGTCTGCAGCCACCACTAGGGGGAGCTCCCTGTATAGAGATACATGATAAGATCCTGTCGGCGGTCACCACTAGGGGGAGCTCCCTGTATACAGAGATACATGATAAGATCCTGTCTGTAGTCACCACTAGGGGGAGCTCACTGTATACAGAGATACATGATAATACTTTCTCTGCAATCACCACTAGGAGGAGCTCCCTGTATACAGAGATACATGATAAGATCCTGTCTGTAGTCACCACTAGGGGGAGCTCTCTGTATACAGAGATACATGATAAGATCCTGTCTGCAGCCACCACTAGGGGGAGCTCCCTGTATACAGAGATACATGATAAGATCCTGTCTGCAGCCACCACTAGGGGGAGCTCCCTGTATATAGAGATACATGATAAGATCCTGTCTGCAGCCACCACTAGGGGGAGCTCCCTGTATACAGAGATATATGATAAGATCCTGTCTGCAGCCACCACTAGGGGGAGCTCCCTGTATACAGAGATACATGATAAGATCCTGTCTGCAGCCACCACTAGGGGGAGCTCCCTGTATACAGAGATACATGATAAGATCCTGTCTGCAGCCACCACTAGGGGGAGCTCCCTGTATACAGAGATACAAAGCATGAGCAAACAGTGTAAGAATTATTTAGTTGAATAAACAAGACACAACAAATTAAGATGGATATTTAGGAAAGTTTTTCCCTTTTTGTCTGCTGCTTTCACTGATTATAATCAGTGTAAGGTGAGACTGTGGAGACCTGGGTGTCGTAACCAGTGCCTTCCCCCCTCCCATCACTCCCGTAATGAAACACACACAGTCCTAGGTGGGTTGAACAGGTCGGTCACAGTTTATTAATTAAATAAGCAGAGAAAGGCAATTACATATCGTAACGAGCGGCTCGCGCCGAGCTCCAGTCCGTGATCGACAGGGGAATTGACCCAACGAGCGGTTACGACCTTTGCCCTACTCCGCATCTTCCGCCACGGAGGATCCCGTGTACTACCTACGCGGGACTCCGACCCCACCCATCAATGTTAGGGCCTGTTCAACCCCATCCTGTAAACCAAACAGAAAAATATCGAGGCCAATGTCCGTTAGGTGAATTCCGTCCGGTCTTAATTGTGGCGTGTTATCCCCTTGTAGCGGGAGGTGACGAATCACGATATCGCCTCTTCCTCTCACATATTTTCCAATCCGAGCATTGAATTTACCCCTTGTTCGCTCTATGGCTTTTTTATCTCTTGCTCCTCGCCATACGGCCCGTGGTGTTATATCCGACCACACCAGTATTATGTTCCTGAAAAGACCGCTGAACCTTTCCATATCAGTTGTCACCCATTTGTACAATTCGGCCACTTTTTGTTTTCCAAGGTCATTGCCACACGCGTGTACCACCATTATCACAGGGCGTTCCGCCATCCTCGCCAACCATCTCCTTGAACACCTGTTTCCACTGGAGGCCTCTGATACCCCTCCAGTTAACATTTATGCCCAGGAGGTAAAGATTTGTTCCTCCTGTCCGCAGTTTGGCCCTCTCCTCGGCCCAGTAAACGTAGGAATCTCCTACCACCCAAACTTCAACCCCTGTAAGAGACAACACATGTTAATTAAGAAAGTCGGGTCTTATGTATCTGGCGAAGCATGCGGACTTCCAACTACCCATTCTCTGCACTTCGGCCTCTGACACTCCTGCCCTAGCTGCTTCTGTGGCTGCCGCTATCCGGAATGAATGTGTTCCATACTCCTTTGGATTTGCCCCGGTTTTTTCCAAGCATAGCTTGAACATTGCCTGGAATTGGTACTTGGTCAGAGGGGACCCGTCTCGATGAGTATAGAAAAATCTACCAGCGTGTCTTATTACGGCGTATGTTTTAACCATTTTTAGAGGGCAAGCTAGGCCATCTGTAGAGTTAACTAGGACCCATGTGCCCCTACCGGTGGGATCGCATTTGGATTTTCTAACCTTTATGCGCAGGGCGTCGCTGCATATAACTAGGCCTCCTTCCGACGAGTTTTTTGACCGCGGTAGCAATTTGCTGATATGCAGTGCTCCAAAAAAGAACCCAATCTAGGAAGGTGCTGAATAGCTCGAAATAGTGACATGAGATGGAACAACCCATTGGCAGGCACATGTCGAAATAATAGAGCTGGTCCACTTTGCAGCCCAGAAGGTGGAAACATTCGGGGTGTACGGGTAGTAAACGGAATGCCGATTCTATGTCGGATTTGGCTAGCAGGGCGCCCGTACTAATTCTACCGCCTTATCGAGAGACGCGTACGAGACAGAAGCTTCTTCTGGGGAAATTGCATCGTTAACCGAATCGCCCTTTGGGTGAGATAAATGATGGATTAGGCGATATTTACCGGGTTCTTTTTTTGGTATAATGCCTAGCGGTGTTATTTTCATGTTTTTGAAGGGGGGTGACTTATAGGGGCCTGCTATTCTACCCAATTTTACCTCTTTTTCAATTTTTTGTCTAAGAATTTGGGGAAATTCGCGAGCCAATTTTAGGTTATCGGATAGGGTTGGTGTTCTTGTTAGCCTAAAGGGAATAAAAAACCCGCAGCAAGCGGAGCAATCATATCTGAATTTGCATAATGCGTGGAATTGGCAGTTTCCCTCGTTAAATAGCCGGCAGGCCCCAGGTTTTCGCACGACCCCTGAGTTCTGACCTGCGGAGTAATCAGTGGTCGTGGTTGAAAAGGGGGGCTGCTTTTGGGACAGCATCAGACGCTACCATACATCTGTTGCTTTTACCCCCAGCCTAGATCGGGCTGTAGGGCCAGACGCCTGCGGAACTCCTCATCGTACCGACGCCAGGCTGAACCGCCGTGCGACTTGGACGAACTGTATATCATGTCCTGATATATAAACAATTCGGAGCAGCGTTCCGGATGTTTCTGACCCATAATACAGCCAGGGGCGGATTATCAGAGGGTCAATATGGGCGGTAGCCCAGGGCCCAGTGGTCTGGGGGGGCCCTGGGCTGCTGCACAGATTGGCCCTCTGATAATCATCTATGAATGCCGTGCCGGCGGCCGCCGCCGCCGGCATTTATGTGCCCCGGGCCCGCCGTACCCGGTGGGCAGAGAGAGGGGGCCCGCATCGGGCCCCTTCTCATCTGCTCACCGGGCCCCTTGCAGCGCTGCGGCGGTTTCCTATTGATGTGCGGGCGGGCGCGCGCCCGCACGTCAATAGTTAACAACAGCCGCCAGCCAATTGGAGGCTGGCTGTTGTGAATTCTGTGGCAGAGCTCCCTCCTGTGGTCACAAGTGGTACTTCAGCTGATTCTCTCTGTGAGCTTCTGTTGGTGGAGGGAAGTGGTACCGCGGCTTCTGAGTTTCCTCCCTCAGGTGATCTGGTGAGGTTGTTAGGTGCTTCTCTACTTAACTCCACCTAATGCTTTGATCCTGGCTTCCTGTCAATGTTCCAGTGTTGGACTTGCTTTTCCCTGGATCATTCCTGTGGCCTGCTGCTCTGCATAGCTAAGTTCTTTGCTATTTGTTTGCTATTTTTTCTGTCCAGCTTGTCTAATTTGTTGCTGGAAGCTCTGGGACGCAAAGGGTGTACCTCCGTGCCGTTAGTTCGGTACGGAGGGTCTTTTTGCCCCCTTTGCGTGGTTTTCTTTAGGGTTTTGGGTAGACCGCAAAGTTACCTTTCTGTTAAGAAAGTCGGGCCTCACTTTGCTGAATCTATTTCATCTCTACGTTTGTCTTTTCATCTTAACTCACAGTCATTATATGTGGGGGGCTGCCTTTTCCTTTGGGGTATTTCTCTGAGGCAAGGTAGGCTTATTTTCTATCTTCAGGCTAGTTAGTTTCTCAGGCTGTGCCGAGTTGCATAGGCAGAGTTAGGCGCAATCCACAGCTGCCTCTAGTGTTGTTTGGAGAGGATTAGGGATTGCGGTCTGCAGAGTTCCCACGTCTCAGAGCTCGTTCTATGATTTTGGGTTATTGTCAGATCACTGTATGTGCTCTGACCGCTATGTCCATTGTAGTACTGAATTGCCTTTCATAACAGTACAGGAAGCCAAAAGTACTAATGATTCTCAATAGAGGGAAAAAAGAAGTTCTGAGACCATTTTTTTTTCTTTGCACTGTGTTTTGCCTTTTTTTTCCCCTAGACATTTGGGTGGTTCAGGACACAGGTGTAGCGATGGACATTAGAAGTCTGTCTTCATTTGTGGATCAGCTCTCGGCAAGAGTACAAAAGATTCAAGACACTATTGATCAGAAAGCTATGTTGGAACCAAGAATTCCTATTCCTGATTTGTTTTTTGGAGATAGAACTAAGTTTCTGAGTTTCAAAAATAATTGTAAATTATTTCTGGCCTTGAAACCTCGCTCCTCTGGTGATCCAGTTCAACAGGTTTTGATTGTTATTTCTTTTTTGCGCGGCGACCCTCAGGACTGGGCATTTTCTCTTGCGCCAGGAGATCCTGCATTGAGTAATATCGATGCGTTTTTTCCTGGCGCTCGGATTGCTGTACGATGAACCTAATTCAGTGGATCAGGCAGAGAAAAATTTGCTGGCTCTTTGTCAGGGTCAGGATGAGATAGAGGTATATTGTCAGAAATTTAGAAAGTGGTCCGTGCTCACTCAATGGAATGAATCTGCGCTGGCAGCTATGTTCAGAAAGGGTCTCTCTGAAGCCCTTAAGGATGTCATGGTGGGATTTCCTATGCCTGCTGGTTTGAATGAGTCTATGTCTTTGGCCATTCAGATCGGTCGACGCTTGCATGAGCGTAAATCTGTGCACCATTTGGCGGTATTACCTGAGCTTAAACCTGAGCCTATGCAGTGCGATAGGACTTTGACCAGAGTTAAACAGCAAGAACACAGACGTCTGAATGGGCTGTGTTTCTACTGTGGTGATTCCACTCATGCTATCTCTGATTGTCCTAAGCGAACTAAGCGGTTCGCTAGGTCTGCCACCATTGGTACGGTACAGTCAAAATTTCTTCTGTCCGTTACCTTGATCTGCTCTTCGTCATCGTATTCTGTCATGGCATTTGTGGATTCAGGCGCTGCCCTGAATTTGATGGACTTGGAGTATGCTAAGCGTTGTGGGTTTCTCTTAGAGCCCTTGCAGTGTCCTATTCCATTGAGAGGAATTGATGCTACGCCTTTGGCCAAGAATAAGCCTCAATACTGGACCCAGCTGACCATGTGCATGGCTCCTGCACATCAGGAGGTTATTCGCTTTCTGGTGTTGCATAATCTGCATGATGTGGTCGTGTTGGGGTTGCCATGGCTACAAGCCCATAATCCAGTATTAGATTGGAAATCCATGTCGGTGTCCAGCTGGGGTTGTCAGGGGGTACATGGTGATGTTCCATTTCTGTCAATTTCGTCATCCACCCCTTCTGAGGTTCCAGAGTTCTTGTCTGATTACCGGGATGTATTTGATGAGCCCAAGTCCGATGCCCTACCTCCGCATAGGGATTGTGATTGTGCTATCAATTTGATTCCTGGTAGTAAATTCCCAAAAGGTCGACTGTTTAATTTATCCGTGCCTGAGCACACCGCTATGCGCAGTTATGTGAAGGAATCCCTGGAGAAGGGGCATATTCGCCCGTCATCGTCACCATTAGGAGCAGGGTTCTTTTTTGTAGCCAAGAAGGATGGTTCGCTGAGACCTTGTATAGATTACCACCTTCTAAATAAGATCACGGTTAAATTTCAGTACCCCTTGCCATTGTTATCTGATTTGTTTGCTCGGATTAAGGGGGCTAGTTGGTTCACCAAGATAGATCTTCGTGGTGCGTATAATCTGGTGCGAATCAGGCGAGGAGATGAATGGAAAACTGCATTTAATACGCCCGAGGGTCATTTTGAGTATCTAGTGATGCCATTCGGACTTGCCAATGCTCCATCAGTGTTTCAGTCCTTTATGCATGACATCTTCCGAGAGTACCTGGATAAATTCCTGATTGTGTACTTGGATGACATTTTGATCTTCTCGGATGATTGGGAGTCTCATGTGAAGCAGGTCAGAACAGTTTTTCAGGTCCTGCGTGCTAATTCTTTGTTTCTGAAGGGATCAAAGTGTCTCTTTGGTGTGCAGAAGGTTTCATTTTTGGGGTTGATCTTTTCCCCTTCTACTATCGAGATGGATCCTGTTAAGGTCCAAGCCATCCATGATTGGACTCAGCCGACATCTCTGAAAAGTCTGCAAAAGTTCCTGGGCTTTGCTAATTTTTATCGTCGCTTCATCTGCAATTTTTCTAGTATTGCTAAACCATTGACCGATTTGACCAAGAAGGGTGCTGATTTGGTCAATTGGTCTTCTGCTGCTGTGGAAGCTTTTCAAGACTTGAAGCGTCGTTTTTCTTCTGCCCCTGTGTTGTGTCAACCAGATGTTTCTCTTCCGTTCCAGGTCGAGGTTGATGCTTCTGAGATTGGAGCAGGGGCTGTTTTGTCGCAGAGAGGTTCTGATTGCTCAGTGATGAAACCATGCGCTTTTTTTTCCAGGAAGTTTTCGCCTGCTGAGCGAAACTATGATGTGGGCAACCGAGAGTTGCTGGCCATGAAGTGGGCATTCGAGGAGTGGCGTCATTGGCTTGAAGGAGCTAAGCATCGCGTGGTGGTATTGACTGATCATAAGAACTTGACTTATCTTGAGTCTGCTAAGCGGTTGAATCCTAGACAGGCTCGTTGGACGCTGTTTTTTGCCCGTTTTGACTTTGTGATTTCGTACCTTCCGGGCTCTAAAAATGTGAAGGCGGATGCTCTGTCTAGGAGTTTTGTGCCCGACTCTCCGGGTTTGTCTGAGCCGGCGGGTATCCTCAAGGAAGGAGTAATTGTGTCTGCCATCTCCCCTGATTTGCGGCGGGTGCTGCAAAAATTTCAGGCTAATAAACCTGATCGTTGTCCAGCGGAGAGACTGTTTGTCCCTGATAGGTGGACGAATAAAGTTATCTCTGAGGTTCATTGTTCGGAGTTGGCTGGTCATCCTGGAATCTTTGGTACCAGAGAGTTGGTGGCTAGATCCTTCTGGTGGCCGTCTCTGTCGCGGGATGTGCGTGTTTTTGTGCAGTCCTGTGGGATTTGTGCTCGGGCTAAGCCCTGCTGTTCTCGTGCCAGTGGGTTGCTTTTGCCCTTGCCGGTCCCGAAGAGGCCTTGGACACATATCTCTATGGATTTTATTTCTGATCTTCCCGTTTCTCAAAAGATGTCAGTCATTTGGGTGGTCTGTGATCGCTTTTCTCAGATGGTCCATCTGGTACCCTTGTCTAAATTGCCTTCCTCCTCTGATTTGGTGCCATTGTTCTTCCAGCATGTGGTTCGTTTACATGGCATTCCAGAGAATATCCTTTCTGACAGAGGTTCCCAGTTTGTTTCAAGGTTTTGGCGAGCCTTTTGTGGTAGGATGGGAATTGACTTGTCTTTTTCCTCGGCTTTCCATCCTCAGACTAATGGCCAGACCGAACGAACCAATCAGACCTTGGAAACATATCTGAGATGCTTTGTTTCTGCCGATCAGGATGACTGGGTGTCCTTTTTGCCTTTGGCTGAGTTCGCCCTTAATAATCGGGCCAGCTCGGCTACCTTGGTTTCGCCATTTTTCTGCAATTCTGGGTTCCATCCTCGTTTCTCTTCAGGACAGGTTGAGTCTTCGGACTGTCCTGGTGTGGATACTGTGGTGGACAGGTTGCAGCAGATTTGGACTCATGTAGTGGACAATTTGACCTTGTCCCAGGAGAAGGCTCAACGTTTCGCTAATCGCAGACGCCGTGTGGGTCCCCGACTTCGTGTTGGGGATCTGGTTTGGTTATCTTCTCGTCATATTCCTATGAAGGTTTCCTCTCCTAAGTTTAAACCTCGTTTCATTGGTCCGTATAGGATTTCTGAGGTTCTTAATCCTGTGTCTTTTCGTCTGACCCTTCCAGATTATTTTTCCATGCATAACGTATTCCATAGGTCATTGTTGCGGAGATACGTGGCACCTATGGTTCCATCTGTTGATCCTCCTGCCCCGGTTTTGGTGGAGGGGGAATTGGAGTATATTGTGGAGAAGATTTTGGATTCTCGTGTTTCTAGACGGAAACTCCAGTATCTGGTTAAATGGAAGGGTTATGCTCAGGAAGATAATTCCTGGGTTTTTGCCTCTGATGTCCATGCTCCTGATCTTGTTCGTGCCTTTCATGTGGCTCATCCTGGTCGGCCTGGGGGCTCTGGTGAGGGTTCGGTGACCCCTCCTCAAGGGGGGGTACTGTTGTGAATTCTGTGGCAGAGCTCCCTCCTGTGGTCACAAGTGGTACTTCGGCTGATTCTCTCTGTGAGCTTCTGTTGGTGGAGGGAAGTGGTACCGCGGCTTCTGAGTTTCCTCCCTCAGGTGATCTGGTGAGGTCGTTAGGTGCTTCTCTACTTAACTCCACCTAATGCTTTGATCCTGGCTTCCTGTCAATGTTCCAGTGTTGGACTTGCTTTTCCCTGGATCATTCCTGTGGCCTGCTGTTCTGCATAGCTAAGTTCTTCTTTGCTATTTGTTTGCTATTTTTTCTGTCCAGCTTGTCTAATTTGTTGCTGGAAGCTCTGGGACGCAAAGGGTGTACCTCCGTGCCGTTAGTTCGGTATGGAGGGTCTTTTTGCCCCCTTTGCGTGGTTTTCTTTAGGGTTTTGGGTAGACCGCAAAGTTACCTTTTCTATTCTCGATCTGTTAAGAAAGTCGGGCCTCACTTTGCTGAATCTATTTCATCTCTACGTTTGTCTTTTCATCTTAACTCACAGTCATTATATGTGGGGGGCTGCCTTTTCCTTTGGGGTATTTCTCTGAGGCAAGGTAGGCTTATTTTCTATCTTCAGGCTAGTTAGTTTCTCAGGCTGTGCCGAGTTGCATAGGCAGAGTTAGGCGCAATCCACGGCTGCCTCTAGTGTTGTTTGGAGAGGATTAGGGATTGCGGTCTGCAGAGTTCCCACGTCTCAGAGCTCGTTCTATGATTTTGGGTTATTGTCAGACCACTGTATGTGCTCTGACCGCTATGTCCATTGTAGTACTGAATTGCCTTTCATAACAGCTGGCGGCTGATGTCGGCCGCAGCGCACACGTCGCCGGCGTCTAACGTCATTGTCAGTCGCCGGCGAGTGTGCTCTGTTGGAGGGAGCTCAACGCTGGAGCGCGGACAGGTGAAGAGACTTTGGGTTTTTTTTTTGGTTTTTTTTTTTATAGCGGTGGACACACTGAGGGCAATGCTGGAGGACACTGGGGCAGATTGCTGGAGGACACTGGGGCAATGCTGGAGGACACTGGGGCAGATTGCTGGAGGACACTGGGGCAGATTGCTGGAGACACTGGGGCAGATTGCTGGAAGACACTGGGGCAGATTGCTGGAGGACAATGGGGCAGACTGCTGGAGGACACTGGGGCAGATTGCTGGAGGACACTGGGGCAGATTGCTGGAGGACACTGGGGCAATGCTGGAGGACACTGGGGCAGATTGCTGGAGACACTGGGGCAGATTGCTGGAGACACTGGGGCAATGCTGGAGACACTGGGGAAAATGCTGGACATACTGGGGGAAATGCTGGACACACTGGTGGTAATATTCTGGACACACTGTCTGGGGGCAATGCTGGACGCACTGGGGCAGATTGCTGGACACACTGTCTGGGGGCAATATGCTGGACACACTGGGGCAGATTGCTGGACACACTGGGGGTAATATGCTGGACACACTGGGGCAGATTGCTGGAGGACACTGGGGCAATGCTGGAGGACACTGGGGCAGATTGCTGGAGGACACTGGGGCAGATTGCTGGAGACTTGGGCAGATTGCTGGAGACACTGGGGCAGATTGCTGGAGGACACTGGGGCAGATTGCTGGAGGACACTGGGGCAGATTGCTGGAGGACACTGGGGCAGATTGCTGGAGGACACTGGGGCAGATTGCTGGAGACACTGGGGCAGATTGCTGGAGACACTGGGGCAGATTGCTGGAGGACACTGGGGCAATGCTGGAGGACACTGGGGCAATGCTGGAGGACACTGGGGCAATGCTGGAGGACACTGGGGCAGATTGCTGGAGGACACGGGCAGATTGCTGGAGGACACTGGGGCAGATTGCTGGAGGACACTGGGGCAATGCTGGAGGACACTGGGGCAGATTACTGGAGGACACTGGGGCAGATTGCTGGAGGACACTGGGGCAGATTGCTGGAGGACACTGGGGCAGATTGCTGGAGGACACTGGGGCAGATTGCTGGAGACACTGGGGCAGATTGCTGGAGACACTAGGGCAGATTGCTGGAGACACTGGGGCAATGCTGGAGACACTGGGGGAAATGCTGGACATACTGGGGGAAATGCTGGACATACTGGGGCAGATTGCTGGACACACTGGTGGTAATATTCTGGACACACTGTCTGGGGGCAATGCTGGATGCACTGGGGCAGATTGCTGGACACACTGTCTGGGGGCAATATGCTGGACACACTGGGGCAGATTGCTGGACACACTGGGAGTAATATGCTGGACACACTGGGGCAGATTGCTGGACACACTGGGGCAGATTGCTTGACACACTGGGGGCAATATGCTGGAGACACTGGGGCAGATTGCTGGACACTGGGGCAATATGCTGGACATACTGGGGCAGATTGCTGGACATACTGGGGCAGATTGCTGGACACACTGGGGGCAGGACTGGAGGCATGGGCAGAATGTAGACACGGGCATGATTGGAGACACGGGGCAGAATGAAAGACATGGGGCAGGATTGGATCATGGGGCAGGATGGATACGATGGAGACATATGGGGCAGGATGTGGAGATCATATGGGGTAGAATGGATACTCATGAGGGCAGGATGCGAGAACATATGGCTGGAGCCAGGAATGAGACACACGGGGCCAGGATGTGGAATATTATTACCATAGGGGCTAATTAAGGGATATTATTACTGCAGTGATGTATTTATTTTATTTTTTGAGTATACTGTTTTAAATGGGGGTCAGTCCTGTTACTGTGCAGAGTGACACTATATCGCCTTTTTTTCTTCATGTGGTGTAATGTAAAAGTTGTGAACAATTAAGTAATGTATTCTACAAGCGGAGCTCGAGATAACTGTGTTATTTCCTGCAGAAACGAGTCCTGGCTGGAAGAAATGATGGCGGTCTGTGCTGGATGAAAGATGAAGGACTTCACCTAGAGACATCACTGGTGAGTCAGTGTTACCTATACGCTGACACTATACACTGCATACTATATACAGAGGTCCTGTGTACAATGTCACCAGTGATCACTGTATTACCTATACATTATATACAGAGCTCCTGTGTATAATACCACTAGTGATCTCTGTATTACCTCTACACAGACACTGCATACTAAGTACAGATCTCATGTGAATACTGGCACTTATGGTGATAGTATTGTGTTGTTTTTTACTGATCAGTATTGTAGTATTCAGTCACTATGTGGTGGTAATATGTGGTCTGGAAATGGTGTTGTGGTATTTGTCCCTTGTATGTGCTATTTGGTCACCAAGTGGTGGTAATATGTGGTCTTGACATGGTGCAGTGGTATTTGTTCCTTCTATGTGATATTATTCGATCACTGTGGTGGTAATATGTGGTCTGGTCATGGTGTAGCGGTATTTGTTCCTTGTATGTGATATTATTCGATCACTGTGGTTGTAATTTGTCGTCTGGTCATGGTGCGGTGGTATTTGTTCCTTGTATGTGATATTATTGGTCAAAATATACCTAAATCGTATTGCAGATTTTAACAAATATTTAATAGGTTACAGTAGAGTAGGGCCCGGCCATTTTTCTGGAATAATCTGGTTCGGGTATATCATGACCCCCGTCACATGACCCCCGTCACATGACCCCCGTCACATGACCGGGGGGGGGGGCACAGTGTCTGAACAGCCCGGGGCCCTGGCTACCCTTAATCCACCCCTGAATACAGCCCAATACTGCGAAGGCCTGGAGCCAATATGGTTAGTGCAATTTTTGATCTCCCCCTATCGAAACCCCTATCGTTAGCTTTATCCACAGTTTGTTGGTCCGCTGATAACAGCGACCATATATCAATATAATCGTTGCTCCAGATTTTCTGTCTAGTTTCCTGATCTATATGGGTGCCTAGCGGACTGATCCCGCAGAATAAGGCGTCTTTGTGTAGATTAGCGGACTGTGGTGTTGAATTGCTCACCACTTTTCCTTTTGAATGAGATAGTTGTAGTATTAACTCCTTTACCGCTGAGGTTAGCTCCAATTCTTGTAACATTTCCTCGCCACCCTTGGAACACTTACCGCTGCGTGATTCTGGACGAGTGTACACCGATCCTGGAGGAACCCCCGCAGATGTTGACGGGGGGATGTCGCAGGATGGGGAATCTCTGGCTCCCGCTACAGCGAGGGACTGGCCGATGTGCTGGCCGATGCGCTGAGTATTGTGTGTTGGATCCCAATTACAACCACATAGTGGCGGATTACTGTCTCTGTCTTCGGCGACTGCGTGGTTGTTCTTGTGGCTGGAAGCCGTGGGGGATTGTTCTCCCCGGCTGAAAGCCCTAGAGGGTGCCCGTGATTTAGAAGTCTTGTCACGTGCCCGATAACTTCTCTCTGGGCTCAGCGATACATCGGACCCCTCGGATGTTGCTGATGACAGCCATCCTGAGGCCCGGGATCTGCGGCGGCTCCTATGGGAGCAGCGTCTGCGTCGGTGACGGGAGGGGCGTTTAGAGGGGTAGCGCTAATGGCGCCAGGAGTTATCGGAGGAAGATTGGGAGGACGTGCGGCGTCTACGCCTTCGTCCGCCGTTACTATACAGTGTAATGGGAGGGATTCTATCAGTGCTACTTAGAAGGGGGGGGGGCGTAGGGAGGTAACTGTATTCATCCCTATTGCTGGGATTTGAAGGGGCGGCGGTTGACGGATAATTTTTATTAGGATTTTGGGCAGTGGGGGGAGGTGTGAATGTGTCCGTGCTTGGTGTGTTTACTGATATTTCACAGTGATTCCCGCTGTGCGGCTGTTGAGCGCCTTGCTCGGTCCTATGGGACCGAACGATGCGCTCTTCAGCCACCATGTAACCTCTCCGGCCTGACCCCTGATACCCCCGTGCAGGCATCAGTGCTGCGTCTGCCGGGGGTAGGCTGGAGGTCAGGCCAGGTGAGAAATCAACGCGCTGATCGGTCGAGTTCGACCGATCAGCGCACTCTGGGGACCGTGTGGGGTTACAGCCAGCCTCCAGGTTACCCCCTGCGGGCGGTGTATATGTGTGTTCAGCGCTGATATGCGGTGACCGGAAGTGGGTGTACCGCGTCTGCCAAAAGGGTGATCTTGTGCAGCATATCTCTATAGGTAATGAGTGGCAACACAAAACAGCAGTCGATTATTTACTATTTTTTTATTGTATTAGAGGCTGAATAGACTCAAATAATGATATTTTAATCCTCAAGAAAGTAAAATCGATCCCAATTTCTTCAGCATCAGAAGGGAATGGAATCTCATTTCTATAGTCTTTAATGTGGTTGTTGTATCAATATTGTATTTTTTTTGTTTTGTTTTCAATTATCTTTTCATTGTTACAGGTGGATAACAGAGCTGAGACAAAGATTAGTATGATTGTAGGGTAACAATGCGGAATAAGGTTCTCTGCACAATGCAGCCCCGACGCGCGTCGGCTCTATGCAGGATGGTAATTAGTCGCCTGACGCCTGCTGCACTTATCGTCTAATCCTGACTTATCTATATACATCTGTAGGAATCCTGACGGAAGCCTCGGCCGGTTCACATCTCTTACATTTATGGGATATCCACAGGATGAATCTATGAGCGATGTGAGTCCCACCATTGTCGATGGAGAGGGGGCTGCAGGTGTGGAGGAACAGAGTGAGCTGAGCAGAGGATAAGGATCGTATAGACCAGGACGTGTCTATATAACTGATATGCTCCAATGTATGAACCATGAGTGACGCTATGGCCCCTGATTCATTGAGACTGCTGTTTTTTTGCTAGTCTTAATGAAGAGGGCGCTGGAGTCAGAGGTTCCAAATCCATTATAAGGCGCATCTTACAACTGCCAGAAATGTTACTGAATCGGTTACAGTTAGCATCTGATTTTCAACCATTTGTGTGACATAAATTTGTAAGTCGGGCTGCCGCTTCACAATGCCCCGTCCCAGCTTCACACACATTTCTATAATTTGGTGGACCCGGCATAAAATCAACAAGAGTTACAATATTTCTGTGGAACTTTTGAGTTGCGCAACTTTTTTTTTTTTTACCATTTCAAGGAAATTTACTAAACAATTTTGGCAAAAACACCTTTATGAATTGGTAACTCTGTGGTTGGAGTTCTGCACATGGACCACAGCTTTTATGGTCGAAGTTTAGGCTTATACTAATTTCTGGGTTGAATAATAATAATAATATATAAGAAACTTTTACATTAGTAACAGTGCAAGAAGAGCGCCGAGAAACACCGACACTGGAACAAAGCCGCCCTGGGAGGTGGGCATACATCATTTTATTTGTGACACTGCAGCATTTATGAAGGGTTGGCCCAGTAGTAGATTTTCCCTAGAGTTGAGCAGCAGAACTCAAGCAGTGAGGACACGGATGTAGCAGAGCTGAACTGTAGAATTGGATAATGCAGGTGGAACAGCAGCTCTGATGTAGCAGAGTTTAATGGCACAATTAGATCAACAAAACTAATGTAACAGAGTGGATTAACACAATTGGAACACTGACACATATATAGCAGAGTTGGAACTTTCACTGTTAAAGTTGAAACACTAATATAGCAAAGTTGACCGACATAGTTGGAGTGTGACCACTGATGTAGCAGAGCTAACATATACAGTTGGAGTAGTATCCTTTGATGTAGATGAGTTGAGCAACACATTTGGAGCTGTGACACTGATGTAGCAGAGTTCAGAAAAACATTTAGAGTTGTGACAATGATGTAGCAGGGTTCAGAAACGCTGTGAGATGGATGCAGCAGAGTTCAGAAAATCATTTGGAACTTTGAGACGGACTTATCAGAGTTAAGAAAAACATTTGGAACTATGACACTGATGTAGCAGAGCTCAGAAAAACATTTAGAGTTGTGACAATGATGTAGCAGGGTTCAGCAAGGCATTTGGAGCTTTGAGACTGATGCAGCAGAGTAGAATAATAAAGTTGGATTAATGGCAGGATTGCCAACTGAGTACTGATCTGCATTAAATGACCCAGCGGCATGATGTCCTCATCACATCGGGTCGCCGTGGAGTCCTGAAGCACCAAAGAGATTGGATCAGCCGAGTGAGGAGCGTGATGCAGCACGTGAACATAGCCGCTCGCTCAGCTCTAATAATTCACCATTTCATCCATTTTATCCCCTATATAGAGTTTACTAATGTGAGTTTTGGCTTTTTGTTCCATTGTATAATTCATAACATTGGGCTTTTATGTATAGAATCAACACATGGAGAGATTTATATATTCACGAATATGCTGAGAAATAACCCAAGATCAATAATCCAGTGATATCACAGATGTTGTGCAGCATTTCAAATACACAATAAATATCAAAAAGTTGAACATTTATTTTAAAAAACATGTATATTTTATATGCATAGAACCCTAAAAATGCAGCTGCTGTGAATCTATCACCCGACTTCACCGTGTGTGAAAGGTTCCTGCCTGTTACCTCGACAAAGTTCAGTATTATTTTTATTACTATTTATAGTTTTGAGTTTTTTCTAATTATTTAGTTTTATTTTGTAATAATTTGTACCATTTTTGCTTTTTATCTATTTATGTTATTTTGTTTCTTTTGCCGTGGTTTTGGTTTGGACTCTCGGCCTCCGTGTGGCCATTTTTCTTCTGTCTCGTGTATAGATTGTGAAATTGTCTCCATCCATCTTCTTCTTTCCATCCATCTTCCCTTTTCCCTTCAGCTCTTTGTAATTTTCTTCTCCATCGACCTGAGTCTTCTACTTCCAGAATCGGGTCAGATTATGTAGGAATCCAGCAGATGGTTTGGTTGCTACACTCACGTGGTGATTGATTTGACCTCTAGAGTTTAGTTGTTTTTTTTGGCTTTTATAAGTTCTGAAAATGAATGCATTTGGCATCTTTTTTTCTGCTGATTTTTGTTGCATTTTTTGCTAACAGGAAAATATTACCTACATAAGAAATAATGCATCTTTGTAGCGCTAAGGCCTCTTTCACACGTCAGTGTCTCCGGTACGTGTACTGACAGTTTTCTCACATACCGGAGACACTGACACACGTAGACCCATTCAAATGAATGGGTCTATTCATCTGTCTCCCTGTTTTCACGGAACGTGTGTCCGTGTGCAAAACATGGAGACATGTCCACTTTTCTCCGGCAGCACGTACCGCAATACGTCCCGCACAAGTGCACACGGAGAACAGTGTGCACTCTTCTCCGTGTGCACATACCGACCGCAGGGGAGACAGCGCTACAGTAAGCGCTGTCCCCACTGAGTGTGGTGCTGAAGGTGGCATTCATCTCTTGTCACCTGCAGGAGACAAGAGATGAAAAATCAAGTTTTTTTTGTTTGTGTTAAAAATAAAGTTTGGGGTCACCTCCCGCCTCCCATCCCCTGTGTGCCCGCCCGCTTGCAGAAAAATACTCACCCAGCTCCCGCGATGTATGCTGTCAGCGCTGGCAGCAGGTCCTGTGTGAGCGGTCACGTTGTACCACTCATTACAGTGATGAATATGCGCCTATTCATCACTGTAATGAGCGGTACCACGTGACCGCTCACACAGGACAGGCTGCTGGCGCTGAGAGCATACATAGCAGAAGCTGGGTGAGCATTTCTCGGCAAGCAGGCGGGCGCACGGGGGATGGGAGGCGGGAGGTGACCCCAAACTTTATTTTTAACAAAAAAAAACTAAAAACCTTGATTTTTCATTCCTTCTCTCCAGCGAACGCTGCTGGGGAGAAGAAATGAATGCCGGCTTCAGGACCAAAAACAGGGGACAGCGCTTAACTGTAGCCATGTGGTCCTCAGTCGGCACACGGCTGCCGCACGTGTGCCACACTGATGTGCTACGTGAGCACACGGACACACGGACACGGATAACTTCGATACCGGAATTATCTGGACGTGTGAAACCGGCATTATAAAACTTTGGGGCCAGATTAATTTTTGCTTTGCATCTTTCTTTAGATGAGTTTTTGGTGTTTTTTCACCTTTTTTTGTTTGCACCAGATTCTTTCAATTTACGCCTTTTTTTAATCTATTTTACATGCGTTTGCCTGTTTTTATTTGCACATCATTTGCAACTTTTCAAAAAGTCACAAAATTTGTTGCAAATATTCTCGAGTCCCCTCCCCCCGCGAGTGAGTTTATGTACCCTAAAATATTTTAGCAATTCTTGTAACATTTTAAATTACATACAGTTTTTTAGACGACAAAAATGGTTAAAAACATGAAAAAGACCATTTTTTACTTTGCACAAAATCTTGATCCCTGTGTGTCATTATGATGAATTTGACAAGAAAAAACCCAATCAGCGAATCAAGAAAAAACCCAATCAGCGAATATCCCAGGATAAAAAAAGTGTCTTAAAAAAACCAGCAAATAAGATTTTTGCATCCTTGGCATTTTTTTTCCAATTCCATAATGCTTTAGGTCCCCGTCACATGTACGTGCCATTTGTTCTTACACGTACCAGGGACATGTATCTACATGTACCCACTATAACATATGGGGCTGAGTACATGTGCGACACGAGGGTGTGCGTGTTGCCCACACATAAACATGTGCAATTTTTGCCAGCAGCACAAATGACATAGGTCAATAAAAGTCTATGGGTCTGTGAAAACACGTACAGCACATGGATGGCATCGTGTAATACCTAGCAGAATAGAATGCAGAACGGAAATGACATATATATGTGTTAAAGATGTGCAAATATAACAGATAGAGAAATAGATATCCTTTAGGCTGGTTTCACACATGCGTTTTAAAAAAAAAAGCATGGTGAAAAAACGCATGTAAACGCGTGCAAACGCCGCATTTTTTTGACGCATGCGTTTTTGCATGTGGTGAAAAAAACGCGGCGTTTTAACGCGTTTACATGCGTTTTTTTCATACGTTTGTTTTTTAAACGCATGCATATAAATGTGTGACAGCTGCCAATCATCAAAATAAAGTAAAAAACCCACTATAAACAGAAAGAGCTAGGGTTAGGGGTAGGATTAGGGGTAGGGATCCTAACCCTAACCCTACCCCTACCCCTAACCCTACCCCTAACCCTACCCTTAAAGGGATTAGGGTTAGGATTAGGGTTAGGGTTAGGATCCCTTTATCAATTTTATGGTGTGGGGTGGTTTATCAGTGTGTTTTTTGTTTTTTTAAAATAAAAACGCATGCGTTTTTAACGCATGCAAACGCATGTGGTTAAAAACGCATGCGTTTACATAGACAGCAATGCATTTTTTGGCCGCAAAAAAACGCATGCATTTTTTTGCGGCAAAAAAACGCAGCTAAAATTACTACATGTTGCATTTCTGCAACACAACGCATGCATAAAAAAGACGCATGCGGTGGCAAAACGCGGCAAAACGCATGCAAAATAAGGCATGCGTTTTTAATGTTAAGTATAGGGGAAAAAACACATGCTTTTTTGCATTTTTTACCGCAAAAACGCAAAAAAAAACCCGCAAATGTGAAACCAGCTTTAGATATAGTTTATGCCTTCAATGTATAGCTTATAGTACATGTATTAACATTGGAACCAGCCAAGGTAAAGCAGACAGCTGAGAGCTGATATTATCAGGCTGATAGAATCCATGGTTATTGGGTTCTTCCCAGCCTAAAAATACCAGTTCTGGCGCTTCACCTCAGCCACTTCCAGTGGCAATCGGGGTAATGGGGCTTGGGGTTGATGTCAGCTGGTGTTAGTAACGGAGAGGGATGTATTAGACACCCTTAGGACTATCACAGCAAGAAAAAAAGAATATTCCACACATAAAAATACTTTATTCAAATAAACATTCCCCGACACTTTCCCTGGTTCACCATTTTATTAAAAAGAAAAAAAATCCCAGGCAGGTCTGACGTAGTCAAGCGAATCCACCATGCAAGGCTGTTGGGGCCGTGTTCTGAGACTCCATAGTCTTGGTCAACAGCCGCTTCTGTGTCACGCTGCGCTGCTCAAGACCCGGCGGTTCTAAAGAGAGGTAGCGTTACTATTGTCACCGCTTTTCCGAATCACCAGGTTTCACTCAGTACTGCGTGACTTGGAGGTGGTTGTTGTCAAAGACTATGGAGCCTTAGAGCGGGGATCCATAGGCTTTGCATTGAGGATTTTTTGGACTATGCTGCATGGGATTTTTTTTTATTTTTAATAAACTGTTGAATCAGGGAAAGTGTGGGTGAGTCTTTATTAAATAAAGTATTTGTGTGTGTTTCCTTTTTATTACTGGGTTAGTAATGGGAGTGTCTGGTAGACACTCCTCCATTCCTGGCACCAGCTGTGTTTTTGGACAATTCACAGCTGACTTTAACCCCAACTACCATTACCCTGATTGCCACCGCACCAGGGCAAGCGAGAAGAGCTTGGCAAAGTCCTAGAATTGCTGCATCTCATGTGAAGGTGTGGTTGTCTACCCGTAACATCAAACTTAAAGTGCCCTCTATGAAGCAGAAATTTAATGTTACCAGGAGAGTCTTTTTCATGGCTCAGATATCGTGAAAAGTAGTTCGTTCCTTGCTTTGACCAGGAAGACAAGTTGGTTTATTGCATCAATGTCGAAGGTTTGATGGGTCAATTCAAAATCCAATATGATCCAGCGCAATGGCGTCTTTTTATAGATTCTTCAAAAAGAAGTCTCAAAGCAATTTTACTCCACAACGGCGGTTTTTACGCTTCCATCCCTGCAGGTCATTCCATACACTTGAAAGAAACCTAGGAGAAATTGGAATTGGTTCTTCATAAACTTAAATATGAAGACCACGGTTGGAAAGTGTGTGGGGATTTGAAGGTCCTGTGCATGCTGCTTGGGCAATAAGCCGAGTATACCAAATACCCTTGTTTTCTTTGACTGTGGGACCAGTCGAGACTGACAAAATCACTGGACCAAGAAGAGTTGGCAGCCGAGGGTGCTCACAGTCGGTGGAAAAAATGCCCTCCGAGAAACTTTGGTACCTCCCTATAAAGTTCTTCTACCACCTCTCCACATAAAATTGGACTTGATGAAACAATTCGTAAAATCACTTCCAAGAGATGGGGAATGCTTCAAATACTTGGTCACCAAGTTTCCAAGCCTATCGGAGGCAAAATTGTGTGAAGGTGTGTTGGTCGGCCCAGACATTAGAAGGCTTATAGCTGATAAAGAGTTTGTCAATACCATGACGGATCCTCAAAAACAAGGGTGGATTGCATTTAAAGAGGTCGTAGAGAAATTTTTAGGCAATAAAAAAAATCCTGACTACAAAAAGATCGTTGGACGAATGCTGAAAGCATTTCAAGCTTTAGACTGCCTGATGAGTTTGAAAATTCTTCCGTTCCCACCTTGAATACTTTACTGAAAATTTGGGAGATGTGAGTGAAGAGCAAGGTGAACGAGTCCGCCAGGACATTAAAGAGATCTATTATCTATCTATTATCTATCTATCTATTATCTATCTTTCTATCTATCTATTATCCATGTATTATCTATCTATTATCTATCTATTATCTATCTATCTATTATCTATTTATTATCTATTATCTATCTATTTACCGTATCTTTCTATCTATCTATTATCTATCTGTCATCTATCTATTATCTATGTATCTATCTATCTTTCTATCTATTATCTATCTATTATCCATATACCGTATTATCTATTTATTATCTATTATCTAACTATCTATTATCTATTATCTATCTGTCATCTATTATCTATGTATCTATCTTTCTATCTATTATCCATATACGTATTATCTAACTATCTATCTATTATCTAATTTCTATCTATCCATTATCTATCTCTCTATCTATTATCTATGTATCTATCTATCTTTCTATCTATTATCTATCTATTGTCCATATATTATCTATTAATTATCTAACTATCTCTTATCTATCTATTATCAATCTATTACCTATTATCTATCTATCATCTATCTATTCTCTATGTATCTATTATCTACTAGCTTTTTCCAGCCAGCTAACGCTCGGCACGCTCATTGCTATCTAATTAACACTGCTGGTGATTAAAGTAAAGTAAATAATGACAACATTCAATAGCGCTGACGCAGGTGGTAAATTGACTTAAAATGAAGTTAATAACAGTGTGTAGACGGAGCCTCGTGTGGTAATGTGGGGATGGAGCCTCGTGTGGTAATGTGTGAGGACGGAGCCTCTTGTGGTAATGTGTGGGGATGGAGCCTCATGTGGTAATTTGTGTGGATGGAGCCTCGTGTGGTAATGTGTGAGGACGGAGCCTCGTGTGGTAATGTGTGGGGACGCAGCCTCGTGTGGTAATGTGTGAGGACGGAGCCTCGTGTGGTAATGTGTGGGGACGGAGCCTCGTGTGGTAATGTGTGGGGACGCAGCCTCGTGTGGTAATGTGTGAGGACGGAGCCTCGTGTGGTAATGTGTGGGGACGGAGCCTCGTGTGGTAATGTGTGGGGACGCAGCCTCGTGTGGTAATGTGTGAGGACGGAGCCTCGTGTGGTAATGTGTGGGGACGCAGCCTCGTGTGGTAATGTGTGAGGACGGAGCCTCGTGTGGTAATGTGTGAGGATGGAGCCTCGTGTGGTAATGTGGGGGGACGGATCCTCGTGTGGTAATGTGGGGGGACGGAGCCTCGTGTGGTAATGTGTGAGGACGGAGCCTCGTGTGGTAATGTGTGGGGACGGAGCCTCGTGTGGTAATGTGTGGGGACGGAGCCTCGTGTGGTAATGTGTGGGGACGGAGCCTCGTGTGGTAATGTGTGGGGACACAGCCTCGTGTGGTAATGTGGGGGGGCGGAGCCTCGTGTGGTAATGTGCGGGGACGGAGCCTCGTGTGGTAATGTGTGGGGACGGAGCCTCGTGTGGTAATGTGTGAGGACACAGCCTCGTCTGGTAATGTGGGGGGGCGGAGCCTCGTGTGGTAATGTTGGGGAACGGAGCCTCGTGTGGTAATGTGTGAGGACACAGCCTCATGTGGTAATGTGGGGGGGCGGAGCCTCGTGTGGTAATGTGTGGGGGAACGGAGCCTCGTGTGGTAATGTGTGGGGGAACGGAGCCTCGTGTGGTAATGTGGGGGAACGGAGCCTTGTGTGGTAATGTGTGGGGACAGAGCCTCGTGTGGTAATGTGTGGGGACGGAGCCTCGTGTGGTAATGTGGGGGGACGGAGCCTCGTGTGGTAATGTGTGAGGACAGAGCCTCGTGTGGTAATGTGTGGGGACGGAGCCTCGTGTGGTAATGTGTGAGGACAGAGCCTCGTGTGGTAATGTGTGGGGACGGAGCCTCGTGTGGCAATGTGTGAGGACAGAGCCTCGTGTGGTAATGTGTGGGGACGGAGCCTCGTGTGGTAATGTGTGAGGACAGAGCCTCATGTGGTAATGTGCGGGGACGGAGCCTTGTGTGGTAATGTGGGGGAATGGAGCCTCGTGTGGTAATGTGTGTGGACGGAGCCTCGTGTGGTAATGTGGGGGGACGGAGCCTTGTGTGGTAATGTGGGGGAATGGAGCCTCGTATGGTAATGTGTGTGGACGGAGCCTCGTGTGGTAATGTGCGGGGACGGAGCCTTGTGTGGTAATGTGGGGGAATGGAGCCTCGTGTGGTAATGTGTGGGAACGGAGCCTCGTGTGGTAATGTGTGAGGACACAGCCTCGTGTGGTAATGTGTGGGGGAACGGAGCCTCGTGTGGTAATGTGTGGGGGAACGGAGCCTCGTGTGGTAATGTGTGGGGACAGAGCCTCGTGTGGTAATGTGTGGGGACGGAGCCTCGTGTGGTAATGTGGGGGGGACAGAGCCTCGTGTGGTAATGTGTGAGGACAGAGCCTCGTGTGGTAATGTGTGGGGACGGAGCCTCGTGTGGTAATGTGGGGGGACGGATCCTTGTGTGGTAATGTGGGGGGACGGAGCCTCGTGTGGTAATGTGTGAGGACGGAGCCTCGTGTGGTAATGTGTGGGGACGGAGCCTCGTGTGGTAATGTGTGGGGACGGAGCCTCGTGTGGTAATGTGTGGGGATGGAGCCTCGTGTGGTAATGTGTGGGGACACAGCCTCGTGTGGTAATGTGGGGGGGCGGAGCCTCGTGTGGTAATGTGCGGGGACGGAGCCTCGTGTGGTAATGTGTGGGGACGGAGCCTCGTGTGGTAATGTGTGAGGACACAGCCTCGTGTGGTAATGTGGGGGGGGCGGAGCCTCGTGTGGTAATGTTGGGGAACGGAGCCTCGTGTGGTAATGTGTGAGGACACAGCCTCGTGTGGTAATGTGGGGGGGCGGATCCTCGTGTGGTAATGTGTGGGGGAACGGAGCCTCGTGTGGTAATGTGTGGGGGAACGGAGCCTCGTGTGGTAATGTGGGGGAACGGAGCCTCGTGTGGTAATGTGTGGGGACAGAGCCTCGTGTGGTAATGTGTGGGGACGGAGCCTCGTGTGGTAATGTGGGGGGACGGAGCCTCGTGTGGTAATGTGTGAGGACAGAGCCTCGTGTGGTAATGTGTGGGGACGGAGCCTCGTGTGGTAATGTGTGAGGACAGAGCCTCGTGTGGTAATGTGTGGGGACGGAGCCTCGTGTGGTAATGTGTGAGGACAGAGCCTCGTGTGGTAATGTGTGGGGACGGAGCCTCGTGTGGTAATGTGTGAGGACAGAGCCTCGTGTGGTAATGTGCGGGGACGGAGCCTTGTGTGGTAATGTGGGGGAATGGAGCCTCGTGTGGTAATGTGTGTGGACGGAGCATCGTGTGGTAATGTGGGGGGATGGAGCCTTGTGTGGTAATGTGGGGGAATGGAGCCTCGTGTGGTAATGTGTGTGGACGGAGCCTCGTGTGGTAATGTGCGGGGACGGAGCCTTGTGTGGTAATGTGGGGGAATGGAGCCTCGTGTGGTAATGTGTGGGAACGGAGCCTCGTGTGGTAATGTGTGAGGACACAGCCTCGTGTGGTAATGTGTGGGGGAACGGAGCCTCGTGTGGTAATGTGTGGGGGAACGGAGCCTCGTGTGGTAATGTGGGGGAACGGAGCCTCGTGTGGTAATGTGTGGGGACAGAGCCTCGTGTGGTAATGTGTGGGGACGGAGCCTCGTGTAGTAATGTGGGGGGACGGAGCCTCGTGTGGTAATGTGTGAGGACAGAGCCTCGTGTGGTAATGTGTGGGGACGGAGCCTCATGTGGTAATGTGTGAGGACAGAGCCTCGTGTGGTAATGTGTGGGGATGGAGCCTCGTGTGGTAATGTGTGAGGACAGAACCTCGTGTGGTAATGTGCGGGGACGGAGCCTTGTGTGGTAATGTGGGGGAATGGAGCCTCGTGTGGTAATGTGTGTGGACGGAGCCTCGTGTGGTAATGTGGGGGGACAAAGCATCGTGTGGTAATGTGGGGGGATGGAGCATCACGTGGTAATGTGCGGGGAGGGAGCCTCGTGTGGTAATGTGGGGGAATGGAGCCTCGTGTGGTAATGTGTGGGGACGGAGCCTCGTGTGGTAATGTGGGGGGACGGAGCCTCGTGTGGTAATGTGTGGGGACGGAGCCTCGTGTGGTAATGTGTGTGGACAGAGCCTCGTGTGGTAATGTGTAGGAACGGAGCCTCGTGTGGTAATGTGTGGGGACAGAGCCTCGTGTGGGAATGTGTGTGGACAGAGCCTCGTGTGGTAATGTGTGGGGACGGAGCATCGTGTGGTAATGTGTGGGGACGGAGCCTCGTGTGGTAATGTGTTGGGACAGAGCTTCGTGTGGTAATGTGGGGGGACAGACCATCGTGTGGTAATGTGTGGGGACGGAGCCTCGTGTGGTAATGTGTGTGGACGGAGCCTCGTGTGGTAATGTGTGGGGACGGAGCCTCGTGTGGTAATGTGTGGAGATGGAGCCTCGTGTGGTAATGTGGGGGGGTGGGATTATGTGTAGTAATGTGGTGGGGGGGCGGAATTATGTGTGGTAATGCGGTGGGGGGTGGGATCATGTGTGGTGATGTGGTGTGGGGGCCGTATTATGTGTGGTAATGTGGTGGGGGCGGGATTATGTGTGGTGTTGGGGGGCAGGATTTTGTGTGGTGATGTGGTGGGGGCGGGATTATGTGTGATGATGTGTTGGGTGGCGGGATTATGTGTGGTGATGTGGTGGGGGCGGGATTATGTCTGGTGATGTGTTGGGGGGCGGGATTATGTGTTGTGATGTGGTGGGGGGCGGGATTATGTGTTGTGATGTGGTGGGGGCGGGATTATGTGTGGTGATGTGGTAGGGGGCGAGATTATGTGTGATAATGTGGTGGGGGCGGTATTATATGTGGTGGGGGGTGGGATTAAGTGTGGTGCTGTGGTGGGGGGCGGTATTATGTGTGGTGGGGGTGGGATTATGTGTGGTGATGTGGTTGGGGGCGGGATTATGTGTGGTGATGTGGTGGGTGGCGGGATTATGTGTGGTAATGTGGTGGGGGGCGGGATTATGTGTGGTAATGGGGGGGCGCGATTATGTGTGGTGTTGGGGGGCAGGATTATGTGTGGTGATGTGATGGGGGGCGGGATTATGTGTGGTGATGTGTTGGGGGGCGGGATTATGTGTGGTGATGTGTTGGGGGCAGGATTATGTGTGGTGATGTAGTGGGGGGCGGAGCTGCTGTGCAGGGGGCGGGATTAGTGAGTAATCACGATGCCTCTTATATATATAGATCTGTCATCTATCTATTATCTATATATCTATCTTTGAATCTATCATCTATTATCCATATATTATCTATCATCTATCTATTATCTATATCTTAGCATATCTTTAACACATAAAAATCTGTAATTTCTATTCTGCATTCTATATATTCTGATACATATTACATGGATGTCACACAGAAAACCAGTAACAATAGGCCGCCTCATGTGTTCATTTTTTTGAGCAGACGTGTGCAGGCGCCTTAGGTATGGTGTGATTTTTTTTTTTCTCATACATTTATGCCTTTTCCCATATGCTATGATATTGTAAACAATAAAAACCTTTTCTATTTTATTATTTTTTTGAACATAACACATCCTGATATATTAAGATGAAATGGATCAGTGCACAAATTGTAGCAATGACGTAAAGAATAAAATGATAAATGATCCGATGCCGCGAGCTGCATTCTGCCCTGATCGCTCACCACTGTCCGCCTTTCACTTGCAGACGCCGTGTTATTCCTGCTGTAATGTCAATTACTGGGATATTTAGCCTCTTGAGGGCATTTTCTCAGGTTTGATATTGGCTGGACACATGGGATCAGTAATTTCGCGCCTCTGGACTTAGCACTGCGACAAATACTTATGTGATAGTGACAAACACAGAAAAGTCGACATATTGTGGCTCGTCAGGACCTGACATTATCTACATACAGGTGTGGCCGCCATTATTGCCACACTTCATTGATTAATATATAGAAGCCAATAAGTCGCATTCATGAAGATGTTTCACCATTTTTCTGGCTTAAAACACCTTCAAATATACAAAAAAAAATCCTGGAAGTTGAGGAAAAATTTGACCTTTTTACACCAGTCGCCTCCGGTTTCGTCATGATGCGCAGAGCTGGGGTGGGACGGGACATGGTGAAGCCCGCAGAACAAATTCTTCAAAATTTTCAACACTTTGGTGGAAATTACACCTGATAAGTACTTTGTATCTCTGCAGAGACGTGCAGCTCTCAGAAGACGCGCCTAATGCAATGTGCTGTGCACTTTTTTTTGTAAAATTACAATTAGCCTTGAACTAGCAATGATCTAATCTTCTAAAGGTCAGATTCACCAGTTTTAGGGTATGTGCACACGTTCAGGTTTTTTTGCATAAAACTAATTAAAAACACATACATTATGCATTCTATCATTTAGAGCGCATTCTGCAATTTTTGTGCACATGATGTGTTTTTTTCCGTGAAAAAAACGCATCGCTGTAAAAAAAAGCAGCATGTTCATTAATTTTGCGTTTTTTCGCGTTTTTCCCGCTATTCTAGGCATTTGGAAAAAACGCAAGAAAAAACGCATCAAAAACGCATAAAAAACGCGCAACAAATACATCAAAACCGCGAAAAAAAAGCGAAAAAAACGCATGTGGATTTTTTGGCAGAAATGTCAGGTTTTTGTCAGGAAAATTTCTGCCAGAAATCCTAACGTGTGCACATAGCCTTAGGGTACGTGTCCACCTTCAGGATGGCCGGCGATTTGGCGGAGTGGCAAACCCGCACCGCGCTAAGCTCCGCCCCTTGTGTGAAGCGATGATGCCGGATGCGTTCATTGCACCCCACACATAGGGCCCTGTGCTATACCTTGCGGCGCAGCGGCGCCGCAAGGTATACGGACATGCTGCGATTTTAAAAGACGCGCCGCATGTCCGGAGTCACAGGGCCGCCGCATGCGTGTTACCACGCATAGTGGAGACGGGGTTTCATTAAATCCCCTCCACTATTCTGTAACATCTGGACGCTGCGTGTTTGACGCTGCGTCTCTATGCAGCGTCAAACACGCAGCGTTTACTGCACGTGGAAACATACCCTTATAGAGTTTTTCCTAAATTAGGCCCGATAAAAACTACTACAAAGTCTCCAGTTACCCTAAAAAGATATGGGTAACACTCTGAGGTTTCCTAGGACTGTAGTCACCCCCTTTCAGGATCTTTAATGCATACTCAGTCTTATTTATTGACGTCAAAGTGACGGATGGTAATCGGCAGCAACCAAAAGCCTGTTCCTCACACAACAGTCTACTTCACTGCTGTGCTGTCACGCACTATCCGTACCGATTAGTCAGTGATTTATGGCTTTGTGAGCTGTGACGTGCTCTTGCTATCCAGATTCACCCCAAAATGGCTGTTGCATTCCCTGCCTCTGCTTTTATACTGGATGTAATAAACATATGAGTTTATGTATCTACAAGAAGTCTCAAAAACACTTCAATTAATATTCAATTGTACAGTAGCGTTCAGGCCCTGTATGTCTGTTTTGCTACTCTGTATTCTGATACCTTTATGTTGTTTATTAATTGTTTGATACATTGTAACAATAAACTTTGAATTATTTTATACTAGTTCTCAGTTCCTTTATGCACAGAGACCCAATGTCTCAGGCAGTGTTTTTTTTTTGCATTTGCATTTTCTGAGGTGTCTTTATATTTATGATCCAGTGTATTGATCAGTAAATACCACAGGTAAAACAAGTTGGATACAATTGACTAAATTAGATTTGCCTTGAAGATTAACATTCCTCAGGTAATAGTTTGGCTTTTGTCTTTAGACGCGCTCCACATCACATCGGTCAGACATTACACAGCTTATTGTTATTGCATTTCCCAAAACACAAATTAATCATTCTGAGCTGCAGAATTAGGTTTTAAAAAAAGGGTAACAGCTAAGTAGGTGTGAGCCACTGGAAAGTAGCAGGAAATATCCAGCGCTCTTTCAGACGGTCACAGTTTCTTCAATTGATTCACATTTTTGGATTCATACAAGAACCACATATATCTGTCTGTATATGCTGCCGTCAGCCAGTCCGTTCTTTAGGCACACAAGTATTTGTACCAGAGGACACAACCGCTGTGTTATGCCCAGAACTGGTTCCTAGGGGCGGAGCATGATGCCAGGATCTTCTTTGATCTTTGGTCAAGTCCTGTTGACCTTTGGAGTTTTAATTTGACACATTTTGGGCAGGTGACAATGAAATAAAAACATTATCTTATTGTCACGGGGCTACCACGACAGAGAGGTTCCAGAGAACCGCAGCGCTCTGGGCCTCGTTCACACACAGGGAACAGAAGGTCTTCACCTGTGTTCTGACCTGGCTGCTTTGTGCCAGCAGTGCAGGAGTTAACCTTATTGCTTAGTTGCTGAGAGCTGAGTCTCTCTCAGCTGAAGTGGATTTTGTAATCTGATCCTCTATATAGATCCAGTCCTGACTTCAGGTATTGTCAGTGATCAGTTCTACTGCCTGTCTTGGAGGTTGAAGGAGCGTAGTGTTGATGTTGGATGTTGGAGGTTTATTTACAGAGATTGGTGTCTGCTGTTTTGGTTGCATGTTTAACCTGTTTTCCTTCCTAGTTTATTCCTTCTCTTCCCTTCTCTGTGTTTCCTCTGTGGTTGTGTGAGCATTTGGTGAGTTTGAGACTTTTAGTTACCTTGTCTGTATACCCTGTTATTTGTTGTATTATTACACTGGTGCAGTCCACCTCCTTTGGGGGGAGAGGGGGCCACTGATACGGGCCTGCACAGGAGACAAGGATACGCTGGCGGCTCAGGTCTCCTAACCATCATAGGTACCCCCCAAGATAAGGGAAAGCCAGGGCCCCATTATAGTGGTAGGGACAGGTGCGGGTCCCAGCACGCCGTCATGCCCCTTTATCGCCTGCTTACGGCGTGACACTAATTGACACACAGGCTTTAGTAGAGTGGACTGCCCCTGAAATCCTGCCTGCATGCACAGATACTCGATCACTCCTATATGTCTGCTTCTAGTACCTATGTATACTGATCAACTCTGAAATTTACAAAATGGAAATATTTACACCCCAGTCCTTAAAACACCTACTTTTTATGCAAATTAACTTAATCAGGTTTATGCAAATTTGCGCAAACCTCCCCTACACTAATGCAGTGACGCCAGTAAGTAATCTCTCAGAGGAGCGGGAAGTAAAAACAAGGCTCTGAATTTATTTTTCATCAGCTCTCAGAACCAAACCATTTTTGGCGTTTTGGTCTGAACCTTTTTTTGAGGTCTGAAATAATTTTGGTATTTGGAGTCTGAATTAATTTTCTTATCTGGTTTTGTTTTGAATTAAAGGGGGTTGCCAACTGAAGTTAAGGATAAGTGATAATTTATAGATCGGAGGGGGTCTGACCACAGGGATCCACATCAACCAATCTGAAGAGCGGGGCATTTTTAATCCTATGATAATGGAGCAGCAGAGCGCAGGCTCGGCAGCTGCTCCATTCATTCCCTATGGGGCTGCTGAGTAAGGCTATGTTCACACTTTGTGGATTTCACTGCGGATTTTTCCGCAGCAGAATTCCAAAATCCGCAGTGAAAACCCGTTGCGGTTTTTACTGCGGATTTATCGCGGTTTTTACTGCGTTTTCTTCTGCGGATTTTCATCTGCATTTTCCTATTGGAGCAGGTGAAAATCCGCAGAAAAGAAGTGACATGCTGCGGAATGTAATCCGCTGCGTTTCCGCACGGATTTTTCTGCAGCATGTGCACAGCGTTTTTTGTTTGCCATAGGTTTACATTGTAATGTAAACTCATGGGAAACTCCTGCGGATCCGCAGCGGTCAAATCCACTGCGGATCCGCAGCAAAATCCGCAAAGTGTGAACATAGCCTAATACTTGCAATTGTCCCGTGCACCGCTCTGGTGTCTGTACACACTTGGTGCAACTCTCCACAAGGTTGTAGCAGTACAGAGAAATCCACGAACCATACTTCCTCCACAACGTTTCAGCCGCACAGGGCCTTTACCAAGCCATAAAAAATGCATATCTCTTTTATTGCTTGATAAAGGCCCCGTGCGGCTAAAACGTTGTCATTTTTCTGCAGTAATTCCTGGGTTTCTCCACTTTTTCCAGTAATGTCATAGAGAATAGACGAAGTGGCGTTTGGGTTTATGCGCTGACGCTCCACTCTAATGACAAATGGTGCCGATCCCAGTGCAGTGCTCGGACCCCCACCGACTTATATGTATTATACTTTTGTATTATTTTTATTCTTTGTAACTCCGGTGTAGAGATACATTTTTTTAAACATTCTCTTCTCCATGGACCATCCAACATGTGAAGCCGTAAACTGCTGCGAACGACTGTGTCATCTATCGCTCCATTGTTGTGGATGCTGCTTGTGTTACAGGCAATGCTTCTCTGCGGTAATGGAGGGGTGCAGCCTTGTGCTGCGCAGGGGAATGTGAGCATCGCGCCTCTGACACTTTACCTTTGTTTGCACAGATCATAATTTTATTTAAAAAGCATTATTATTATATGCAATGTAGAAAGAGTCATAAGAGCTAGAAATATATATAATAAAAAACACGACAACATAATCACCAATGACCTTCCTCGGTACAGTGTATCAGTGTAAAATCCACGCTGTTTACCTCTCAGACCTGAAGGTTGGTATCGGGCTATGTTCACATGCTGTTTTTTTTTCTGCAGCGAACACCTTCCCTCTGGGCAGTAAAATGCTGTAGTTTTTTGTACAGATTACATGTATGATTTGTTTGCAGTATTTGTTTAATAAAGTTAGTTTTATTCACCAAAAACTCTGTTTACTGTGAATTCTGCACTTTCTATGGGTGGAAAAACGCTGCTAAACCGTTCTCAAATGCAATCAGGAAAAAAAAAACAAGTTTGCCCGTAAGATTTCTGACATCTCGTAGTTTTTTCTGCTAGTGTAAAATGGGGCTTTTCTGCAGAAAAAAATCACAGCAAGAACATGAACAAAGTGCGAACACGGCCGTAGGACCAGACAGGTTTCAGATTGTAACCAACAATGTTGCTGTTTCTTGATGGAAAGCAGAGAATAGTGAGGAAAATAAAATAAAAGGATGTTAAAAAGTTGAAGAATTTGTTTTATTATTACACATCTTCATGGTTCCCATTCCCAGCACAGGTGCACACGCTTATTCACACATTGATGTATCTGATGTGTGCAGACGCAATAATTCAGTGCAATTGGCATTTTTATGATCCCGGAATGAATTTACTTGATTAATGAAGGTCACAGCCGTACAGTCATCTGCTCGGGCCACTCCAAGAGAATTTACCAGCACTTGTATGTGAACATGAATACAATCCACAGGGTCACAGCCCTGCATTGCCAAGGTTAATGATAACATTAAGTAGAAAGCCTTCTATTCATAGGCAGCAGAGGTGTAGTGAACATAGGGGGTTACCTTATAGAATATGGCTCCCGTCACATTACATTTAGGCTGAAAATAATCTCATTGCTGTAGGGATTTGTGATATGCTCATGTTCATCTACCATATAGTTAGTTTATTTCCAGTAATAGACAACCACCTGCAGCCACCACTAGGGGGAGCTCCCTGTATACAGAGATACATGATAAGATCCTGTCTGCAGCCACCACTAGAGGGAGCTCCCTGTATACAGAGATACATGATAAGATCCTGTCTGCAGCCACCACTAGGGGGAGCTCCCTGTATACAGAGATACATGATAAGATCCTGTCTGCAGCCACCACTAGGGGGAGCTCCCTGTATACAGAGATGCCTGATAAGATCCTGTCTGCAGCCACCACTAGGGGGAGCTCCCTGTATACAGAGATACATGATAAGATCTTGTCTGCAGTCACCACTAGGGGGAGCTCCCTGTATACAGAGATACATGATAAGATCCTGTCTGCAGCCACCACTAGGGGGAGCTCCCTGTATACAGAGATACATGATAAGATCCTGTCTGCAGCCACCACTAGGGGGAGCTCCCTGTATACAGAGATACATGATAAGATCCTGTCTACAGTCACCACTAGGGGGAGCTCCCTGTATACAGAGATACATGATAAGATCCTGTCTGCAGCCACCACTAGGGGGAGCTCCCTGTATACAGAGATACATGATAAGATCCTGTCTGCAGCCACCACTAGGGGGAGCTCCCTGTATACAGAGATACATGATAAGATCCTGTCTGCAGCCACCATTAGGGGGAGCTCCCTGTATACAGAGATACATGATAAGATCCTGTCTACAGTCACCACTAGGGGGAGCTCCCTGTATACAGAGATACATGATAAGATCCTGTCTGCAGCCACCATTAGGGGGAGCTCCCTGTATACAGAGATACATGATAAGATCCTGTCTACAGTCACCACTAGGGGGAGCTCCCTGTATACAGAGATACATGATAAGATCCTGTCTGCAGCCACCACTAGGGGGAGCTCCCTGTATACAGAGATACATGATAAGATCCTGTCTACAGTCACCACTAGGGGGAGCTCCCTGTATACAGAGATACATGATAAGATCCTGTCTGCAGTCACCACTAGGGGGAGCTCCCTGTATACAGAGATACATGATAAGATCCTGTCTGCAGCCACCACTAGGGGGAGCTCCCTGTATACAGAGATACATGATAAGATCCTGTCTGCAGCCACCACTAGGGGGAGCTCCCTGTATACAGAGATACATGATAAGATCCTGTCTGCAGCCACCACTAGGGGGAGCTCCCTGTATACAGAGATACATGATAAGATCCTGTCTGCAGCCACCACTAGGGGGAGCTCCCTGTATACAGAGATACATGATAAGATCCTGTCTGCAGCCACCACAAGGGGGCGCTCCCTGTATACAGAGATACATGATAAGATCCTGTCTGCAGCCACCACTAGGTGGAGCTCCCTGTATACAGAGATACATGATAAGATTCTGTCTGCAGCCACCACTAGGGGGCGCTCCCTGTATACAGAGATACATGATAAGATCCTGTCTTCAGCCACCACTAGGGGGAGCTCCCAGTATACAGAGATACATGATAAGATTCTGTCTGCAGCCAACACTAGGGGGAGCTCCCTGTATACAGAGATACATGATAAGATTCTGTCTGCAGCCACCACTAGGGGGCGCTCCCTGTATACAGAGATACATGATAAGATTCTGTCTGCAGCCACCACTAGGGGGAGCTCCC
Organism: Ranitomeya imitator; assembly: GCF_032444005.1. Lineage (NCBI taxonomy): Eukaryota > Metazoa > Chordata > Amphibia > Anura > Dendrobatidae > Ranitomeya > Ranitomeya imitator. The sequence goes on along the minus strand of NC_091287.1, from coordinate 17,612,238 downwards.
TGTATACAGGGATACATGATAAGATTCTGTCTGCAGCCAACACTAGGGGGAGCTCCCTGTATACAGAGATACATGATAAGATCCTGTCTGCAGCCTCCACTAGGGGGAGCTCCCTGTATACAGAGATACATGATAAGATCCTGTCTGCAGCCTCCACTAGGGGGAGTTCCCTGTATACAGAGATACATGATAAGATCCTGTCTGCAGCCTCCACTAGGGGGAGCTCCCTGTATACAGAGATACATGATAAGATCCTGTCTGCAGCCACCACTAGGGGGAGCTCCCTGTATACAGAGATACATGATAAGATCCTGTCTGCAGCCACCACTAGGGGGAGCTCCCTGTATACAGAGATACATGATAAGATTCTGTCTGCAGTCTCCACTAGGGGGAGCTCCCTGTATACAGAGATACATGATAAGATCCTGTCTGCAGTCACCACTAGGGGGAGCTCCCTGTATACAGAGATACATGATAAGATCCTGTCTGCAGCCTCCACTAGGGGGAGTTCCCTGTATACAGAGATACATGATAAGATCCTGTCTGCAGCCTCCACTAGGGGGAGCTCCCTGTATACAGAGATACACGATAAGGTCCTGTCTGCAGTCACCACTAGGGGGAGCTCCCTGTATACAGAGATGCACGATAAGATCCTGTCTGCAGTCACCACTAGGGGGAGCTCCCTGTATACAGAGATGCACGATAAGATCCTGTCTGCAGTCACCACTAGGGGGAGCTCCCTGTATACAGAGATGCATGATAAGATCCTGTCTGCAGTCACCACTAGGGGGAGCTCCCTGTATACAGAGATACATGATAAGATCCTGTCTGCAGCCACCACTAGGGGGAGCTCCCTGTATACAGAGATACATGATAAGATCCTGTCTGCAGCCACCACTAGGGGGAGCTCCCTGTATACAGAGATACATGATAAGATTCTGTCTGCAGCCACCACTAGGGGGAGCTCCCTGTATACAGAGATACATGATAACATCCTGTCTGCAGCCACCACTAGGGGGAGCTCCCTGTATACAGAGATACATGATAAGATCCTGTCTTCAGCCACCACTAGGGGAAGCTCCCTGTATACAGAGATACATGATAAGATCCTGTCTGCAGCCACCACTAGGGGGAGCTCCCTGTATACAGAGATGCATGATAACATCCTGTCTGCAGCCACCACTAGGGGGAGCTCCCTGTATACAGAGATGCATGATAAGATCCTGTCTTCAGCCACCACTAGGGGGCGCTCCCTGTATACAGAGATACATGATAAGATCCTGTCTGCAGCCACCACTAGGGGGAGCTCCCTGTATACAGAGATACATGATAAGATCCTGTCTGCAGCCACCACTAGGGGGAGCTCCCTGTATACAGGGATACATGATAAGATCCTGTCTGCAGCCACCACTAGGGGGAGCTCCCTGTATACAGAGATACATGATAAGATTCTGTCTGCAGCCACCACTAGGGGGAGCTCCCTGTATACAGAGATACATGATAAGATTCTGTCTGCAGCCACCACTAGGGGGAGCTCCCTGTATACAGAGATACATGATAAGATCCTGTCTTCAGCCACCACTAGGGGGAGCTCCCTGTATACAGAGATACATGATAAGATTCTGTCTGCAGCCACCACTAGGGGGCGCTCCCTGTATACAGGGATACATGATAAGATCCTGTCTGCAGCCACCACTAGGGGGAGCTCCCTGTATACAGAGATACATGGTAAGATCCTGTCTGCAGTCACCACAAGGGGGAGCTCCCTGTATACAGAGATACATGATAAGATCCTGTCTGCAGCCACCACTAGGGGGAGCTCCCTGTATACAGAGATACATGATAAGATCCTGTCTGCAGCCACCACTAGGGGGAGCTCCCTGTATACAGAGATGCATGATAAGGTCCTGTCTGCAGCCACCACTAGGGGGAGCTCCCTGTATACAGAGATGCATGATAAGATCCTGTCTGCAGTCACCACTAGGGGGAGCTCCCTGTATACAGAGATGCATGATAAGATCCTGTCTGCAGTCACCACTAGGGGGAGCTCCCTGTATACAGAGATACATGATAAGATCCTGTCTGCAGCCACCACTAGGGGGAGCTCCCTGTATACAGAGATACATGATAAGATCCTGTCTGCAGCCACCACTAGGGGGAGCTCCCTGTATACAGGGATACATGATAAGATCCTGTCTGCAGCCACCACTAGGGGGAGCTCCCTGTATACAGAGATACATGATAAGATCCTGTCTGCAGCCACCACTAGGGGGAGCTCCCTGTATACAGAGATACATGATAAGATTCTGTCTGCAGCCACCACTAGGGGGAGCTCCCTGTATACAGAGATACATGATAACATCCTGTCTGCAGCCACCACTAGGGGGAGCTCCCTGTATACAGAGATACATGATAAGATCCTGTCTTCAGCCACCACTAGGGGAAGCTCCCTGTATACAGAGATACATGATAAGATTCTGTCTGCAGCCACCACTAGGGGGCGCTCCCTGTACACAGAGATACATGATAAGATCCTGTCTGCAGCCACCACTAGGGGGAGCTCCCTGTATACAGAGATACATGATAAGATCCTGTCTGCAGCCACCACTAGGGGGAGCTCCCTGTATACAGAGATACATGATAAGATTCTGTCTGCAGCCACCACTAGGGGGAGCTCCCTGTATACAGAGATACATGATAAGATCCTGTCTTCAGCCACCACTAGGGGGAGCTCCCTGTATACAGAGATACATGATAAGATTCTGTCTGCAGCCACCACTAGGGGGCGCTCCCTGTATACAGAGATACATGATAAGATCCTGTCTGCAGCCACCACTAGGGGGAGCTCCCTGTATACAGAGATACATGATAAGATCCTGTCTGCAGTCACCACAAGGGGGAGCTCCCTGTATACAGAGATACATGATAAGATCCTGTCTGCAGCCACCACTAGGGGGAGCTCCCTGTATACAGAGATACATGATAAGATCCTGTCTGCAGCCACCACTAGGGGGCGCTCCCTGTATACAGAGATACATGATAAGATCCTGTCTGCAGCCACCACTAGGGGGAGCTCCCTGTATACAGAGATACATGATAAGATTCTGCAGCCACCACTAGGGGGAGCTCCCTGTATACAGAGATACATGATAAGATCCTGTCTGCAGCCACCACTAGGGGGAGCTCCCTGTATACAGAGATACATGATAAGATACTGTCTGCAGCCACCACTAGGGGGAGCTCCCTGTATACAGAGATACATGATAAGATCCTGTCTGCAGCCACCACTAGGGGGAGCTCCCTGTATACAGAGATACATGATAAGATACTGTCTGCAGCCACCACTAGGGGGAGCTCCCTGTATACAGAGATACATGATAAGATCCTGTCTGCAGCCACCACTAGGGGGAGCTCCCTGTATACAGAGATACATGATAAGATACTGTCTGCAGCCACCACTAGGGGGAGCTCCCTGTATACAGAGATACATGATAAGATCCTGTCTGCAGCCACGACTAGGGGGAGCTCCCTGTATACAGAGATACATGATAAGATCCTGTCTGCACTCACCACAAGGGGGAGCTCCCTGTATACAGAGATACATGATAAGATCCTGTCTGCAGCCACCACTAGGGGGCGCTCCCTGTATACAGAGATACATGATAAGATCCTGTCTGCAGCCACCACTAGGGGGAGCTCCCTGTATACAGAGATACATGATAAGATTCTGTCTGCAGCCACCACTAGGGGGAGCTCCCTGTATACAGAGATACATGATAAGATCCTGTCTGCAGCCACCACTAGGGGGAGCTCCCTGTATACAGAGATACATGATAAGATACTGTCTGCAGCCACCACTAGGGGGAGCTCCCTGTATACAGAGATACATGATAAGATCCTGTCTGCAGCCACCACTAGGGGGAGCTCCCTGTATACAGAGATACATGATAAGATACTGTCTGCAGCCACCACTAGGGGGAGCTCCCTGTATACAGAGATACATGATAAGATCCTGTCTGCAGCCACCACTAGGGGGAGCTCCCTGTATACAGAGATACATGATAAGATACTGTCTGCAGCCACCACTAGGGGGAGCTCCCTGTATACAGAGATACATGATAAGATCCTGTCTGCAGCCACCACTAGGGGGAGCTCCCTGTATACAGAGATACATGATAAGATACTGTCTGCAGCCACCACTAGGGGGAGCTCCCAGTATACAGAGATACATGATAAGATTCTGTCTGCAGCCAACACTAGGGGGAGCTCCCTGTATACAGAGATACCTGATAAGATCCTGTCTGCAGTCACCACTAGAGGGAGCTCCCTGTATACAGAGATACATGATAAGATTCTGTCTGCAGCCACCACTAGGGGGCGCTCCCTGTATACAGAGATACATGATAAGATTCTGTCTGCAGCCACCACTAGGGGGAGCTCCCTGTATACAGAGATACATGATAAGATTCTGTCTGCAGCCACCACTAGGGGGCGCTCCCTGTATACAGAGATACATGATAAGATTCTGTCTGCAGCCACCACTAGGGGGAGCTCCCTGTATACAGAGATACATGATAAGATTCTGTCTGCAGCCACCACTAGGGGGCGCTCCCTGTATACAGAGATACATGATAAGATTCTGTCTGCAGCCACCACTAGGGGGCGCTCCCTGTATACAGAGATACATGATAAGATTCTGTCTGCAGCCAACACTAGGGGGAGCTCCCTTTATACAGAGATACATGATAAGATTCTGTCTGCAGCCACCACTAGGGGGCGCTCCCTGTATACAGAGATACATGATAAGATTCTGTCTGCAGCCACCACTAGGGGGCGCTCCCTGTATACAGAGATACATGATAAGATTCTGTCTGCAGCCACCACTAGGGGGAGCTCCCAGTATACAGAGATACATGATAAGATTCTGTCTGCAGCCACCACTAGGGGGAGCTCCCTGTATACAGTGATACATGATAAGATTCTGTCTGCAGCCACCACTAGGGGGAGCTCCCAGTATACAGAGATACATGATAAGATTCTGTCTGCAGCCACCACTAGGGGGAGCTCCCTGTATACAGTGATACATGATAAGATTCTGTCTGCAGCCACCACTAGGGGGAGCTCCCTGTATACAGTGATACATGATAAGATCCTGTCTGCAGCCACCACTAGGGGGAGCTCCCTGTATACAGAGATACATGATAAGATCCTGTCTGCAGCCACCACTAGGGGCAGCTCTCTGTATACAGAGATACATGATAAGATCCTGTCTGCAGCCACCACTAGGGGGAGCTCCCTGTATACAGAGATACATGATAAGATCCTGTCTGCAGCCTCCACTAGGGGGAGTTCCCTGTACACAGAGATACATGATAAGATCCTGTCTGCAGCCTCCACTAGGGGGAGCTCCCTGTATACAGAGATACATGATAAGATCCTGTCTGCAGCCACCACTAGGGGGAGCTCCCTGTATACAAAGATGCATGATAACATCCTGTCTGCAGTCACCACTAGTGGGAGCTCCCTGTATACAGAGATGCATGATAAGATCCTGTCTGCAGCCACCACTAGGGGGAGCTCCCTGTATACAGAGATACATGATAAGATCCTGTCTGCAGCCACCACTAGGGGGAGCTCCCTGTATACAGAGATACATGATAAGATTCTGTCTGCAGCCACCACTAGGGGGAGCTCCCTGTATACAGAGATACATGATAAGATTCTGTCTGCAGCCACCACTAGGGGGAGCTCCCTGTATACAGAGATACATGATAAGATTCTGTCTGCAGCCACCACTAGGGGGCGCTCCCTGTATACAGAGATACATGATAAGATTCTGTCTGCAGCCACCACTAGGGGGCGCTCCCTGTATACAGAGATACATGATAAGATCCTGTCTTCAGCCACCACTAGGGGGAGCTCCCAGTATACAGAGATACATGATAAGATTCTGTCTGCAGCCAACACTAGGGGGAGCTCCCTGTATACAGAGATACATGATAAGATTCTGTCTGCAGCCACCACTAGGGGGCGCTCCCTGTATACAGAGATACATGATAAGATTCTGTCTGCAGCCACCACTAGGGGGAGCTCCCAGTATACAGAGATACATGATAAGATTCGGTCTGCAGCCACCACTAGGGGGAGCTCCCAGTATACAGAGATACATGATAAGATTCGGTCTGCAGCCACCACTAGGGGGAGCTCCCTGTATACAGGGATACATGATAAGATTCTGTCTGCAGCCAACACTAGGGGGAGCTCCCTGTATACAGAGATACATGATAAGATCCTGTCTGCAGCCACCACTAGGGGGAGCTCTCTGTATACAGAGATACATGATAAGATCCTGTCTGCAGCCACCACTAGGGGGAGCTCCCTGTATACAGAGATACATGATAAGATCCTGTCTGCAGCCTCCACTAGGGGGAGCTCCCTGTATACAGAGATACATGATAAGATCCTGTCTGCAGCCTCCACTAGGGGGAGTTCCCTGTATACAGAGATACATGATAAGATCCTGTCTGCAGCCTCCACTAGGGGGAGCTCCCTGTATACAGAGATACATGATAAGATCCTGTCTGCAGCCACCACTAGGGGGAGCTCCCTGTATACAGAGATACATGATAAGATCCTGTCTGCAGCCGCCACTAGGGGGAGCTCCCTGTATACAGAGATGCATGATAACATCCTGTCTGCAGTCGCCACTAGGGGGAGCTCCCTGTATACAGAGATACATGATAAGATCCTGTCTGCAGCCACCACTAGGGGGAGCTCCCTGTATACAGAGATACATGATAAGATCCTGTCTGCAGTCACCACTAGGGGGAGCTCCCTGTATACAGAGGTACATGATAAGATCCTGCCTGCAGTCACCACTAGGGGGAGCTCCCTGTATACAGAGATACATGATAAGATCCTGCCTGCAGTCACCACTAGGGGGAGCTCCCTGTATCCAGAGATACATGATAAGATCCTGTCTGCAGCCACCACTAGGGGGAGTTCCGTGTATCCAGAGATACATGATGAGATCCTGTCTGCAGTCACCACTAGGGGGAGCTCCCTGTATCCAGAGATACATGATTAGATCCTGCCTGCAGCCACCACTAGGGGGAGCTCCCTGTATCCAGAGATGGAGCTCCCTGTATCCAGAGATACATGATAAGATCCTGTCTGCAGCCACCACTAGGGGGAGCTCCCTGTATACAGAGATACATGATAAGATCCTGTCTGCAGCCTCCACTAGGGGGAGTTCCCTGTATACAGAGATACATGATAAGATCCTGTCTGCAGCCTCCACTAGGGGGAGCTCCCTGTATACAAAGATGCATGATAACATCCTGTCTGCAGTCACCACTAGTGGGAGCTCCCTGTATCCAGAGATACATGATAAGATCCTGTCTGCAGCCACCACTAGGGGGAGCTCCCTGTATACAGAGATACATGATAAGATCCTGTCTGCAGCCTCCACTAGGGGGAGTTCCCTGTATACAGAGATACATGATAAGATCCTGTCTGCAGCCACCACTAGGGGGAGCTCCCTGTATACAAAGATGCATGATAACATCCTGTCTGCAGTCACCACTAGTGGGAGCTCCCTGTATACAGAGATGCATGATAAGATCCTGTCTGCAGCCACCACTAGGGGGAGCTCCCTGTATACAGAGATACATGATAAGATTCTGTCTGCAGCCACCACTAGAGGGAGCTCCCTGTATACAGAGATACATGATAAGATTCTGTCTGCAGCCACCACTAGGGGGAGCTCCCTGTATACAGAGATACATGATAAGATTCTGTCTGCAGCCACCACTAGGGGGCGCTCCCTGTATACAGAGATACATGATAAGATTCTGTCTGCAGCCACCACTAGGGGGCGCTCCCTGTATACAGAGATACATGATAAGATCCTGTCTTCAGCCACCACTAGGGGGAGCTCCCAGTATACAGAGATACATGATAAGATTCTGTCTGCAGCCAACACTAGGGGGAGCTCCCTGTATACAGAGATACATGATAAGATTCTGTCTGCAGCCACCACTAGGGGGCGCTCCCTGTATACAGAGATACATGATAAGATTCTGTCTGCAGCCACCACTAGGGGGAGCTCCCAGTATACAGAGATACATGATAAGATTCGGTCTGCAGCCACCACTAGGGGGAGCTCCCTGTATACAGGGATACATGATAAGATTCTGTCTGCAGCCAACACTAGGGGAAGCTCCCTGTATACAGAGATACATGATAAGATCCTGTCTGCAGCCACCACTAGGGGGAGCTCTCTGTATACAGAGATACATGATAAGATCCTGTCTGCAGCCACCACTAGGGGGAGCTCCCTGTATACAGAGATACATGATAAGATCCTGTCTGCAGCCTCCACTAGGGGGAGCTCCCTGTATACAGAGATACATGATAAGATCCTGTCTGCAGCCTCCACTAGGGGGAGTTCCCTGTATACAGAGATACATGATAAGATCCTGTCTGCAGCCTCCACTAGGGGGAGCTCCCTGTATACAGAGATACATGATAAGATCCTGTCTGCAGCCACCACTAGGGGGAGCTCCCTGTATACAGAGATACATGATAAGATCCTGTCTGCAGCCACCACTAGGGGGAGCTCCCTGTATACAGAGATGCATGATAACATCCTGTCTGCAGTCACCACTTGGGGGAGCTCCCTGTATACAGAGATACATGATAAGATCCTGTCTGCAGCCACCACTAGGGGGAGCTCCCTGTATACAGAGATACATGATAAGATCCTGTCTGCAGTCACCACTAGGGGGAGCTCCCTGTATACAGAGATACATGATAAGATCCTGCCTGCAGTCACCACTAGGGGGAGCTCCCTGTATACAGAGATACATGATAAGATCCTGCCTGCAGTCACCACTAGGGGGAGCTCCCTGTATCCAGAGATACATGATAAGGTCCTGTCTGCAGCCACCACTAGGGGGAGTTCCGTGTATCCAGGGATACATGATGAGATCCTGTCTGCAGTCACCACTAGGGGGAGCTCCCTGTATCCAGAGATACATGATTAGATCCTGCCTGCAGCCACCACTAGGGGGAGCTCCCTGTATCCAGAGATGGAGCTCCCTGTATCCAGAGATACATGATAAGATCCTGTCTGCAGCCACCACTAGGGGGAGTTCCCTGTATCCACAGATACATGATGAGATCCTGTCTGCAGCCACCACTAGGGGGAGCTTCCTGTATACAGAGATACATGATAAGATCCTGTCTGCAGCCACCACTAGGGGGAGCTCCCTGTATACAGAGATGCATGATAAAATCCTGTCTGCAGCCACCACTAGGGGGAGCTCCCTGTATACAGAGATGCATGATAAGATCCTGTCTGCAGTCACCACTAGGGTGAGCTCCCTGTATACAGAGATGCATGATAAGATCCTGTCTGCAGTCACCACTAGGGGGAGCTCCCTGTATACAGAGATACATGATAAGATTCTGTCTGCAGCCACCACTAGGGGGAGCTCCCTGTATACAGAGATACAAGATAAGATCCTGTCTGCAGCCACCACTAGGGGGAGCTCCCTGTATACAGAGATACATGATAAGATCCTGTCTGCAGTCACCACTAGGGGGAGCTCCCTGTATACAGAGATACATGATAAGATCCTGTCTGCAGTCACCACTAGGGGGAGCTCCCTGTATACAGAGATACATGATAAGATCCTGTCTGCAGTCACCACTAGGGGGAGCTCCCTGTATACAGAGATACATGATAAGATCCTGTCTGCAGTCACCACTAGGGGGAGCTCCCTATATACAGAGATACATGATAAGATCCTGTCTGCAGTCACCACTAGGGGGAGCTCCCTGTATACAGAGATACATGATAAGATCCTGTCTGCAGTCACCACTAGGGGGAGCTCCCTGTATACAGATACATGATAAGATTCTGTCTGCAGCCACCACTAGCAGGGCCGGCGTCAGCACCCGGCGTACCCGGGCAAATGCCGGGGCCCTGAAGAGACGGAGAGGGCCCATAACGGTAAGACACTGCTGCCGACACTAATGCGCATCATGCGCTCCTGGGGGGCCCCGAAGACGGACGTCATCCCTCCCTGGAGGGCTGCACTGGTGTATGGTGCCCGCCCGGTGAGCAGAGAGCGGTCCCTCACTTCTGCTCTCCTGGTACAGCCGGCGTGCTGGAACACCGGGTATCAGCGCGGCTGCGCGCACTCATTCTCTGCTCCTTCCTCCCTGCATAGTGAGGACTGGAGCAGAGCGCTGGTAGTGCGCGCGGCCGTGCAGAGAGTTGCTGGCTGCAGTGTAGCGGGGGCACACAGTCACACACGCTGTGACACTACTCACCGCACCTGCAGCAGAAGCATCGGATCCCTCCCCTCCAGGAGCGTCACAGCTCCCACACTGTGAAGAGCCATGGAGGGGCGGGGCTAAATGTCGGGGGTGGAGCCACGGACAAGCAGGAAGAAGAAGGCAGAAGGAAATATAAAAATCAGAGCGGGAGACAGAAAAGATGTAAGAAGAGACAGAAAACACAACAGAGAGGCAAGACACAGGTGAGAAGTATATATATATATATATATATATATATAATTGTCTAAGGGTTACACTTCCGTCTTTCTGTCTGTCCTTCTGTCTTTCTTTCTGTCACGGATATTCATTGGTCGCGACCTCTGTCTGTCGTTGCTGATTGGTCTCGGCAGCTGCCTGTCATGGCTGCCGCGACCAATCAGCGACGGGCACAGTCCGATTAGTCCCTCCCCTGCAGTCAGTGCCCGGCGCCCGCTCTATACTCCCCGCAGTCTGTGCCCGCGCCATAATCCCCTCCAGTCACCGCTCACACAGGGTTAATGGCAGCGGTAGCGGCCCGCGGTGTAACGCACTCCGTTACTGCTGCTATTAACCCTGTGTGTCCCCAACTATTTACTATTGATGCAGCCTATGCAGCATCAATAGTAAAAATAGGTCATGTTAAAAATAATAAAAAAACAAAAAGCCTGCTATACTCACCATCCGCCGCCTTTCCCGCTCCTCGCGACGCTCCGGTGACCACTCCATGCAAGCGGCAGCTTCCGATGCCAAGGATGGTATGCGAGAAGGACCTGCCATGACGTCACGGTCATGTGACCGCAACGTCATCACAGGTCCTGCGCTCATACCAGCCGTGGGACCGGAAGCTGCCGCATGCGGTACTTCAACGGAGGGTGAGTATATGCTTATTTTTTATTTTAAGTCTGTATACTACGTGACTCTATGCTGTATACTCCGTCACTGGGCAATATACAACGTGGCTGGGCAATATACTACGTGGCTGGGCAATATACTACGTGGCTGGGCAATATACTACGTGGGCTGTGCAATATACTACATGGCTGTGTTATATACTACGTGGCTGTGTTATATGCTATGTGGGCTGTGCAATATACTACGTGGCTGTGTTATATACTACGTGGCTGTGTTATATACTACATGGCTGTGCTATACGCTACGTGGGCTGTTATATACTGCGTGGGCTGTGTTATATGCTATGTGGCTATGCTATATTTCTCTGCTGTATCTGTGCATCATAAATCGTGCTATGTGTTAAAGGGGGGGCCCACTGAGACTCTTTCGCCTGGGGCCCTCTAAAACTATGAGCCGGCCCTGACCACTAGGGATTAGTAGTTACCTGTGAATAAGAAGGTGCATTACCATACATTTGGAGGCATTGGTATTTCTTAGTTCCATTTTCTTCTCCTTTGTCATAAGATGTGGGTTTTGTGACTCTTGGTCCTGTTCTATAGTCTGAAAAGACATTGTCCAGGAACTGAGGCCACTTTTTATAGGTTGTGTCTGGTATTGCAATTCATCCCCATTGAAGCCATTGTGCAAAACTGCAGTACCTCTTCTAACCTGAAGATATGGGTGGTGCTATTGTGGAAGAAGACATCCATGTTGTTGTAATCTAGGCAACCCCTTCAAATGACATTGTTGTCCAGGTCATCCATGGAGAAGAAGTCTATCTCCACCATTTTCCATACCAGCCCCAGGTTTTTCCTCTATTCTCATGAATTGAAAGTGATGTGTGGTAATATCTGGCTGGGGTCGGGACACACAGCTGCTCAGCATTATTTGTACATTCTCCACATTTCACAATGATGTCAGCTGTGGAACATAAATGCTGCCACACGTGAGCACATGGTCATGTGTGTCATTAGTCTACTTCTGCTTTTGGGGTCATCTTGATGCCATGTTTTCTATCCTTTTTTCAGCTGAACCATGTGTAGTCACTTCACTCTGCTCCTGCACGCACCGTAGAGGAGTCATAGATGAGTTTAGGGTGCGTCGCAATTCTCGGACTGGCCATCGACTCTCCTCACCTGAGCGTGACAGCATGTATTTCTATGCAGCTACCATGCTCAGGTCAGAACAGCCGCCGGCCAGTCTGAGGATTGAGATGCCATCCTCACGTGAGTAATACCGCAGTCTGACATTTCACTTAATCTATATGTGAGTGCTTCTCACAAAATTAGAATATCATCAAAAAATTAATTTTTTCAGTTCTTCAATACAAAAAGTGAAACTCATATATTATATAGAGTCATTACAAACAGAGTGATCTATTTCACGTGTTTATTTCTGTTAATGTTGATGATTATGGCTTACAGCCAATGAAAACCCAAAAGTCATTATCTCAGTAAATTAGAATAATTAACAAAAAAAACCTAAGTGTGCTTGATTGGTCCCCAAGTGCTGACCCCCAGCCCTGGAGAAGGCCACTTGGCAGCCTGACAAATGGTGTTCTGGTGGGACAATATCTGGGTTGGCTAAGGTGATGGAAGACCCAGTGTTCCGAGGTCCCTGGTACTTGATATCACTGACCTTGGCCAGCTGAATGTGGCTATGGAGGTTGAATGGTGTAGTGTGGTCAATCTTCCATATAGTGTGAACAGGGCATATCACTTCATCCTTTGCTGGTGTATCCTGGGGGTAGTGCCCCTCAGACCCTGATGGCTCGTTAACTGGATGGGCCGATACACGGGCTCCAGGCATGGGGCCCTGACCCTGTAGACAAGCTTTGGCCATGTGTCCGAGGTGCCCACAAGTGTAAGAGCGCAGTGGGTTGGCCAAGCCATGGTTCCTGTTCATAAACCTTTGTTCTGTGGGGATTCTGCTGGGTAGTGGGATAGTCCTGCTCAAATGGCTGGTGGCCGCTTGAATCCTTGGCTGAGGGGTCTCCTAGGATTGATGGGCATACCGGGTCTCCAGTGGGGTCGATTGGCTATAGCTTCATCAGCGAATTGGGCTGCTTGTTCTGGGGCTTCTGGTCAGCTACCCACTTTTGCATTTCTGGGGCCATTTTCTCCATAAGATGCTCAAGCACAATCACATCCCAGAGGGCATCAGCGGAGTGGGCAGCCCGACTATCGAGCCAGCAGTTGCAATGCCATGATAGTTGACTGTTAAATTCTACATAGGAGACCCCCTGGTGAGACAATGTCCGTGACTTGGCGAAAAATCTTTCAGGGGTGATGGTAAAAAGTGACAACAGGGTTTCCTTAATAGTCCAATAGTCCAGACTGTCCTAAGGCCCAAGAGACTGTACCGCATCCTGTGCCTGGCCAGTCAAACTAGTCCACAAGTATTTGGCCCAATCAGCTGTGGGCACTTGGTGCATCATCATTAGGATCTCAAAGTTTGCAGATGTTCATCAACCTCTGTGTTGGACTCATTAAACACTGACATGTCTCTGTAGCAAATATCATTTCCTTGGTGGTGGGCCATTATGAAGGTAGGGTCCATTGTTGGTGGTAGGGGTACTGGAACTCCCAAAACCGATTCAATAGCACAAGCCCTCTCTTCACTTGAGGCTCCGGGTTACAATGGAATCAACAATTCCTGGATTCTGGCTGCTGGTGACTGGGTATTGGATTCCAGACTTCCACTGGATCCTGGAATTGGCAAGCAGCTTAATTCCTCCACTTCAGTGGAGTTTTCATCGTCCTCCATGACATTCTGGGCATCCCAATGTACCAATTCCTTGATTAAATCCAACCGAGTGTGGGTAGTCCGGTATTCAATCTGTCGAAACTGGCACAGCTCCTGTAGTTGTCGTTTCTTGTTGCGGCTATACATCAACTCTGGTCCTCTTCCAAGGCCGAGTTGGTGGGGTTGGACATGGTGGTGTCCGAAACCTGCTGTGTATGCCTCACCTACGGTCTGCTGGGTCTGTCTGTATGCCTCCCTGGTTGTGGAGCCCTAGACGGTGTCCGAGAACACCAGTCCCCTGCAGCTCCCCCGGTTCCGCTAGACTGAGTAGTATCCAACTGCTGTCACCAAGTGTAGAGACACAGGGTTTGTGGGTGCTCTCATCCGCTGGCTCAGCTGTCTTTAGAAAGACCACATGCACCAAGGCTCATACCACTGAATGCCTGCTCTCTCTCCCCGTGGGCAGAACATTACTCAGGCAACACAGGGTGAGGGTAAAACAGTGTAGCAATAATTTATTGAACCACCAACACACAATAGCATATAGAACAGTCCCAGCAAATACCCAAGATGGTGCAAATTACAGTCTCCTCCTTCCGCTGACTCGCCGGGATTAAAGCTGTTTCCAGGGTTGACTACTTCCACCAGTGGCTCTCTGCTTTTGGCAGGCCCCCACAAAAAGGAGGTAATGACAAGCTTAGGAAACTGACAGTCATTGATGTATGAGGCCAGGTGGCTTGATTGTTACAACCTGGATTCTCTAAACATCTTTGACGGTTCAGTGATGGTCAATGAGGCAGCTCTGTATTTCTTCAGTTGGAGCCATGATGCCATGGCACTGTAACGTAGAGACTCTCTGAACACAGGCAGATCCTCCTTTTTATAGGTCACAACCTCTCAGTTAGGCATTCCACCACAGACTTGGGTGAAGGTGGAAGGAGGCCATCCCTCACTGCTGGAGTGTTCCAACAACATGCATAGATTGTCTTTCATATTGCAAAGCACAAATGAGTTATCAACATATTAACAAACTTTCAAACATTGTGCCTTTGTTTCCCAAAAATAGTAGAACAACACTAGAACAGATACAATAGCTAATAAGCAGCCAGTCAACAAATGACAGCCATTGAACATTAGTTCAATGACAATAAGGGTCAGCAGTCATTCTCACATGTCCTGGGTCTACTGAAATAATATCTGGATAATTCAGATTACATGCGGTGTCGCCACAGCAGGTCTTGTGGGTTGTTCCTTGTATGTGTTTAGGTCTTGTGGGGTGTTCCCGGCATATGGCAGGTCTTGCGGGGTGTTCCCGGCATATGGCAAGTCTTGTGGGGTTTTCCCAGTATAAGACAGGTCTTGTGGGGTGTTTCCGGTATATGGCAAGTCTTGAGGGGTGTTCCTGGAATATGACAGGTCTTGTGGGGTGTTCCTGGTATACAACAGGTCTTTTGGGATATTCCCAGTATATGGCAGGTCTTGTGGAGTGTTCTAGGTATATGGTTGTCTTGTGGGGTGTCCCAGGTATGCAGAAGGTCTTGTGAGGTGTTCCTGGTATATGGCAGGTCTTGTGGGGTGTTCCCGGTATTCAGCAGGTCTTATGGGGTCCTTTCTGTATACAGTGGGCCTTTTGGGGAAGTTACGAGTATACAGCGGGTCTTGTAGGGTGTTCTTGGTATACTTTGTGCTTTGGGGGCATGTCCCTAGAATATAATACACAATGGTTACCACCTACTTGGAAACTTTGGAATACCATGAAGGATATGGGTGTGCCAAACCATCTTATCAGTCTCATTAGGAACCTTTACATCGACCAAGACGCAACAGTCTGAACAAAACACGGTGACCCGACATGTTTCAGAGTAGAGCGAGGCGTCAGACAAGGTGGCATCCTGTCACCATCACTCTTCAATTTATAGGCAGCATTTATTTTCAGGGAGGCTAGACTTGCCGAAAAAGTAGAAGGCATCAAACTTACTGAGAGAATCATCAACATTGATAACAAGAAGCGTAGATGGAATGAAGGACTTATTGCTGAGTATCAAGGTGGAAAGCTCACGCATGGGACTGATACTCAACACAAAGATGACAAAGTTATTGACTACTGCCAGGTACGAACGGGACACATTTGAGATGGATGGCGATGAACTGGATGTTGTTTAAGGCTTCAACCTACTTGGATCAATGATCAGTCAAGATGCAGCGACGACACTGGAAATCAATGGAATAGGTATGGGCAAATCAACAATGATGTCACTAGACAAGGTGTGCAAATCGAGGAATATTTCACTGACTTCAAAGACACGTCTCGTATATAGTCTATTCTTTTCTGTGGTAACTGTATATGGATGCGAAACGTGATAAAGAAACAAGAATTGATGCCTTTAAAATGCGGTGCTGCAGAAGGATATTATCAATACTATGGATAACAAGAAGAATAAACAAATCAATCTTGGAACAAATCAAGCCAGACAAGTCATTGGAAGCAAGGATCACCAAGCTAGGACTCGTCTACTTTGGACACATGAAGAGAGCAATCACCAGATAAGGACATTATGGTCGGAAGAATAGAAGCAACAAGGAGAAGAAGAAAGTCAGCAGCCCTGTGGTTTGATGCTATCAAGATAACGGCAGAGAAGACCTTATCTAGGCTTCACAAGATCGATCTTCCTACAGAGCGTTCATCCATCAAGTTGCCATATATTGAGATTGAGCAGAGGACAGTAAAATAATAATACCACACACCAAAAGTAGCGCAAGGAAGAATAGTGATAGTCTTGGCTCATTGAATTAAGTAGGGTAAGACACTGGTCTGGTATGATAGAAAGATGTCAGTACACGCAGAGCATCGCTGCTATGATAGAACTGTGTAAGGAAACGCAGAGTATCACAGCTCTGATAGAAAGAAGTCAATACACGCAGAGCATCACAGCTATGATAGAAAGGGGTCAGGACACGAAGAACATCACAGCTATGATAGATGTCAGGACACTCAGAGCTGAGCTGCTATGATAGAAAGATGTCAGGACATGCAAAGTGGAGCACCCCCAAAGGCTAGGGGTACTCGGTACCAGGTCCTTCGGTTCTCAAGGGGGATGTAACGGTGGCTGACCCGGTCCGTGGCCCTCGGGAGGTCCGGTGTAAAAGGGGGAAAGGTCTTTAAAGGAGAAATGTTCGTGACGCCACCTGTGGTATTCGGTCAGGATGACCGATGCTGCTTTAAGGGGTACACTGGGGTGATGTTATGGCAGCTAGATGGTATACCTCCCCACAGGTGAAGTATGTCCCCAGGGCTTCCCAATGTATAGATGGTGGATGGTGAGAGGCGCAGTGAAGAACGAGGACACAAGGTTGCAGTCTCTTTACCTTTACTGAAGGCTTCAGCATCCACAGTCCAGAGCACCAGATCACAGGGCAGGCAGAGTCCGGCCAGCTTGGAGGCAAATCCAGAGTCCCCTTATCCAGGTGGAAATCAGTAGCCTTCCTCTAACGCCTGGGTGTTGTAGTACCTCCCTGCTGAGCCTCTCATAAGGTCCTCACAACTGTTGTAGATGTTCTAGATGTTGTGTCTCTCTCTGTCCCCCAGATGGATAGGACAAACCCGTATGACTGGTGGCCTGAGGCTTTTTACAGGGACTCTAGCACGCCCCGGCCTCTTGTGGGTGCCACCTTGCCTCCTGGGTATGGGACGGATCAGTAATGTGAAATTAGCTGTCTTGCCGGTCTCTAGAGCAAGGCATAGAGGACTGTTGCTCCCTCGGTGTTCCAGCTACCGGGATCCTGCGCCTCAGAAGGAGGCAGCCTGTGCAGGGCAGAACTCCTTCTGGTTTCCACTCCTTTTTGCTATGACTTCTTTCTCACTCTCTACAATACAGTTCTCTGTTCATGTCCTTTCTTAGGAACTGCCGCACGTGGGGCATGTGCAGCTCCGTGACCTTCTGTCTAGGCCTCTGACAGGATCCCACCCCTGTCAGGGACCAACTACCTGAGCTGAGCTCAGCTAGCAACTGCCTAACTTCCTATCCAGGCCACCAGTTTTACCTAATTGTGAAGAGTGCCCTAATAAATAGGAGCATAGCTCCCCCTGGTGCACTCGAGTGTGAAGTGTGTTGCATGGTTTGTGATACCTGGTAAAGAGATCTCCTTTATTGCCTACAAACGTAACATCACTCCCCCCTAGAGGAAAATGATATTATTGCAACGACCAGGACCCTGGGGCACTGCACAAAGCATCACAGCAATGATAAAAAGGTGTCAGGACACGCAGAGCATCACAGCTATGATAGAAAGGTGTCAGGACTCGCAGAGCATCACAGCTATGATAGTAAGGTGTCAGGACTCGCAGAGCATCACAGCTATGATAGTAAGGTGTCAGGACACGCAGAGTATCACAGCTATGATAGAAAGATGCCTGGACATGCAGAGCATTGCAGCTATGCTGGAAAGGTGTCAGACCTCTCAGAGCTCTGGACATCTGGAGGTTGGTCCCTGCTTCTCTATGGTTAGGTTGTAATAATACAAAACAATATAAACTATCCCATGTTACATTGTATAAATATGTTTCTAATATGCTACATTGTATTCTCTCCATTCTCTTGATACTGTGGCAACCAACAAACACCACAATAAAGAGAACAATAGACCCCATGCCTCCTACAAAGAGCGCTGTCATCGGATCAGTGCATTAGTGTGATTTTTCTGGGGCTCAGTAACAAAAGTCCTTATAATTGTCCTTAAATCCAGCGACACCAGAGACAATATACGTCTCCACAAGCCACAGAGGCACAAAGAGCTTAAAAAATCCTGAAAAAGTGTTGAGTATTCTGAAAAAAATAAGCAAAAAAAAAACAAACTAAAACCTTGCTATTGAGCCCAGGGTTTGGAGAGCAAGCCTAAGAATTTGTATAATGGACGCTATTAATTTTGCAATGATGTTTCTGAGTCTTCCCGCCAGGGCCGTGGGATACTCGGTACCGGGTCTGGTGTTTCACAGGGGGATGTCACGGTGGTGACCCGGTCCGTGGCCCTGGGCACCCATGTAAAAGGGAAAGGTCTTTAAAGGGAATGAAGTTTATGTTCGTGACGCCACCTGTGGTATTCGGTCAGGGTGACCGACGCTGCTTTAAGGGGTCCACTGGGGTGATGTGATGGCAGATAGATGGTATACCTCCCCACAGGTGAAGTATGTCCCCAGGGCTTCCCAATGTATAGATGGTGGATGGTGAGAGGCGCAGTGAAGAACGAGGATACAGGTTTGCAGTCTCTTTACCTTGTTCACGATGACTTCAGGCAGCCATAGTCCAGGGCACCAGATTACAGGGCAGGCAGGGTCCGGCCGGCTTGGAGGCAAGTTAGGAGTCCCCTTATCCAGGGGGAAATCAAAGCCTTCCTCTAGCGCCGTGGTGTTGTAGTCCCTTACTGCCTAAGGCTTCACATAAGGTCCTCACAGATGTTCTCTCTTTTCTGTCCACTGTATAGGATAGGACATAACCCATATGACTGGTAACTTGAGTCTGTTTATAGGGACTCTAGCACGCCCCGGGCTCTAAAGGTGTCACCGTGTCTCCTGGGTATTAAGGCAGACAGGTAACGTGAACTTCAGCTGTCCTGCCGGTCTCTGATGTAAGTCGTAGAGTTCCTTGCACCCTCGGTGTTCCGGCTACCGGTCTCTGCACCTCAGAAGGAGGCAGCCTGCTCATGGCTGGTCTCCCACTGGTGTCCTCTCCTGTGCTTTGCTCTCCTTCACACTCACTGCAAGATATTCGGCTTTCTGTAAGTCTCTTTCCAGGAGCTGCAGCAATGTGGCTACACAGCTCCGTAAACCCTCTTCTGCCTCAGACTGCTCCAGACTGGTTCCTGGCAAGAACTGTTCTGACCTTTCCCTCCAAAACTACCATATATATGGGGAGTCACCTAGTAAATAGGATAAAAAGCGCCCCCTGGTGGCCTGGAGTGTGAATGTGTTGCATGCTTGTGTTTACCTGGTTACAGTTATCCCTTGTTGCCTCCAAACGTAACATCACTCTCCCCGTGAGGAGAGCAATACTACTGTGATGACCAGGACCCTGGGGCGCCACATTTCCAATTACCTTTAAGTCAAGTGTTCAGAGGATGGATAGACTGGATTCAAAATCTCAGCTCTGGGCAGAAATGAAAACGTGTTTCCATTCTCTAACAGCAAGCAGAAAACTTAAAAATGGAGAGGAATTGAAACAATTTATTTGGAGGGGAGACTTTGAAGAGGTCTTTGTTTGTGGCTGTGTTGCCATTATTTGCACCAAATTTATCCAAGCACCGATCGATGCAACTACTGATAATAATTTGGGCACATCTCAACATATTAGATGTCTGACTATAATGTTGCTCCACTTTTTACGCTGCTCTCCTATTGGAGTGATTTTTTTTGTGTGGAATTAAAAAGAAAAATCTTGACTCATTGATATGACTAAAGAAGGCAAAACACCAGGGATCAACCTCTCTAGACAAGCTCAAAATAAAAATTATGGAGGCAAAATACATTAAAATTGGCGCACGACTTTTATAAACGTGTCTGAAATGTAAAAAAATGACACAAAATGTCACAAAATGAGCCAGAAAAGAGCAGTAAGAAATAATAAAGTGTATTAGAAAGTCTCCGACCCACCATGAGAGGAGATGGGGGGTAACCCGAGGTCAGAAGACGACTGTGCGCTTGCATCCTCTGCTCCTTCGGCTTCCAGACAAGTCTTAGCACCTACGGAATAATCTCTTGTTTTCTGTTGTTTTTTTTCTCCCAATTGAAGGGATTATTCTCCGCACCAACAAGTGGAAATCATCACTTTAAAAAGGAACGGGGCGGATTAGAAGAAAGCAATGTGTGCGCCTCTCGCTCCGCGCTCCAGCGCCGCTTACCGCCACAGTACGACAGAAAACACTTTTGGCAAGTTAACGTCGAAGCGAAATACCATTTTGTGATTCTGCTTCTCTCGGCTCAGCTGGACGGAGATTGACGGCTTTATCTGACGTCATTTGGACCATTAAGAAAAGAAAGAAATTGTGTAAAAGTTTCCTGGATAATCCATTCTGGGGGTGCGCGTCGCCCCCTAACGCCAATTAATTCCAAACCTTCCAAAATGACGACAGTTCTCTCCAAAGCGGAGACGCGGGTTCATTATGGTGTTATGTGACTCACACACTGAGCCTGGGACCGGGGCGGTGGGGGCTGGATTGGGGGGGCTGCCATCAATGCTACCAATCTGGGGGTCTCACTTAACACTATGGTTTACAGATTGAATTTACTTTTGGGTCTGAACTGAGTTCAACCTTTGTTTTAGGGTCTGGATTAATTTTATAGCCTGAATTTATTTGGAAAATGCTGGGTTTGTTTTGGGATCTAAATTCATTTCAGGGTCTGGTATGATGTCTACCTTTATTGGGGGGTCCTAAGGCCGGCCTCACACTACCGTGTTTTACGGACATAAGAGAGGTGATGAAAATACGGATTGCATACGGTACAATGCTTCTCTATGCCCCAGCTCCTATCTGCCGTATTTTACTGATCCGTATTATACGGTCTTCTACGGCCGTAGAAAATCGCAGCATGCTGCGTTTGTCACCGTATTGCGCAAAAAATACGCCAATGAAAGTCTATGGGGGCCAGAAAAATACGGATTACACACGGACCAGCAGTGTGACTTGCGAGAAATACGCAGCGCTGTTAGAGAGAAAAGCCGGCAATTCAGTGCGGTGTACAGTAAAATCACACTGACAGCTTACAATAGAATAGGTAGAATAAATGTGTACACATAGAATGGGTATATATATATATATGTATGTCAGTGAGACACATATATGTATATATATTAATATTTAATGCAGCGCTAAATAGCTTTAAAGCCGGTAATTCAATTGCCGGCTTTTGCTATCTCCTTCCTAAACCCGACATGATTTGAGACCTGGTTTACATACAGTAAACCATCTCATATCCCCCTTTTTTTGCATATTCCACACTACTAATGTTAGTAGTGTGTATGTGCAAAATTTGGGCGCTCTAGCTATTAAATTAAAGGGTTAAATTGTGGAAAAAATTGGCGTGGGCTCCCGCGCAATTTTCTCTGCCAGAGTAGTAAAGTCAGTGACTGAGGGCAGATATTAATAGCCTGGAGAGGGTCCATGGTTATTGCCCCCCCCCCTGGCTAAAAACATCTGCCCCCAGCCACCCCAGAAAAGGCACATCTGGAAGATGCGCCTATTCTGGCACTTGGCCACTCTCTTCCCATTCCCGTGTAGCGGTGGGATATGGGGTAATGAAGGGTTAATGTCACCTTGCTATTGTAAGGTGACATTAAGCCAAATTAATAATGGAGAGGCGTCAATTCTGACATCTATCCATTATTAATCCAATAGCATGAAATGGTTAAAAAACACACACACATTATTAAAAATTATTTTGATAAAATAAACACACAGGTTGTTTTAATATTTTATTGCTCTCTCAATCCACCTGAAGACCCTCGCTCTGTAACAAAGGAAAAAATAATAAACCAACAATATACATACCTTCCGATGATCTGTAACGTCCCACGATGTAAATCCATCTGAAGGGGTTAAAATATTTTACAAAGAAGGAGCTCTGCTATAATGCAGCGGTGCTCGTGCCTGTAAAACCCCGGGGAATGAAGGTAATGTAGGTCAATGACCCATAGTTACCTTCATTCGCGGTGATGCGCCCTCTGCTGGTTGTCCTCATATGAACTCGAGCCTGGGAGGTATTATGAAGTCTTCTCCAGCCAGGAGTCGTCTGCAGAGATTACAGCACAGACACATTTCACTTCTCACATTTCCAGCACTGTCACCATCTATTTCCGACCTGCACAAACTCCTCATCCTGCTGATACCCCAATACTGAGCCGCTGCTGCCGTATGTGTCCCTATTACTGCCCCTGATACCCCAATACTGAGCCGCTGCTGCCGTATGTGTCCCTATTACTGCCCCTGATACCCCAATATTGATCCGCTGCTGCCGTATGTGTCCCTATTACTGCCCCTGATACCCCAATACTGAGCCGCTGCTGCCGTATGTGTCCCTATTACTGCCCCAGATACCCCAATACTGAGCCACTGCTGCCATATGTGTCCCTATTACTACACCTGATACCTCAATACTGAGCCGCTGCTGCCGTATGTGTCCCTATTACTGCACCTGATACCCCAATACTGAGCCGCTGCTGCCGTATGTGTCCCTATTACTACACCTGATACCTCAATACTGAGCCGCTGCTGCCGTATGTGTCCCTATTACTCCACCTGATACCCCAATACTGAGCCGCTGCTGCCGTATGTGTCCCTATTACTGCACCTGATATCCCAATACTGAGCCGCTGCTGGCGTATGTGTCCCTTTTACTGCACCTGATACCCCAATACTGAGCCCCTGCTGCCGTATGTGTCCCTATTACTGCCCCTGATACCCCAATACTGAGCCACTGCTGCCGTATGTGTCCCTTTTACTGCACCTGATACCCTAATACTGAGCCCCTGCTGCCGTATGTGTCCCTATTACTGCCCCTGATACCCCAATACTGAGCCGCTGCTGCCGTATGTGTCCCTATTACTGCACCTGATACCCCAATACTGAGCCACTGCTGCCGTATGTGTCCCTATTACTGCACCTGATACCCCAATACTGAGCCGCTGCTGCCGTATGTGTCCCTATTACTGCACCTGATACCCCAATACTGAGCCGCTGCTGCCGTATGTGTCCCTATTACTACACCTGATACCTCAATACTGAGCCACTGCTGCCGTATGTGTCCCTATTACTGCACCTGATACCCCAATACTGAGCCGCTGCTGCCGTATGTGTCCCTATTACTACACCTGATACCTCAATACTGAGCCGCTGCTGCCGTATGTGTCCCTATTACTCCACCTGATACCCCAATACTGAGCCGCTGCTGCCGTATGTGTCCCTATTACTGCACCTGATACCCCAATACTGAGCCGCTGCTGCTGTATGTGTCCCTATTACTGCACCTGATACCCCAATACTGAGCCGCTGCTGCCATATGTGTCCCTTTTACTGCACCTGATATCCCAATACTGAGCCGCTGCTGGCGTATGTGTCCCTTTTACTGCACCTGATACCCCAATACTGAGCCCCTGCTGCCGTATGTGTCCCTATTACTGCCCCTGATACCCCAATACTGAGCCACTGCTGCCGTATGTGTCCCTTTTACTGCACCTGATACCCTAATACTGAGCCCCTGCTGCCGTATGTGTCCCTATTACTGCCCCTGATACCCCAATACTGAGCCGCTGCTGCCGTATGTGTCCCTATTACTGCACCTGATACCCCAATACTGAGCCGCTGCTGCCGTATATGTCCCTTTTACTGCACCTGATACCCCAATACTGAGCATCTGCTGCCGCATGTGTCCCTATTACTGCCCAATACCCCAATACTGAGCCCCTGCTGCCGTATGTGTCCCTATTACTGCCCCTGATACCCCAATACTGAGCCACTGCTGCCGTATGTGTCCCTATTACTGCCCCTGATACCCCAATACTGAGCCACTGCTGCCATATGTGTCCCTATTACTGCACCTGATACCCCAATACTGAGCCGCTGCTGCCGTATGTGTCCCTATTACTGCCCCTGATACCCCAATATTGATCCGCTGCTGCCGTATGTGTCCCTATTACTGCCCCTGATACCCCAATACTGAGCCACTGCTGCCGTATGTGTCCCTATTACTGCACCTGATACCCCAATACTGAGCCGCTGCTGCCGTATGTGTCCCTATTACTGCCCCTGATACCCCAATATTGATCCGCTGCTGCCGTATGTGTCCCTATTACTGCCCCTGATACCCCAATACTGAGCCACTGCTGCCGTATGTGTCCCTATTACTCCACCTGATACCCCAATACTGAGCCGCTGCTGCCGTATGTGTCCCTATTACTGCACCTGATACCCCAATACTGAGCCGCTGCTGCTGTATGTGTCCCTATTACTGCACCTGATACCCCAATACTGAGCCGCTGCTGCCATATGTGTCCCTTTTACTGCACCTGATATCCCAATACTGAGCCGCTGCTGGCGTATGTGTCCCTTTTACTGCACCTGATACCCCAATACTGAGCCCCTGCTGCCGTATGTGTCCCTATTACTGCCCCTGATACCCCAATACTGAGCCACTGCTGCCGTATGTGTCCCTTTTACTGCACCTGATACCCCAATACTGAGCCCCTGCTGCCGTATGTGTCCCTATTACTGCCCCTGATACCCCAATACTGAGCCGCTGCTGCCATATGTGTCCTTATTACTGCCCCTGATACCCCAATACTGAGCCGCTGCTGCCGTATATGTCCCTATTACTGCACCTGATATCCCAATACTGAGCCACTGCTGCCGTATATGTCCCTTTTACTGCACCTGATACCCCAATACTGAGCATCTGCTGCCGCATGTGTCCCTATTACTGCCCAATACCCCAATACTGAGCCCCTACTGCCGTATGTGTCCCTATTACTGCCCCTGATACCCCAATACTGAGCCACTGCTGCCATATGTGTCCCTATTACTGCACCTGATACCCCAATACTGAGCCGCTGCTGCCGTATGTGTCCCTATTACTGCACCTGATATCCCAATACTGAGCCGCTGCTGCCGTATATGTCCCTTTTACTGCACCTGATACCCCAATACTGAGCCGCTGCTGCCGTATGTGTCCCTATTACTGCCCCTGATACCACAATACTGAGCCACTGCTGCCATATGTGTCCTTATTACTGCCCCTGATACCCCAATACTGAGCCGCTGCTGCCGTATATGTCCCTATTACTGCACCTGATATCCCAATACTGAGCCACTGCTGCCGTATATGTCCCTTTTACTGCACCTGATACCCCAATACTGAGCATCTGCTGCCGCATGTGTCCCTATTACTGCCCAATACCCCAATACTGAGCCCCTGCTGCCGTATGTGTCCCTATTACTGCCCCTGATACCCCAATACTGAGCCGCTGCTGCCGTATGTGTCCCTATTACTGCACCTGATACCCCAATACTGAGCCGCTGCTGCCGTATATGTCCCTTTTACTGCACCTGATACCCCAATACTGAGCATCTGCTGCCGCATGTGTCCCTATTACTGCCCAATACCCCAATACTGAGCCCCTGCTGCCGTATGTGTCCCTATTACTGCCCCTGATACCCCAATACTGAGCCACTGCTGCCGTATGTGTCCCTATTACTGCCCCTGATACCCCAATACTGAGCCACTGCTGCCATATGTGTCCCTATTACTGCACCTGATACCCCAATACTGAGCCGCTGCTGCCGTATGTGTCCCTATTACTGCCCCTGATACCCCAATATTGATCCGCTGCTGCCGTATGTGTCCCTATTACTGCCCCTGATACCCCAATACTGAGCCACTGCTGCCGTATGTGTCCCTATTACTGCACCTGATACCCCAATACTGAGCCGCTGCTGCCGTATGTGTCCCTATTACTGCACCTGATACCCCAATACTGAGCCGCTGCTGCCGTATGTGTCCCTATTACTCCACCTGATACCCCAATACTGAGCCGCTGCTGCCGTATGTGTCCCTATTACTGCACCTGATACCCCAATACTGAGCCGCTGCTGCTGTATGTGTCCCTATTACTGCACCTGATACCCCAATACTGAGCCGCTGCTGCCATATGTGTCCCTTTTACTGCACCTGATATCCCAATACTGAGCCGCTGCTGGCGTATGTGTCCCTTTTACTGCACCTGATACCCCAATACTGAGCCCCTGCTGCCGTATGTGTCCCTATTACTGCCCCTGATACCCCAATACTGAGCCACTGCTGCCGTATGTGTCCCTTTTACTGCACCTGATACCCCAATACTGAGCCCCTGCTGCCGTATGTGTCCCTATTACTGCCCCTGATACCCCAATACTGAGCCGCTGCTGCCATATGTGTCCTTATTACTGCCCCTGATACCCCAATACTGAGCCGCTGCTGCCGTATATGTCCCTATTACTGCACCTGATATCCCAATACTGAGCCACTGCTGCCGTATATGTCCCTTTTACTGCACCTGATACCCCAATACTGAGCATCTGCTGCCGCATGTGTCCCTATTACTGCCCAATACCCCAATACTGAGCCCCTACTGCCGTATGTGTCCCTATTACTGCCCCTGATACCCCAATACTGAGCCACTGCTGCCATATGTGTCCCTATTACTGCACCTGATACCCCAATACTGAGCCGCTGCTGCCGTATGTGTCCCTATTACTGCACCTGATATCCCAATACTGAGCCGCTGCTGCCGTATATGTCCCTTTTACTGCACCTGATACCCCAATACTGAGCCGCTGCTGCCGTATGTGTCCCTATTACTGCCCCTGATACCACAATACTGAGCCACTGCTGCCGTATGTGTCCCTATTACTGCACCTGATACCCCAATACTGAGCCGCTGCTGCCGTATGTGTCCCTATTACTGCACCTGATACCCCAATACTGAGCCGCTGCTGCCGTATGTGTCCCTATTACTGCACCTGATACCCCAATACTGAGCCGCTGCTGCCGTATGTGTCCCTATTACTGCACCTGATACCCCAATACTGAGCCGCTGCTGCCGTATGTGTCCCTATTACTGCCCCTGATACCCCAATACTGAGCCACTGCTGCCATATGTGTCCCTATTACTGCACCTGATACCCCAATACTGAGCTGCTGCTGCCGTATGTGTCCCTATTACTACACCTGATACCCCAATACTGAGCCTCTGCCGTATGTGCCCCTATTACTGCCCCTGATACCCCAATACTGAGCCACTGCTGCCGTATGTGTCCTTATTACTGCACCTGATACCCTAATACTGAGCCGCTGCTGCCGTATGTGTCCCTATTACTGAACCTGATACCCCAATACTGAGCCGCTGCTGCCGTATGTGACCCTATTACTGCACCTGATATCCCAATACTGAGCCGCTGCTGCCGTATGTGACCCTATTACTGCACCTGATACCCCAATACTGAGCCGCTGCTGCCGTATGTGTCCCTATTACTGCACCTGATACCCCAATACTGAGCCGCTGCTGCCGTATGTGTCCCTATTACTGCACCTGATACCCCAATACTGAGCCGCTGCTGCCGTATGTTTCCCTATTACTGCACCTGATACCCCAATACTGAGCCGCTGCTGCCGTATGTGTCCCTATTACTGCCCCTGATACCCCAATACTGTGCCTCTGCTGCCGTATGTGTCCCTATTACTACACCTGATACCCCAATACTGAGCAGCTGCTGCCGTATGTGTCCCTATTACTGCACCTGATACCCCAATACTGAGCCGCTGCTGCCGTATGTGTCCCTATTGCTGCCCCTGATACCCCAATACTGAGCCGCTGCTGCCGTATGTGTCCATATTACTGCACCTGATACCCCAATACTGAGCCGCTGCTGCCGTATGTGTCCCTATTACTGCACCTGATACCCCAATACTGAGCCGCTGCTGCCGTATGTGTCCCTATTACTGCACCTGATACCCCAATACTGAGCCGCTGCTGCCGTATGTGTCCCTATTACTGCCCCTGATACCCCAATACTGAGCCGCTGCTGCCGTATGTGTCCATATTACTGCACCTGATACCCCAATACTGAGCCGCTGCTGCCGTATGTGACCCTATTACTGCACCTGATACCCCAATACTGAGCCGCTGCTGCCGTATGTGTCCCTATTACTGCCCCTGATACCCCAATACTGAGCCGCTGCTGCCGTATGTGTCTCTATTACTGCACCTGATACCCTAATACTGAGCAGCTGCTGCCGTATGTGTCCCTATTACTGCCCCTGATACCCCAATACTGAGCCGCTGCTGCCGTATGTGTCTCTATTACTGCACGTGATACCCCAATACTGAGCCGCTGCTGCCGTATGTGTCCCTATTACTGCACCTGATACACAATACTGAGCCGCTGCTGCCGTATGTGTCCCTATTACTGCCCCTGATACCCCAATACTGAGCCGCTGCTGCCGTATGTGTCCCTATTACTGCCCCTGATACCCCAATACAATAAAATTACAAAAAAATCTTATACTCATCTAACCTGGAATGCTGAGACGTCCACTGCCATACAGGACCAAGATGTAGGCGGACGAACACGGTGATGTCTTTGCGCTGGGGTACACAGAGTCCCGGTGCGATGGTGTCTTCACACCACCCCACCCCACACCTCGTCCATGCATCTCCCTGCCTTTCTGTAGGATGCAGGCCTAAATGGACCTGCGGTCTACAGACCGTAGAGCGGTAGTGCCGGGGATCGTGTCTCCCTGCTCTACCACAGAGTTTAACGATACTGGTGCTCTTCTCACGCCGATGCAGTTTAGGGTAGCAGTGGCTCGGGATGGGCATCTCAGAGTGAGGGGCCCGGGGCCACCACACCCTCTGTGCCCCAGGGGTAGCTGGTAGTTACTCTGGGGCAGTCTTGCTCCCCTGCACCTTGGTGATCCACCTGATCCATGATGAGATGTTGTATGGATGCTCATTGAGCCATCGCAGCAGATAGTGAGGAAGAAGAGGATCCGTACAATCCACTTATATATTAACCTGGGGTCTAACTTCATGGAACATGATGGAACTTTCCTCATGGTGCAGTTGGTATCTGGCGTTCCCGGCCGGTGGGACAATGCAACGTGTCCTTGATTTCTACATATTAATAGATCTCAGCGGCATCTGAGGAAAGCAGGCGACACATTGAAAAGCTCCAGAGCGGCGGCCGAGTAAATAAAACATCGATTCCCAGGAAAATAATTTTAGCTTGTTTGTTTTAAATTCATTAAAATGATGAGAACTGTTGTGAATTCTGTGGTCACAAGTGGTATTGCAGTCTCTGGGCGTCCTCCCTCAGGTGTTTTGGTGAGCTCGTTGGCTGCCTTGCTATTTAGCTCCACCTGAGTCTGTCTTCCTTGCTCCTTGTCAATGTTCCAGTGTTGGATCTGAGCTACTGCATCTTTCCTTGGGCCTGCTGCTCTGCTAGATAAGTGCTTCTAGTTTGTTTTCTGTTTTTTCTGTCCAGCTTGTTATTATCTTTTGCTGGAAGCTCTGAGAAGCAAAGGGGTGCACCGCCGTGCTGTTAGTTCGGCACGGTGGGTCTTTTTTGCCCCTTTGCGTGGTTTTCGTTTTAGGGTTTTTTGTAGACTGCATAGTTCTCTTTGCTATCCTCGCTCTGTCTAGAATATCGGGCCTCACTTTGCTGAATCTATTTCATTCCTACGTTTGTCTCTTCATCTTGCTAACAGTCATTATATGTGGGGGCTGCCTATTCCTTTGGGGTATTTCTCTGAGGTAAGTCAGGCTTGTATTTCTATCTTCAGGCTAGTCAGCTCCTCAGGCAGTGCCGAGTTGCATAGGTAGTGATAGGCGCAATCCACTGCTGCTTCCAGTTGTGTGAGGACAGTTCAGGTACTGCAGTCTACAGAGATTCCACGTCTCAGAGCTCGTCCTATTGTTTTGGGTTTTGGCCAGATCTCTGTATGTGCGCTGATTACTGCACGCTGTGTTGCCTGATTGCCAGCCATAACAGTACAAGGAGCCAATTCAATGATTTCCAATAGAGGGAAAAAAGAAATCCTGACATCATTTTTTTTTCTTAGCTCTGTCTTCAGTCTTTTTTTTCCCCTAGACATTAGAGTGCTTCAGGACACAGCTGTGGACATGGATATTCAGGCTCTGTGCTCCTCAATGGATAATCTCGTTGTAAATGTACAAAAGATTCAAGATACTATTGATCAGAAATCGATGCTAGAACCAAGAATTCCGATTCCTGATTTGTTTTTTGGTGACAGAACTAAGTTCCTGAGCTTCAGAAATAATTGTAAGCTATTTTTGGCCTTGAAACCTCATTCTTCTGGTAATCCTATTCAACAGGTTTTGATTATTATTTCTTTTTTGCGCGGCGACCCACAGGACTGGGCGTTTTCTCTTGCACCAGGAGATTCTGCATTGAGTAATATTGATGCATTTTTCCAGGCGCTGGGATTGCTTTACGATGAGCCTAATTCAGTGGATCAAGCTGAGAAAAATCTGCTGGCTTTATGCCAGGGTCAGGATGATGTAGAACTATATTGTCAGAAATTTAGAAAATGGTCAGTACTCACTCTGTGGAATGAATCTGCACTAGCGGCTTTGTTCAGAAAGGGTCTCTCTGAAGCTCTTAAGGATGTAATGGTGGGATTTCCTATGCCTGCTGGTTTGAATGAGTCTATGTCCTTGGCCATTCAGATCGGTCGTCGCTTGCGCGAGCGTAAATCTGTGCACCATCTGGCGGTATTGTCTGAGAGTAAGCCTGAGCCTATGCAGTGCAAAAGGACTATGACTAAAGTAGAACGGCACGAACACAGACGTCTGAACAGACTGTGTTTCTATTGTGGTGATTCTACTCATGCTATTTCTAATTGTCCTAAACGCACTAGGCGGTTCGATAGCTCTGCCGTTATTGGTACTGTACAGTCCAAATTCCTTTTGTCCATTACCTTAATGTGCTCTTTGTCATCATATTCTGTCATGGCGTTTGTGGATTCAGGCGCTGCCCTGAATCTGATGGATTTGGATTATGCTAAACGTTGTGGATTTTTCTTGGAGCCTTTGCGGTGTCCTATTCCGTTGAGAGGAATTGATGCTACACCTCTGGCCAAGAATAAGCCTCAGTACTGGGCCCAGCTGACCATGTGCATGGCTCCTGCACATCAGGAAGTTATTCGCTTTTTGGTACTGCATAATTTGCATGATGTGGTCGTGTTGGGGTTGCCATGGCTACAAACCCATAATCCAGTATTGGATTGGAACTCTATGTCGGTAACCAGCTGGGGTTGTCAGGGAGTACATGGTGATGTTCCATTTTTGTCTATTTCGTCATCCATTCCTTCTGACATCCCAGAGTTCTTGTCGGACTTTCAGGATGTATTTGAAGAGTCCAAGTCTGATGCCCTTCCTCCGCATAGGAATTGTGATTGTGCTATCGATTTGATTCCTGGTAGTAAATTCCCTAAGGGTCGTTTATTTAATTTGTCCGTACCTGAACACACCGCTATGCGCAGTTATGTGAAGGAGTCCCTGGAGAAGGGACATATTCGCCCATCGTCGTCACCATTGGGAGCAGGGTTCTTTTTTGTGGCCAAGAAGGATGGTTCGCTAAGACCGTGTATTGATTACCGCCTTCTTAATAAGATCACTGTTAAGTTTCAGTATCCCTTGCCATTGATTTCTGACTTGTTTGCTCGGATTAAGGGGGCTAGTTGGTTTACTAAGATTGATCTTCGTGGTGCGTATAATCTGGTGAGAATCAGGCAGGGAGATGAATGGAAAACGGCATTTAATACGCCCGAGGGTCATTTTGAGTATCTGGTGATGCCGTTTGGACTTGCCAATGCTCCATCTGTTTTTCAGTCTTTTATGCATGACATTTTTCGTGAGTATCTGGATAAATTCTTGATTGTTTACTTGGATGACATTTTGATCTTCTCAGATGATTGGGAGTCTCATGTAAAGCAAGTCAGAATGGTTTTCCAGGTACTGCGTGCTAATTCCTTGTTTGTGAAGGGATCAAAGTGTCTCTTCGGTGTGCAGAAAGTTTCATTTTTGGGGTTCATCTTTTCCCCTTCTACTATCGAGATGGATCCGGTTAAGGTTCAGGCCATCCAGGATTGGACTCAGCCGACATCTCTAAAAAGTTTGCAGAAATTCCTGGGCTTTGCTAATTTTTATCGTCGCTTCATCTGTAATTTTTCTAGCATTGCCAGACCATTGACCGATTTGACCAAGAAGGGTGCTGATTTGGTTAATTGGTCTTCTGCTGCTGTGGAAGCTTTTCAGGAGTTGAAGCGTCGTTTTTGCTGTGCCCCTGTGTTGTGTCAACCTGATGTTTCTCTTCCGTTCCAGGTCGAGGTTGATGCTTCTGAGATTGGTGCAGGGGCGGTTTTGTCACAGAGAGGTTCTGGTTGCTCAGTGTTCAAACCATGTGCTTTCTTTTCCAGGAAATTTTCTGCTGCTGAGCGTAATTATGATGTGGGCAACCGAGAGTTGCTGGCCATGAAGTGGGCATTCGAGGAGTGGCGTCATTGGCTTGAGGGTGCTAAGCATCGCGTGGTGGTTTTGACTGATCATAAGAACCTTACTTATCTTGAGTCTGCCAAGCGCTTGAATCCTAGACAGGCCCGTTGGTCGTTATTTTTTGCTCGTTTTGATTTTGTGATTTCATACCTTCCGGGCTCTAAAAATGTGAAGGCGGATGCTCTGTCTAGGAGTTTTGTGCCCGACTCTCCGGGGTTATCTGAGCCGGCGAGTATCCTCAAGGAAGGAGTCATTGTGTCTGCCATCTCCCCTGATTTGCGGAGAGTGTTGCAGAAATTTCAGGCTAATAAACCTGATCGTTGTCCGGCCGAGAAACTGTTCGTCCCTGATAGGTGGACTAGTAAAGTTATCTCTGAACTTCATTGTTCGGTGCTGGCCGGTCATCCAGGAATCTTTGGTACCAGGGAGTTGGTTGCTAGATCCTTTTGGTGGCCGTCTCTGTCGCGGGATGTGCGTGCTTTTGTGCAGTCCTGTGGAATTTGTGCTAGGGCTAAGCCCTGCTGTTCACGTGCCAGTGGGTTGCTTTTGCCCTTGCCGGTCCCGAAGAGGCCTTGGACACATATTTCGATGGATTTCATTTCTGACCTTCCCGTTTCTCAAAAGATGTCAGTCATTTGGGTGGTCTGTGATCGCTTTTCTAAAATGGTCCATCTGGTGCCCTTGGTTAAATTGCCTTCCTCCTCTGATTTGGTGCCTTTGTTCTTCCAGCATGTGGTTCGTTTGCATGGCATTCCTGAGAATATTGTTTCTGACAGAGGTTCCCAGTTTGTCTCAAGGTTCTGGCGAGCCTTTTGTGGTAGGATGGGCATTGACCTATCTTTTTCCTCGGCCTTCCATCCTCAGACTAATGGCCAGACCGAACGAACCAATCAGACCTTGGAAACATATCTGAGATGTTTTGTTTCCGCTGACCAGGATGATTGGGTGTCATTTTTGCCGTTGGCTGAGTTCGCCCTTAATAATCGGGCCAGCTCGGCTACCTTGGTCTCTCCATTTTTCTGCAATTCTGGGTTCCATCCTCGTTTCTCTTCAGGACAGGTTGAGTCTTCGGACTGTCCTGGTGTGGATTATGTGGTGGACAGGTTGCAGCAGATCTGGACTCAGGTAGTGGACAATTTGACCTTGTCCCAGGAGAAGGCTCAGCTTTTCGCTAATCGCAGACGCCGTGTGGGACCCCGACTTCGTGTTGGGGATTTGGTTTGGTTATCTTCTCGTCATATACCTATGAAGGTTTCCTCTCCTAAATTTAAACCTCGTTTTATTGGTCCGTATAGGATTTCTGAGATTCTCAATCCGGTGTCTTTTCGTCTGACCCTCCCAGACTCCTTTTCCATACATAATGTATTCCATAGGTCGTTGTTGAGGAGATACGTGGCACCTATGGTTCCATCTGTGGAGCCTCCTGCCCCTGTTTTGGTGGAGGGGGAATTGGAGTATATTGTGGAGAAGATTTTGGATTCTCGTGTCTCTAGACGGAAACTCCAGTATCTGGTCAAATGGAAGGGTTATGCTCAGGAAGATAATTCCTGGGTTTTTGCCTCTGATGTCCATGCCCCAGATCTTGTTCGTGCCTTTCATGTGGCTCATCCTGGTCGGCCTGGGGGTTCTGGTGAGGGTTCGGTGACCCCTCCTCAAGGGGGGGGTACTGTTGTGAATTCTGTGGTCACAAGTGGTATTGCAGTCTCTGGGCGTCCTCCCTCAGGTGTTTTGGTGAGCTCGTTGGCTGCCTTGCTATTTAGCTCCACCTGAGTCTGTCTTCCTTGCTCCTTGTCAATGTTCCAGTGTTGGATCTGAGCTACTGCATCTTTCCTTGGGCCTGCTGCTCTGCTAGATAAGTGCTTCTAGTTTGTTTTCTGTTTTTTCTGTCCAGCTTGTTATTATCTTTTGCTGGAAGCTCTGAGAAGCAAAGGGGTGCACCGCCGTGCTGTTAGTTCGGCACGGTGGGTCTTTTTTGCCCCTTTGCGTGGTTTTCGTTTTAGGGTTTTTTGTAGACTGCATAGTTCTCTTTGCTATCCTCGCTCTGTCTAGAATATCGGGCCTCACTTTGCTGAATCTATTTCATTCCTACGTTTGTCTCTTCATCTTGCTAACAGTCATTATATGTGGGGGCTGCCTATTCCTTTGGGGTATTTCTCTGAGGTAAGTCAGGCTTGTATTTCTATCTTCAGGCTAGTCAGCTCCTCAGGCAGTGCCGAGTTGCATAGGTAGTGATAGGCGCAATCCACTGCTGCTTCCAGTTGTGTGAGGACAGTTCAGGTACTGCAGTCTACAGAGATTCCACGTCTCAGAGCTCGTCCTATTGTTTTGGGTTTTGGCCAGATCTCTGTATGTGCGCTGATTACTGCACGCTGTGTTGCCTGATTGCCAGCCATAACAGAGAACTCCACATTTCATCCAGAGACTAAATCCCCGGGATGGTCACATGACTCGGGGCGCTTAACGAGATTCATTAAAGTGCTGATTAATCCAGAACTAGACACGGATGTTAGTAAACCTGTGTTGGAATAAGTTTAAATGCAACAACTCCATTCCTGTTGTAGTCTGCATTGAATGTCTATGAGTGTTCATTTGTCAGCTATGCTGTGATTGTTAAAGTTTGTACAAAAAGGTCAGAGGACTCTCACTGATTGCATCATTCTGCTGCTGTTTCCTTCACAGAGAGACATGTGTTACATGGACTAGATTATATCGGTAGTTACTGTCAAAGCTTTCTTATTTTGTTCCAGTTCAAGCTGCATATATTAAACACAGTTTGCCTTACGTTGGATTCTGCTGCTTATATGAAGTAACACGCGCTGCTGTGGTAATACTCCGGCTAACAGGTTATGGGCCCAGCCACCGGAAAGTAAATGGTAAAAAGCCCAGTCACCGGAATAAGCAGCGAGCCAAGCGCAGACAGCACAGAGGAACCCCCGGAATACAAGGACACCGGAACGCAAAGGTACCGCAGTGTACAGAGCACCGGACAGCGCAGCTTAAAGGGCCAGTAACAAACAAAAAAAAAAAAAGGTACAAGAGACAAGAATGTCTACAGAAAGGAATGCAGTGAAGTACACAGTGCCAAGTCTCACAAATCACAATTACAGCTCCTGGAAATTCAAGGTAAAGATGTTACTTATAAGAGAGGGTACATGGAAATGTATTGAACAGCCTGTGCCTGACCCAGTACCGGGTGATTGGCTAGAGACTGATCAGAAAGCACAAAGCACTATTTCCCTCAGCATAGATGATAACCAGATTGTACATGTATGCAAATGTGATACTGCAAAGAAAATGTGGGAAGAATTACAGAAAGTGCATGAAAGGTCAAATCTCAGCAATAAGCTATATCTTATGAGAAAGCTGTATCAGTCTAAATTAAGTGATGGCCAGCATATGCAGGACTATATCAGAAACACCCTAGAGATTGTGGAGCGCCTAAGGGGTATTGGTGAAGAAATTAAAGATTTTCATGTTGCTGCATTACTATTAAGTGGTCTTCCAGAAAGTTATGACACGCTTGTGACTGCATTAGATGCCAGACCAGATGATGAACTCACACTAGAATATGTGAAAGGGAAACTTGCAGATGAATACAAGAGAAAGTCAGAGACTATTAGCAATAATATATGCAAAGCAGAAGCAGCATTAAAGACACAGTACTTTTCTAAAGCTCAGAGTCATTTAAAGGAAACTCGTGAATGTTTTGTCTGTAAAAAGCCTGGTCACCTTAAAGCAGACTGCAGAGTGTGGAAAGCAAGAATGAATCAGTTTAAAAAGCAGGACAGTCATCAAAAGGTTAAAACAGCTGTAAAGAAGGAAGATGCATGTATTGCGACTGCATTTGGGGTCAGCACAAGCCCATATGCAAACCATGTTTGGTGTATTGACTCTGGAGCGACTGCTCACATGACACGTGATAAAGATTTCTTCATTAATCTAGATGAAAGCAAGTCTGAAAAGGTAATTTTAGCTAATGGTCACTATATGACATCAGAAGGAATAGGAGATGGTTATCTCCATTGTCAAGTTCAATCCTCAGCACAAGTCAGAAAAATCCCAGTTAAAGACGTGCTGTATGTTCCCAAACTTGAAAGTAACCTTTTATCTGTAAAGAAGCTTGCACAACAGGGAAATATAGTTACATTTAAGGATGACAGATGCATCATTTCAAAGAAGGGTCATACCCTTGCCGAAGGAAAAATCAAAGATGAACTTTATCAGCTGAAATGC
Organism: Ranitomeya imitator; assembly: GCF_032444005.1. Classification (NCBI taxonomy): domain Eukaryota; kingdom Metazoa; phylum Chordata; class Amphibia; order Anura; family Dendrobatidae; genus Ranitomeya; species Ranitomeya imitator. The sequence goes on along the minus strand of NC_091287.1, from coordinate 17,574,949 downwards.
AATGAAACTGTTTACAGTGCTAGACAAGATTTTCATAAGGACTGTATTCATGTGTGGCACAGACGCCTAGGCCACAGAGATCCAGAAGCAGTAAAGAAACTAGCTCAACTTGCAAATGGTATTGCAATCAACCAGTGTAATCAAACAATGAAGTGCACAAGTTGCCTAAAAGGGAAAATGTCCAGAAAATCGTTTCCTAAAGTAAGCACTACTAAATCTGCACAGATACTGGATTTGATACATACAGATGTGTGTGGTCCAATGAGTGTTCTTACTCCCAGCAAGAAGAGATATTTTCTCACATTCATTGATGATTATTCCAGATATACTGTTACTTACCTACTTCAAAGTAAAGATGAAGTTCCACAGAAACTTGAAGAATATCTTGCTGCAGTTCTTAACAAATTTGGAAGAATACCAAAGGTACTGCGAGCAGATAATGGAACTGAATATACAAGTGGTAAAGTGCAAACCATCCTGAAAAGGAATGGAATCGTGTTCCAGACAACCGTTCCATACAACCCAGAGCAGAATGGCACAGCAGAGAGAAAGAACCGAACTCTTTGTGAAAGTGGAAGAAGTATGCTATTTGATGGAAACCTACCTACAACATATTGGGGAGAAGCCATCATGACTGCTACCTATCTTCAAAATCGACTGCCAAGTAAAGCTACAAGTAAAACTCCATATGAGCTATGGAACTGTGAGAAGCCCAACCTGAAGCATCTCAGGATATTCGGAAGCAAAACTTTTGTGCATGTTCCCAAAGAAAAACGTTCTAAGTGGGAATCTCATGCAAAGGAAGGAGTTCTTGTGGGGTACAGTGAAACTCAGAAAGGATACAGAATCCTGCACCCACAGACCAACACAGTAACAATCAGCAGAGATGTAGTGATTGATGAAAACTCAGTATCGCTCAAATTTCATGAGGTTACGCAAATAATTCAACCTAAGGAACAAGAATTTCAGTCAGTGATTCCAGACATTGAAGAGAATCTCAAAGAAAATACTGAAGTCTGGATATGCTCTGAAAGTACTGAAAAAGAAACAGAAGAACCAAGCCAACCTCAGGAGATCAGAAGATCAGGAAGATCAAATAAAGGAATTCCAGCTAAACGCCTTTCTTATATGGTCAGATCAATTCCAGAAGAAGAGCCACAGTCATGGCAGGAAATGCAAAAACTGCCTATTCATAAGAAGCAAAAATGGATAAAAGCTGCTGATGAAGAAATGGAATCCCTTCATAAGCTCAAAACATGGGAGCTCACAGAGCTACCTCAAGGCAAGAAAGCAATTGGATGTAAGTGGGTCTTTAAGAACAAATATGACTCCGAAGGTAATGTTCACCGTTTTAAAGCAAGATTGGTCGCAAAAGGATATTCACAAAAATATGGTGAAGATTATGATGCTACTTTTGCTCCAGTTGCCAAGCAAACTACATTCAGAACTTTATTATCCATAGCTGCTGTTCAGCAGATGAAAGTAAGACATTTTGACATCAAAACAGCCTTTCTACATGGAGACATTGAAGAAGAGCTGTACATGACTCAACCAGAAGGCTATGTTAAAAGGGGTAAAGAGAACCTTGTTTGCAGAATGCAAAAATCTCTCTACGGCCTTAAGCAATCAGCAAGAGCATGGAACACTAAGATGAACAAAGTGTTAATCGACGAAGGATTTAAAAGGTCTCAAGCGGATCCATGTTTGTATACAAAAGGTGTATCACAAGATTGGATGTATGTTATTCTATATGTGGATGATGTAATAATAGCGCATCAAGAAGAGAGAGAAATTTCAAAACTAGGTCAAATTCTGAACAAGCATTTCGAGACCAAGGACCTTGGAGATGTGACATACTATTTGGGAATCCAAATCCAGAGAGAGGAAGATGGAAGTTTTCTTCTTAATCAAAATTCTAAAATCTCCACAGTTCTAAACCAGTTTGGAATGTCAGAAGCCAAAGGCATATCAACTCCAATGGATCCATCTTACCTAAAATTGGAAGGAGAAGAAGATCTGCTACCCACAAATGACAGTTACAGACAAGCAGTGGGGGCACTTCTATACATAGCAACCACAACCCGTCCAGATATCTCAGCCACAGTGGGAATTCTCTGCCGACGTGTAAGCAAGCCACGCCAAAGAGATTGGAATGCAATTAAGAGACTTCTTCAGTATCTTAAGGCAACCCAAGAGTTAAGTCTAAAGATTTCTGCATCAGGAGATCTAATTCTCAGAGGATATGTAGATGCAGATTGGGCTGGAGACTCAAGTGATCGAAGATCAACAAGTGGTTACTTGTTCAAGTTAGGACACACTTCAATCTCATGGTCCAGTAGAAAACAAGTGTCAGTTGCATTGTCTTCTACAGAAGCAGAATATACATCAGCTGCTCATGCAAGTCAAGAGTTAATTTGGTTGAAGCAACTTTTGGAAGAATTCGGCAAACCACTAGCTGAACCAACTGTTATCTATGAGGACAACCAAGGATGTATCAAGCTCGCCAGCAGTGAAAGGATAAGTGCAAGAACAAAGCACATTGATGTTAAACATCATCACTTGCGTGACTTAGTAGAGCGTGAAGTTCTAAAGTTCGTTTACTGTGAATCTGACAAGATGTTAGCAGATGTTTTGACAAAGCCATTGTCAAGAGCCAAGTTTGAAGAATTCAGAACTGCAATGGGACTAACAGGATAAGCAGTTGTTGAGTGGGGGTGTTGGAATAAGTTTAAATGCAACAACTCCATTCCTGTTGTAGTCTGCATTGAATGTCTATGAGTGTTCATTTGTCAGCTATGCTGTGATTGTTAAAGTTTGTACAAAAAGGTCAGAGGACTCTCACTGATTGCATCATTCTGCTGCTGTTTCCTTCACAGAGAGACATGTGTTACATGGACTAGATTATATCGGTAGTTACTGTCAAAGCTTTCTTATTTTGTTCCAGTTCAAGCTGCATATATTAAACACAGTTTGCCTTACGTTGGATTCTGCTGCTTATATGAAGTAACACGCGCTGCTGTGGTAATACTCCGGCTAACAACCTGCAGCGCGAAAAGAGGAGACGGAGCAGAGCCGGAATGAGACATCGTATCTTTGGGGGCAGCATCCTACGCCGCTTGTGAATTAATGGGGTTTTCTCACCTTACAAACTTTTTTAAAAACTTTGGTCTTCTTGGTGGACTTGTGCAGCACCAATACAATAGAATGCCTCTCGTAGTACCCTGACACTGCATGATGCCCCTTATGTCCCCTTCATCCATCCCACTTAATCTGATAAAAGTTCTACTGTACTGACGTCATGATGTTCCCACAAGGAACCAAGGCTCATGTAGCAGGCGTCTTCTATCCTGTACAACCGGCGGCTCAGCGCCCGCAGGCACTATGGCGACATTAGAACACACCGGCCGTCCCTTCCAAGGTCACAGAGTGAATGGTGGAGAAGGACTAGACGGCTCCACCATTGTATATAACTGTATCTGCCTCCTACAGATGCAGTTGATAGAGGTGCCGAGTGGCCTGGATCCCTGGACTCCCAGGGCCCCATAGAAGCTGCATCCTTTGCCTTTATTGATGGTATGCTATCGCCTCACTTGTTCTCAGGTTGTCTGTGGTTTTGCAGGTCAACTCCAATAAAGTGAATTGAGTAAGCTGCCGTAATATAAACAACCTGTTGACAGGTGTGGCGCTTTAGAAGACAGCCAATACAGTGATCTGCCAGGTAAACAATGTAGGAAACGCTGGGCTGGGTGGTCAACCATCTTTGAAGGACTCCACCAATCTGATATTGATGATGTATCCTGTATGGTCTTGAAAGGCGCCACCTGATGAAGGCTAAAGATGTTGGAGGGTCCATGTTTGTGCTCGCTTAGAGAGAGGTCACCACGTGACTCTCAGAAGGCCTTGTCTTGGGCAGCACTTGTACACGGTGACATCACGAGATCCCCACGTTCTTATCTGTTCCTCGGCAGGCGTCTTGTGTAATTTCTTCTCTTCATTACAAGCTCAGTTCCCTTCACGAACATTATCTCAGGTTCCATAATTTCACCGCCCATTCCTTGAAGTTCTGAATGTTTATCCTGAGTCATCCGCCCTCGACGTAGAGCAGAAGGTCTAAATTAATGAGCGGGATGTTTTAAGCCTGGGGGCAGATACCAGCAGAATGGCCCCAAAGGAAAACCCTCTCCTGCCATGTGCTGGTACTGCTGGCTTTGGGCTCAGTGACTGGACCAAGATTCACGTGTTCCCATTATATTTCCACTCTGTGACATATGTATCTGTCCCGTAGAGGGCGCGTGCATGGAGCACTAGGTCCAGAGTGATACCAAAGCTTCAAAGTGCCCCCCATAGGCAACCTGCTGCCACTGGGTCAAAGCTTAAAGATGGGTAGCTTCAAAGATGACCCGAGGTTTCTGGGCCCATGAATTCACAGGGGGAGGATTTGTCCCACTGGTTAAACTGGAGTTGCTCATTTTTGGATATCGCTTGTGAAGGTCTTGAGTTTTGGCCTTGAGTTTCTTCAACCCCTTTCTACCCTGCCGTACTAAATCATGAACAGTGATTGCGGGCAGCTTGCAGCCTATACAAATCCTGGTGCCAAAGGGGTTCTTCATTACCTTCCTTAAAGGGAGGCCACTGAACTCCAACCCTGGCAGGGCTTCCTGACTGATGGTTGGGTTAATGGTTCTGTTTTTCTGGAGTGTTGGAAATAAACCACATGCTCACAAGTGCTTATTTTTTGGCTGACTGGAATCAAGCCCATGGACATCCCCAAAAAATGAAGCCCCCAGTTTCTCTGACACTTGCATGGGAAAAATTAGATTACAACAACCGGTGGGGGTCATATAGACCATCCAAGTTAATTTGCAAAAAAAGAAGTGAAAAAATAAACAGATGTGACGTTTTTAGATCTCTCCAAACAGGAATGCGTGGTGGGATGACGATGTTTCTAATCTTAGTGGTGAAAGTTCTTTATTTGACCCCGTAATTTCTTCTTCGGTTACCTTCATCCCATCATTATCTGTTGCGTCCTCGCCGATGACGTCCAATGTTTTACGTCTTCTATGGAGAGAACAATGACCAGAATACAGCGTTATCCAAATACTCGATTTCCCTTTCATGGTGATTTTTTTACGAGTGCGCGGCGCACAAGCTATCGTCCTCCTGACAATGGGAGATATTTTACATATGAATCGATGGAAACCGAGGCTCCAATTATAATCATTACCAGGGTATTGTAGATAATTGTGCCACAAAGTTACAGTAATTATCTTATACGACCAACACACTAATTATTATCTGACAGAACTACTAAACAGACACCGCTGCTGTCTACTGTAGCGCCGTGTGTCCATGGGTACACCTCAGAACCTTTATTTTCCATATATTGACACCTGATGACTTTGGTTCTTCTTCTCCTTGGTGGAGGATCATATAGGTTTCCACATAATGTACAGCTATTGCATCACATGGTATGGTACAGGAGACACTATCACAGCTTGCATAAAAGCCAAGGCAAGAAATGCAGCAGCCATGTTGGAGTGAATCTGGATAGTGAAGTGATGTCCCAACTCAGCAAGGAGAAAAATCCATAAATGGCCTGCCATAAAACACCCGTGAACTATGGAGGTGTCAGGATTCCAACCTAGCGGCTCCTGTGCACCAGTCAGCACCTCTTCCTTCTGAGATATTCAGCTCGCCGGACAGTTCTGTGCTTATCCAAATACTTGAACCTATGTTATTGCTGATGTCTCCTCCCTGAGTATAAACAGTAAACTCAGGGAGGAGACATCAGCAGCAACAACATAGGTGCAAGTATTTGGATAAGCACAGAACTGTCCAGAGAGATGAATAGCTCAGAAGGAAGAGCCGCTGACCGGTGCACAGGAGCCGCTAGGTCCTGACAGGAGGTGGGACTTAATGGCTGCACTGTGTTTCTACAGTATATGATGAAGCTGTATTTTTAGCTTTTATCAGAAGCATTACTTTAGTTTTTTTTTCCTATCTCAAACGCATTTATTGTGATATCTATTAGAGTTGGTCAAATTTATTAGAGTGGATTTGACTTCTGGCGAATACGGATTTTTTGTAATTCGCGACTGGATAGAAGGCAGAGAACAGTGCAATTAGCCGAAAAGGTGAGCGGTGATTGTAGGAGAATTTTTCCTTTTACATCTTATATTTATCATGCTCCAGGGTCTGGAGACACAACAGAGCAAAACAAAGGACATTAAATTGGTAGAGAATAGCTACTTATGCCAGATCCACTCAACACTAATACCTATGTTCTCGCTTTCAATATTTATGATCAGCCAGAACTAGAGGAATCCACCTACAGGAAACTGCTACATTGTTGCATTCATGTATCATGATGAGCGAAATTCCAAACCGTCAGATTCAACTTGTCTAGGAAATTCGATTTGCACTGAACAAAGTCAGTGTGAATTGAATCTGCTCAGAAAGGGTTAAAAAAAACCCTATTACACTCCTCTCCCAAGCCATCCCTAGTCCTCCCATCAGCTTATCAGTCATTTCTACTGAATCCGAATTTGTCTCGAACTTTGTAGTAAATTTAATTTGTTGAGAATCGAATTAGTCATCTCCAATCATGAAAACTCTTCTCTATGGACGATATTTGACACAGAAACAATCAATCCGTTTTAATTTGCAATACCACAACTGACCACACGGGGTGCTGTCCTCATCTCAGATTCACACTTTATCATGTTACATAGTTACGTGGGTCGAAAAAAGACCTCTGTGCGTATACTTCAACCTTTCTTCACTAATTACACATTTTGCCACTAAATTATTATCAGTTGCAAATCTTGCAATGCCCTCCCTGACCACACGGAGCGCTATAAAGTGTGCAAGTAATTCATTTAGACTAGTATACTGAAGGTGCACTGAATTTCAAAGGCAATCCTATAATAAACATGTTCTGCAGAAGCTGTGGCATATGTTATAAAAAAAAAATTGTACTTTAAATACTCAGCCTACGCATTGCATATGGACATAAATAGAATGATGCTAATATTATAAATATCTACATAATTATATATATTAACATTTTCACAAATAAATAGCATTTTTTCTAGCAGCCCTGTGCGGTCCTTACCCCCTCTGGCTGTGAAATGACCCAAGGACATGTTTGGTTCTAACCTTTCTATGAGATTAGATTTGACTCAGACACATTTAAGATGTATCCACAGCTGAAATCTCTTCCTGCAGTAATTGAAAATAAATATAAAAAGCCTTCAGAGCAGAACGCGAGTGTACAACTCTTAATAACTAGGAAAGAGGATAAGATGTTCTATAAGATCCACAAGATACAAGTTTATTACTTCAATTCAACTGTAGGGAGAAATCAAAGACAATTCTCTCCAAATCTGTGGAGACGGAAGAAAAAACACTGACCAAAAATTAATAGATTGTGTTTAAACCTAACAATGACCATATCGATCCTGCAAATACTATAAAGTCGTCACTAGGGGGAGCTCCCCTTATACAGAAATACATGATAAGATCCTGTCTGCAGTCACCACTAGGGGGAGCTCCCTGTATACAGAAATACATGATAAGATCCTGTCTGCAGCCACCACTAGGGGGAGCTCCCTGTATAGAGATACATGATAAGATCCAGTCTGCAGTCACCACTAGGGGGAGCTCCCTGTATACAGAGATACATGATAAGATCCTGTCTGCAGCCACCACTAGGGGGAGCTCCCTGTATACAGAGATACATGATAAGATCCTGTCTGCAGCCACCACTAGGGGGAGCTCCCTGTATAGAGATACATGATAAGATCCAGTCTGCAGTCACCACTAGGGGGAGCTCCCTGTATACAGAGATACATGATAACATCCTGTCTGCAGCCACCACTAGGGGGAGCTCCCTGTATACAGAGATACATGATAAGAGCCTGTCTGCAGTCACCACTAGGGGGGGCTCCCTGTATACTGAGATACATGATAAGATCCTGTCTGCAGCCACCACTAGGGGGAGCTCCCTGTATACAGAGATACATGCTAACATCCTGTCTGCAGCCACCACTAGGGGGAGCTCCCTGTATACAGAGATACATGATAAGATACTGTCTGCAGTCACCACTAGGGGGAGCTCCCTGTATACAGAGATACATGATAAGAGCCTGTCTGCAGTCACCACTAGGGGGAGCTCCCTGTATACAGAGATACATGATAACATCCTGTCTGCAGCCACCACTAGGGGGAGCTCCCTGTATACAGAGATACATGATAACATCCTGTCTGCAGCCACCACTAGGGGGAGCTCCCTGTATACTGAGATACATGATAAGATCCTGTCTGCAGTCACCACTAGGGGGAGCTCCCTGTATACAGAGATACATGATAAGATCTTGTCTGCAGCCACCACTAGGGGGAGCTCCCTGTATACAGAGATACATGATAAGATTCTGTCTTCAGCCACCACTAGGGGGAGCTCCCTGTATACAGAGGTAAATGATAGGATCCTGTCTGCAGTCACCACTAGGGGGAGCTCCCTGTATACAGAGATACATGATAAGATCCTGTCTGCAGCCACCACTAGGGGGAGCTCCCTGTATACATAGATATATGATAAGATCCTGTCTGCAGCCACCACTAGGGGGACCTCCCTGTATACTGAGATACATGATAAGATCCTGTCTGCAGCCACCACTAGGGGGAGCTCCCTGTATACAGAGATACATGATAAGATCCTGTCTGCAGCCACCACTAGAGGGAGCTCCCTGTATACAGAGATACATGATAAGATCCTGTCTGCAGTCACCACTAGGGGGAGCTCCCTGTATACAGAGATACATGATATGAATCTGTCTGCAGCCACCACTAGGGGGAGCTCCCTGTATACAGAGATACATGATAAGAGCCTGTCTGCAGTCACCACTAGGGGGACCTCCCTGTATACAGAGATACATGATAAGATCCTGTCTGCAGTCACCACTAGGGGGAGCTCCCTGTATACAGAGATACATGATAAGATCCTGTCTGCAGTCACCACTAGGGGGAGCTCCCTGTATACAGAGATACATGATAAGATCCTGTCTGCAGTCACCACTAGGGGGAGCTCCCTGTATACAGAGATACATGATAAGGTCCTGTCTGCAGTCACCACTAGGGGGAGCTCCCTGTATACATAGATACATACTAACATTTTGTCTGTAGTCACCACTAGGAGGAGCTCCCAGTATACAGAGATATATGATGCAATATCTGCAGGTCCTTCAGGCAGTGATGATCCCAGACCAAGGACTCAGTGGAGCTGCATACAGGACGCAGTCCATGTGTACAGTGTACACTATTATTTTCCTGCCTTTTCTACAGTTTCTACAGTTTCCGCAGTGCAATATAGTAATGGAGCTTCATTACTTCACCCCCTATAAAGATAAAGAGATGACTCTGCTCATTTTGTCCAAGTCTATACAGCAAAGCTAGCAAATAAACTGCTGGAAACAAGACATCTAGCCCACGTCGTGGACCTAAGACTGTAAGTACTGTTTTCTTTTGCCATATTGTTAATGTTAAAAGCCAAATTGGTAGTTGCAAAACCAAATGTAAACATTTTTTTTACTATGTATAGAACAGAATCCAACATACGGGAAAGGGACACAGCCTATGAGGTGGAGGCAGGGCTACCCAACCTGCAGCTCAACGCCCATCTGAGGAACATGTCCCTGGACCATCAGAGGAGGAAGGTCATGGGCCAACAAACCCTCAACAGGATGCAGCACAGCAGGATGAGCAGGCCGGGAGCAGCAGTCCAACATTGCCCCTAGATACCTTGCCCCATGCCTCATCATACCACGGCGACAGCGCGGAAGGAGGGATGCACACAACATAGTGTCAAGGAGGCAAATTGATGGCTGTGTAATGGGTTATAGTGGGCAAACAAGTTGATGGATAAGTTGGATGATGAAGAGGAGGCATTTTGTCACAGCTTGTCCCAACATCTTCGCCAAATTCCAAGAGAGTTAAGGTTCGACACCAAAGCCTCAATACCTCACCTCATACATGCTGCCATCCCCCCAATAATCCCAGGCATCTTTTTGGTTACATAGAGAGACACCACTAAGATTTGCCTCCGTGCCACCATGCATCCAGCTCTGGGGCTGCTCATGGGCCTGCAACTAGTGAGTCACACCAACCACCTTCAACTCTGCCGCCTACTGACTCAGGTCATCCATCTTCCACTCTACCTCCTACTCAATCCATGGCAAAGTCATACGAGTGTGGAAGGCCATACGCATGGCAGCATGCCACCATAGGCTAACCACCATCCACAGGACCTCCTTTAGTAGGGACTTTCAACCCCACAGTCATCAATAATGCCCTCACACTTACTCAGCCAGCATGGGCCCCATCCCAAACACATTATGGGCAACAATCACACTATGAAGGACATTAAGTTCGCCAGGGTGAACGCTGGCATTACAGCCCTCCACTGCAAACTTCCCATATTGGCCAACACAACCAAAGATCTTACCGCCACCATGCACAGGACCCTGGTTGGTGTTATCACGGTCCGGTAGATTATGTGCCCCCTCACCAACAACCGATCCTAACACAGCACAACCTCCCTGCAACCATAAATCCATAGCAACCAACACATCAGCAAAGACCCTTCCCGAAAACTCATCCGATCCTCCTTCACCATCCACATCACATCATTCTTTTTAGGATTCGTAATATGTTTTATTGTTTTAATACTACAATCATTGCCAACGTTGGCTATTTCTTAGGCTGGAATTAATTCCGCATTTTCTTTATATTTGGCCCAAAATAAAAGGAAGTTTAGTTTTCTCTGAAAAATATGTGTTTATTTGCCAAACAATTCCTGTATGCATTGTGCAAAGCAAAAAAAGGAAAAATAGAACACATAGTGAGATTATTCAAATCAACATAATCAATACAAATATTTTAAGAAAACATCATCGGCAAACATTTTCTTGCCAGGGTATGGATCCTGAAGGCGTCAGAAAGCAAGAAGTTCACGAACTCTGAGGCCTGAAAGCTCCCTGCCTCTGGCAAAGCCTGTACGATTTGCCCAGGATTGTCAGCCAGTCCTATCCCGGCATTCACAGACGCTGGCAAATCGTGGATACTGGTAAAATCGTGGAGTATCTCACAGGCCTTAATGACACCGTTCACATTTTGCTCACTTCACTGGAGGGCACTAAGCAATACCCACCATTTTGTGGTCAAAATGCCATAGGCGCATTCCACCAGACGCCGGGCCCGAGTTAGCCTGTAATTAAATATCCTACGACGTCTGTCAAGACTCTGCCGATGATAAGACCTCCTGACATAGCGCGTAGAAAGCCTCATCGGCCACCATGACGAAAGGAAGTGGCTGACCACCTGAAGCAGGAAGAATCCTTGGGGGTGGCACACCCGTTTGATTGTTCTTCAGCCGCTGGTCCATTAAGGAAGAATTAAAGATTCAAGAATCTCCAGTTCTTCCACAGGCCCCAATATCTACAATGATAAAATTGTATTTGCTATCAACTAATGCCATCAACACTACCAATCAAAATTGCTTAAAATTGTAGTATTGAGACCCCGAGTTCGGCGGCTTCTTGACCCGGATGTGATTCCCATCTAAAGCACTTTTGGAAACTGACAACGCTGGTGCATCTCATTTAAGATGCGTTCCCAGTGTTCAGGGGTCGGCTCCGGCATCACTTTCTCCTTAAGGCGATCCTCGATTTGTGTACAGATGAGCTTCACGATATTTGAAGATAGTTGTTCGTCCAAGGAGAAAGTCTAAATGGATGGCAGCAGAAGACTCTCCCGCTGCGAGAAACCTAACATGAAAATACAGTTCAAAGTTAAGGGAAGTTATACATTGATGTAGAGGAATGGAAAACGTTCTACTCGAAGTCGTGCTAATAATTAACACATAAAATATTCAAACAATATTCTAATTCTCTATTTGGAAAACAGAGATCAATGTAGTTTCACATATGTCAAATTAAAAATTGAAATGACCTCTGGGTGAGAAGAAGCCGTTCTTACGCTGGAATGCACGGGCGAAAAGGGGACATTTGAAATGTTATGGCTGGAAGAAGCTCCTCCAGTAGAATGTCAAATGTCTCGAGTGACGACCTCGTAGAGGCACAAAAACTTGTCACGATGCGTTTTGGAGATGTCGATACAGCCGTGCAAAATGTCCTCTCACAGGACGCTGGGTGAGGAGTGGATGCAACCAAAATCTACATCTTGGAGCAAAAACAGGGGAATATCCAACCCCCAAATCCTTGGAAGGTTGAAGAGGAGCTCCTCGGTAGGATCCAAACTCAGATTCCTAGAAGCCATACTTGGTGTTATTGCCGACAGCCAAAACAAACAATTCTGAAAATTCAAGGCCAAGAAAGCAAAATTTATGCCGGGGCATGTAAACTTTTGAGCACAACTGTACATGCTATGTGTTTTGCGTTTTTTTTTACACAAATGAAGACAACTCTACTAATAAAGTGATTTCCAAAGATTCATAACTTTCCATGATGCAAAAAATGCTAAAAAAAAACAAATAAAAGTTTAAATCTTCTTTAGGGAGTTAAATGAGCAGCCGCATCCAGAGCAGATGTAGAGGCATGCCGGCCGGCCTGGTGATTGCATAGACGCTAATCCTCTTATGAATGGATGTCTTTTTATTGGATTATGATAAGAAGAATTACTCCCCTTGAATTCATTATTTGTGCCGCCCGCCCTAAATAAACCCAGCAGGTTTATAACCTGGTTAATTTGATGAGCCGGCAATTACTCAGCTGGATAGTAATATCACGCCGCGGCATGAAATGACTTATGTCACTATTTATAGAAACGACTTCTAGCATTTAAAGCACAAATTCCGTCCAAATGTAAATCGCCAATTACTCTTACACGTGTGCGGGGTCCGAGCGGTGGGGGGAGAAGACGGCGCGGCGCTGGCAGCTGCGGGGGAAATACACGGCTTTATTGTCCCCATAAACATGAGTAATTACAAACTGTAAGAATAAATAACAATAAATTCCAGGGAATATTAATCCGAAGGCGGAGAGGAAGCAAAATAGTGTGGGGTTTAATACATGTCCTGATACTTAGGACTTTTATTTTTCTATATTTTTATTTTAATAATCTTTTTCCTTGGGGAAATATCTGGGTCTAATTTGCTGATAGAAATTGGTTAGATAGATAGATAGATAGATAGATAGATAGATAGATAGATAGATAGATAGATAGATAATAGATATTGTATGTACACTACCGTTCCAAAGTTTAGGGTTACCCAGACAATTTCGTGTTTGCCATGATAATTCATACTTTTATTAATCCAATGAGTTGCCAAATGAATTGTAAATCTAGTCCAGACATTGACAAGGTTCGAAAAAAAGATTTTTATTTGAAATAATAATTTTCTCCTTCAGACTTTGCTTTCGTTACATAATGCTCCCTTTGCAGCAATTCCAGCATTGCAGACCTTCGGCATTCTAGCAGTTAATTTGCTGAGATAATCTGGAGACGTTTCCCCCCATGCTTCCAGAAGCCCCTCCACAAGTTGGTTTGGCTGATGGGCACTTTTTTTGCACCATACGGTCACGCTGCTCCCACAACAGCTCAATGGGGCTGAGATCTGGTGACTGCTATGGCCGCTCCATTACAGATAGATACCAGCTGCCGGCTTCTTCCCTAAATAGTTCTGGCATAATTCAGGTGTGTGTTTTGGGTCATTGTCCAGTGGCAGCGAAACAACCACAAAAGATCTGTGACCCTCCACCATATTTTCTTTGTAGGCCTCATACCGTTTTTGGTAAACAGTAGAATGATGAGCTTTACCAAAAAGCTCTATCTTGGTCTTATCTGTCCACAAGACGCCTTCCCAGAAGGATTTTGACTTACATACAGTTACGTAAACTACGTGTCACGCCATTCTGTCTGTATTTGATTTTTGGTGTGGCAATGCATGTCTTTGCTTTAACCCTTTGCTTCTTTCCCCCTAATTTGAGCTGGGATACTGTTGGCGGTTACCTGTATGGAGCCTTCTCAGTTCCCTGCTCTGCTGCGCAGCCGTACATGGGTGGTTAGGTCTTTGCCCTGCTGCATGACCATCCGCATGTGCGTTCCCTGGTTGCCGCTGTGGAAGCTGTCAATGGGTTGCAAGGTCATTTGCAGCTCGTACATGACTTTCCACGTGTGTCAGTGCATGCAGTCATAGCCAGGTGCCCTGAGCCTCAGCTCCTGCACTGATTGTGCTGTAATGGTTTCTGTTTGTGCTTAGGGCGTGCGCGGCCACACCTCCCCTGCTTTTATCAGGGTTAGTGTGTGTACTTGAAATGCTGTCCCCAGCCAATTGCTGAGAGGCAGCTCCTATATAAATTTCCCAAGCCCTATGGGTGGGGCCGGAGCTACTCACAAAACTCCTGAACTTTGCTATGTGTGTTTGTGCTCCTGTCTATGTTTTGGTACCAAAGTCCTTGCCTGATTCCTGTTTTGTCCTGTTCTGGCGCCTGTCCTGGCCGGCAGGATATCCTGTCTGTACCCTGATGCCCTGCTTGTGTCCTGATGTCCTTCCTGTCTCCTGATGTCCTGCCTGTACCATGATGTCTTGCCTGCGTCCTGATGACCTCGTGTACTTTGATGTCCTGATGACCTCGTGTACCCTGATGTCCTGACGTCTTTATGTGTCCTAATGTCTTACCTGCGTCCTGATGACCTCTTGTACACTGATGTCCTGCCTGTGTCCTGATGTCCCTCCTATGTGTGCCTCGGTGATCCGTTGGTGCCTTGGGGTCCATTGGGTGGTACCCTTCTGGGAGGTGTGGAATCGGGAGCCTGGCATAGTCATGTTTGGTTTATGTACTGTGTGACTTTACTTTAGTAAACTTTACTTTCTCTATACCTGAAGTTGTGCAGTGTAATCAAGTCTCTTTCCTTGTCCACATTCTCAGCTTCCACAGAACCCCGGTCTCTGCCCTCCCCTAGTTTGGGTAGGCCCAGGTCCCCCTCTGCGGTATAAAGGGTCCATATTGCATCCACGGAGGATGCATTACTGCACTGACTGGCATATGGGGCCCGGTGGGCAGAGGGGGCCCGCATCGGGCTCTGTCTCATCTGCTCACCGGGCCCCACCTACAGGCGCTGCGGCACGCTATTGACGTGCGGTCCCACGCCCACACGTCAATAGTTAACAGCCACCATCCAATCGGAGGCTGGCAGCTGACTTGAGCCGCAGCGCGCACTTCGCCGGCGTCTGACGTCATTGTCAGCCGCCAGCGAGTGCGCACTTCACCTGCGTGGAGGGAGTGAGCTTCGCCCACCGCAGAAGCGCAGCCAGGTAAGAACTCGTGTTTTTTTTGGGGGGTTTGAGAGCGGCAATCCAGGGAGTCACGAGCAGAATGCTGGACACGCTGGGGCAGAGATGCTGGACATTGGGGCAGAGATGCTGGACATTGGGGGCAGAGATGCTGGACATTGGGGGCAGAGATGCTGGACATTGGGGGCAGAGATGCTGGACATTGGGGGCAGAGATGCTGGACATTGGGGGCAGAGATGCTGGACACTCTGGGGGTAGAATGCTGGACACACTGGGGCTGAAATGCTGGACACACTGGGGCAGAGATGCTGGACACACTGGGGGCAGAGATGCTGGACACAGATGGGGCAGAGATGCTGGACACTGGGGGCAGAGATGCTGGACACACTGGGGGCAGAGATGCTGGACACACTGGGGGCAGAGATGCTGGACACACTGGGGCAGAGATGCTGGACACACTGTGGGCAGAGATACTGGACATTGGGGGCAGAGATGCTGGACATTGGGGGCAGAGATGCTGGACACACTGGGGGCAGAGATGCTGGACACTCTGGGGGCAGAGATGCTGGACACACTGGAGACAGAAATGCTGGAGACACTGGGTCAGAGATGCTGGACACACTGGGGCAGAGATGCTGGACACACTGGGGCAGAGATGCTGGACACACTGGGGGCAGAAATGCTGGACACACTGGGGCAGAGATGCTGGACACACTGGGGGTAGAATGCTGGACACACTGGAGACAGAAATGCTGGAGACACTGGGGCAGAAATGCTGGACACACTGGGGGCAGAGATGCTGGACACACTGGGGGCAGAGATGCTGGACATTGGGGGCAGAGATGCTGGACACACTGGGGGCAGAGATGCTGGACACACTGGGGGCAGAGATGCTGGACACACTGGGGGCAGAGATGCTGGACACACTGGGGGCAGAGATGCTGGACACACTGGGGGCAGAGATGCTGGACACACTGGAGACAGAAATGCTGGACACACTGGGGCTGAAATGCTGGACACACTGGGGCTGAAATGCTGGACACACTGGGGCAGAGATGCTGGACACACTGGAGACAGAAATGCTGGACACACTGGGGCTGAAATGCTGGACACACTGGGGCTGAAATGCTGGACACACTGGGGCAGAGATGCTGGACACACTGGGGCAGATATGCTGGACACACTGGGGGCAGAGATGCTGGACACACTGGGGCTGAAATGCTGGACACACTGGGGGCAGAGATGCTGCACACACTGGGGGCAGAGATGCTGGACACACTGGGGGCAGAGATGCTGGACACACTGGGGGCAGAGATGCTGGACACACTGGGGGCAGAGATGTTGGACACAGATGGGGCAGAGATGCTGGACACTGGGGGCAGAGATGCTGGACACTGGGGGAAGAGATGCTGGACACACTGAGGGCAGAGATGTTGGACACACTGTGGCAGAGATACTGGAGACACTTGGGGCAGAATGCTAGACACACGGGGCAGAGATGCTGGGCACACTGTGGCAGAGATGCTGGACACACTGGGGGCCGAGATGCTGGACACTGGGGGTAGAGATGCTGGACACACTGGGGGCAGAGATGCTGGACACTGTGGCAGAGATGCTGGAGACACTTGGGGCAGAATGCTAGACACACGGGGCAGAGATGCTGGGCACACTGTGGCAGAGATGCTGGAGACACTTGGGGCAGAATGCTAGACACACGGGGCAGAGATGCTGGACACACTGTGGCAGAGATGCTGGACACTGGGGGCAGAGATGCTGGACACACGGGGCAGAGATGCTGGGCACACTGTGGCAGAGATGCTGGACACACTGTGGCAGAGATGCTGGACACTGGGGGCAGAAATGCTCAACACACTGGGGCAGAGATGCTGGACACACTGGGGGCAGAGATGCTGGACATTGGGGGCAGAGATGCTGGACACACTGGGGGCAGAGATGCTGGACACACTGGGGGCAGAGATGTTGGACACAGATGGGGCAGAGATGCTGGACACTGGGGGCAGAGATGCTGGACACTGGGGGAAGAGATGCTGGACACACTGAGGGCAGAGATGTTGGACACACTGTGGCAGAGATACTGGAGACACTTGGGGCAGAATGCTAGACACACGGGGCAGAGATGCTGGGCACACTGTGGCAGAGATGCTGGACACACTGGGGGCCGAGATGCTGGACACTGGGGGTAGAGATGCTGGACACACTGGGGGCAGAGATGCTGGACACTGTGGCAGAGATGCTGGACACACTGGGGGCCGAGATGCTGGACACTGGGGGTAGAGATGCTGGACACACTGGGGGCAGAGATGCTGGACACTGTGGCAGAGATGCTGGAGACACTTGGGGCAGAATGCTAGACACACGGGGCAGAGATGCTGGGCACACTGTGGCAGAGATGCTGGAGACACTTGGGGCAGAATGCTAGACACACGGGGCAGAGATGCTGGACACTGGGGGCAGAGATGCTGGACACACGGGGCAGAGATGCTGGGCACACTGTGGCAGAGATGCTGGACACACTGTGGCAGAGATGCTGGACACTGGGGGCAGAAATGCTCAACACACTGGGGCAGAGATGCTGGACACTGGGGGCAGAGATGCTGGACACACGGGGCAGAGATGCTGGGCACACTGTGGCAGAGATGCTGGACACACTGTGGCAGAGATGCTGGACACTGGGGGCAGAAATGCTCAACACACTGGGGCAGAGATGCTGGACACACTGGGGGCAGAGATGCTGGGCACACTGTGGCAGAGATGCTGGACACACTGGAGACAGAAATGCTGGACACACTGGGGGCAGAGATGCTGGACACACTGGGGGCAGAGATGCTGGACACACTGGGGGCAGAGATGCTGGACACACTGGAGGCAGAGATGATGGACACGGGGGGCAGAGATGCTGGACACTGGGGGCAGAGATGCTGGACACTGGGGGAAGAGATGCTGGACACACTGGGGGCAGAGATGCTGGACACACTGGGGGCAGAGATGCTGGAGACACTGGGGGCAGAGATGCTGGACACACTGGGGGCAGAGATGCTGGACACACTGGGGGCAGAGATGCTGGACACACTAGTATTTTGATGTGGTATGTAAGTTTTGTTTGAGTAGTGTATGGCGGTATTAATTGTGCACCATATAGAATGTTTTGGTAACTGTGCTTTGTATGAATGGCTGAAGATTCTGTTCGCTACCTCAGCTGGACCCAACTCCCCACCCTGAATGCTGAAATGGCGCCATATTGGTTGTCAGACAACACAAAAAGCTCAAAAACAGAATATTTTTAGGAATTAGATAGAAAAGAAGGCTCCCAGGACGATTGGAGCGACATTACGAAGGTCAGGAGGGTGAAGGTTTCCGCAGGATTGTGACACTGTGACTTTTACTTCACCTTGACACTTGCACAGTCCTGCGCTATCACACGGGCGCTGGCGACAATGCGGAGCTGTGCGCTCTGACATCTCGTCTGTTGTCGGATCGTCTCTGCTTTCACAATTCTATAATCTCCCGGTCTATCTTGGCACCTTATTAATAACCAGAACAATGATGGAGCAGGAAGGGATTTCAGCGTGTCACTCAGCGAGCGCCGGCCTGTTATTACACTCTGTGCACTGGCATTTAGTAAACTTTCCATTCTGATGAGTCTTTGTTCAGTGTGTAACCTTGTAAAGGTGAAATGTGTCAGTGCGACCGGGGAGAGTCTGCCTGTTATCCATCTATTATCTATCCCTATTATATCTATCCATTTTCTATTATCTATCTATTATCTATATACAGGAGCTTCTCACAAAATTAGAATATCACCAAAAAAGTGAATTTATTTAAGTTCTTCAATACAAAAAGTCATTCTCCTATATTCTATAGAGTCATTACACACAGAGTGATCTATTTCACGTGTTTATTTCTGTTAATGTTGATGATTATGGCTTACAGCCAATGAAAACCCAAAAGTCATTATCTCAGTAAAATAGAATACTTTATAAAACTGGCTTGAAAATGATATTAAAATCCGAATTGTTATCCTACTGAAATGTATGATCAGTAAATGCACTCAATACTTGGTCGAGGCTCCTTTTGCATCAATTATTGCATTAATGCGGCGTGGCATGGAGGAGATCAGCCTGTGGCGCTGCTGAGGGGTTATGGAAGCCCAGGTTGCTTTGATAGCAGCCTTCAGCTCGTCTGCATTGTTGGGTCTGGTGTCTCATCTTCCTCTTGACAATACTCCATAGATTCTCTATGGGGTTAAGGTCAGGCGAGTTTGCTGCCAATCAAGCCCAGTGATACTGTTGTTTTTACACCAGGTATTGGTACTTTTGGCCATGTGGACAGGGGCCAAGTCCTGCTGGAGAATGACATTCCCATCTCCATAAAGCTTGTCGGCAGAGGGAAGCATGAAGAGCTCTAAAATGTCCTGGTAGACGGCTGCGCTGACTTTGGTCTTGATAAAACACAGTGGACCTACACCAGCAGATGACACGGCTCCCCAAACCATCACTGATTGTGGAGACTTCACACTAGACCTCCAGCAGCTCGGATTGTGTCCTCTCCACTCTTCCTCCAGACTCCGGGACCTTGGTTTCCAAATGAAATGCAAAATTTACTTTCCCTGTCGTTTGAGACAAAAGGGTATGATATAAAAACTCTGGATATCGCTAGACAGGCAGTAAGGTTGATACACAAGGTAAAAACGAAGAATGACCTTCCAGACATCAAACTCCAAATTAAAAATTCTACCCATAATTACCCAGTTTAATTCGGGATATAAAAAGTTCAACAATATTGTTAGGAAACATTGGCCCATCTGGCAGGGGGACAAAAATATTGGGGATTTACTACCAAACAATCCCAGATTTGTGTCTATGAAAGCACAGAATTTGGGCCTTCTCTTAGCGCCAACAACAAAACCGGTCTTTTCAGGAAAATCATCAACGCCTGTTGCTCCCCAAAAATTGGGATTCATGCCATGTGGGAAGTGTTCATGCTGCAGCTGTACATCCACCAAAAAAATACTCCAAACCACATTCGCAGATTCAAGTGGAACCAATGAGTTCCACATCAAGAGTCACATATAACAACAGGGGCAATGTACACACTTAGATGCCCCTGTAACAAAATGTATGTGGGTCGAACCAAGAGGCCCCTAAGGGTCAGAATAAAAGAACACTTAGATAGTATCAAAAAAGGGTTCAAAGGGCATCCCCTATCCCGCCATTTTGTGGATAAACATAATTGTTCATGCGCAAATGTTGTTTTCTGTGGAATCCAAACAGTCCATTTTGAGGATTTGGGGGATTTATTAAAATGAATGTCTAGGACAGAATCAAAATGGATCTTTACACGAGACAGTCTGGCCCCCAAAGGTCTTAATCAGGAAATAGAGCTGTATGCTTTGTAATTTATAAGACTTAGTGATAGATCTTTTTTCTTTTCATATCTTAAGGCATTTGTTTCCTGGGTGAATGCTCCCCCTCAATATAGACCTCCGATAGTCATTTCATGAGGGCCCCGCATCACTGCCTTAAATTCTGAGAGGGTAAAATGCACTTTATTAGGATTCAGTCAATTTAATTTTATTTATGCTTTTAACTCTTACCTTAGATGTATTAGGTATATATTTTAGCTTAATTTTCCAATAAAAGGATTGTTTTAATCTTATTATTTATGGAAGCCATTTTTTTTTTAAATACAACCCAGACCTGGCAAGGCATATCCTATTTTTAATTATTCGAACCATTATGGCACAACACGCAGTAATCCGGGCAGTCATGGCATAAATCGCTGTAGTACTGATAACTTGTTATACAGCTAAAGTGCATGTGTCCCTTCTTTAGCCAGCTTGCATTGGTGTACATGCCCAATTCATTAGCAGGTCTCGCTTAGCACATACGCTACACCAAATCTTAAAATAAGGCACCATGTACAGGATTCGCTGTACAGATCCCCTGAACAGGCATTGAAGGGGGCGGGAGAACAGCGCTATTTAAGGATGGGCGTCATAGGGAACCCCAGCCCTGACGAAGAAGGAACGTATCCTTCGAAATGCGTTGGATTGGTTGATCCCAATCGCGCCCGCCCATTAGTTGTGACGTCACACTACCTGCCACGCCCCCTCTACACTCCGCCACTGCTTCGGCGTCGCTTCCGGTCGGGGCACGTTAGAGGCTGGCAGTCTTTTCCAGCTTCAAACGCCCAGCCAGGAGAGTCTTTAGGGTTAAACGTTCCCGCAGGAACTCCCGAAACTACGCGATCCTGCACAACGGAGCCCACTGCATCTAACCACCTTTGGAGAGGACTAACGCATCCTGCTATTCTGGGGTATCATCGCCTGTACAAACAGTACGTGCACGGCTACATACAGTGGGGCAAAAAAGTATTTAGTCAGTCAGCAATAGTGCAAGTTCCACCACTTAAAAAGATGAGAGGCGTCTGTAATTTACATCATAGGTAGACCTCAACTATGGGAGACAAACTGAGAAAAAAAAATCCAGAAAATCACATTGTCTGTTTTTTTAACATTTTATTTGCATATTATGGTGGGAAATAAGTATTTGGTCAGAAACAAACAATCAAGATTTCTGGCTCTCACAGACCTGTAACTTCTTCTTTAAGAGTCTCCTCTTTCCTCCACTCATTACCTGTAGTAATGGCTCCTGTTTAAACTTGTTATCAGTATAACAAACAGTCTGACTCCAAACTCCACTATGGTGAAGACCAAAGAGCTGTCAAAGGACACCAGAAACAAAATTGTAGCCCTGCACCAGGCTGGGAAGACTGAATCTGCAATAGCCAACCAGCTTGGAGTGAAGAAATCAACAGTGGGAGCAATAATTAGAAAATGGAAGACATACAAGACCACTGATAATCTCCCTCGATCTGGGGCTCCACGCAAAATCCCACCCCGTGGGGTCAGAATGATCACAAGAACGGTGAGCAAAAATCCCAGAACCACGTGGGGGGACCTAGTGAATGAACTGCAGAGAGCTGGGACCAATGTAACAAGGCCTACCATAAGTAACACACTACGCCACCATGGACTCAGATCCTGCAGTGCCAGACGTGTCCCACTGCTTAAGCCAGTACATGTCCGAGCCCGTCTGAAGTTTGCTAGAGAGCATTTGGATGATCCAGAGGAGTTTTGGGAGAATGTCCTATGGTCTGATGAAACCAAACTGGAACTGTTTGGTAGAAACACAACTTGTCGTGTTTGGAGGAAAAAGAATACTGAGTTGCATCCATCAAACACCATACCTACTGTAAAGCATGGTGGTGGAGACATCATGCTTTGGGGCTGTTTCTCTGCAAAGGGGCCAGGACGACTGATCCGGGTACATGAAAGAATGAATGGGGCCATGTATCGTGAGATTTTGAGTGCAAACCTCCTTCCATCAGCAAGGGCATTGAAGATGAAACGTGGCTGGGTCTTTCAACATGACAATGATCCAAAGCACACCGCCAGGGCAACGAAGGAGTGGCTTCGTAAGAAGCATTTCAAGGTCCTGGAGTGGCCTAGCCAGTCTCCAGATCTCAACCCTATAGAAAACCTTTGGAGGGAGTTGAAAGTCCGTGTTGCCAAGCGAAAAGCCAAAAACATCACTGCTCTAGAGGAGATCTGCATGGAGGAATGGGCCAACATACCAACAACAGTGTGTGGCAACCTTGTGAAGACTTACAGAAAACGTTTGACCTCTGTCATTGCCAACAAAGGATATATTACAAAGTATTGAGATGAAATTTTGTTTCTGACCAAATACTTATTTTCCACCATAATATGCAAATAAAATGTTAAAAAAACAGACAATGTGATTTTCTGGATTTTTTTTTCTCAGTTTGTCTCCCATAGTTGAGGTCTACCTATGATGTAAATTACAGACGCCTCTCATCTTTTTAAGTGGTGGAACTTGCACTATTGCTGACTGACTAAATACTTTTTTGCCCCACTGTACATGTAATTGTTCTTGCATTGGAGGATATTACTCCCGGTCATTAGTACCGCACATAGTAATACGACCTCTAACCAAGTGTTAGTTCTGCACCCAACCCCCTGTATTGAACGTTCTCTCCAGTACAGGCGATAATCCGGTATTTGTACATACACTCCTCTGTAGGAGTAACATTCTTCAGCGCGGGTGATAACCATCTAACTAAAAATGTACTTTCATCTGAACACAACACCTTGGACCACTGACAACAGTCCGGTTCTTTTCTCCTTGGCCCAGGTAAGACGCTTCTGGCGTTGTCTATTGGTCATGAGCGGCCGGACACAAGGAATGTGACACTTGTAGCCCATGTCCTGGAGACGTCTGTGTGTGGTGGAGCAATGACTCCAGCAGCCGTCCACTCCTTGTGAATCTCCCCCACATTACTGAATGGCCTTTTCATCACAATCCTTTCCAGGCTGCGGTTATCCTGGTTGCTTGTGCACCTTTTTCTACCACACTTTTCCATTCCACTCCACTTTCCATTAATATTCTTGGATACAGCACTGTGTGAACAGCGGCTTCTTTAGCAATGACCTTTTGTGGCTTCCCCTCCTTGTGGAGTGTGTCAGTGACGCCTTCTGGACATCTGTCAGGTCAGCAGTCTTCCTAATCAAAAACAAAACCTTATATTGAATATGTGGGATCTCGATGAGTAAAAAACAAAGACCCCCTAAAATGTAACTTTATTAATATGATTAACAGTATATAAAACACTACAAAATGTGCCTAGGGTAAATAGGAGCCACCAATAACAAAATCAAAGCGGTATATAATAACCACCAATATACAGGAAAATGGGGGCTACTCTCTCCCTGAATGCCCTGAGAATCGCCCTACCTAGCAGCGGAGGTTGGCACCCTAGTTGTTGATGTGATGGCGCCCCCGCGCCATGTCAGTAGCCCTAAAAACCCTAGAACACCCTAAACATACCACAATAAGGAAACACAGAAAAAACACACACACATAGAAAAAAGGTGTAACTACCCCTATTGGAGAGACAAAAAATGGTCTCATAGGGAGATAGAGCTGTAGACTAAATTATCTCGGAGTACCAAAGTAGTACCAAAAATAGCTATTGTAGGGTAGAGTGAGGGTCCTCACTTGTATAGGGGAATCCTATTAATAGTCCTTCATGCGCTGGCTAGGACAAGGACCATTAACTTAACATGCAAATGGTTAAATGGTCAGAATAAGTCATGGACACAACCCCACAAAACACACAATCCCACAAAAAACAACTAGGACTTTGAAAATTGTACATTCACACTGAAGGCATCAAAACTATGAATTAACACATCTGGAATTATATACTTAACAAAAAAGTGTGAAACAACTGAAATTATGTCTTATATTCTAGGTTTTTCAAAGTAGCCACCTTTTGCTTTGATTACTGCTTTGTACACTCTTGGCATTCTCTTGATGAGCTTCAAGAGGTGGCCACCGGGAATGGTTTTCACTTCACAGGTGTGCCCTGTCAGGTTTAATAAGTGGGATTTCTTGCCTTATAAATGGGGTTGAGACCATCAGTTGTATTGAGCAGAAGTCTGGAAGATACACAGCTGATAGTCCTACTGAATAGACTATTAGAATTTGTATTATGGCAAGAAAAAAGCAGCTAAGTAAAGAAAAACGAGTGGCCATCATTACTTTAAGAAATGAAGGTCAGTCAGTCTGAAAAATTGGGAAAACTTTGAAAGTGTCCCCAAGTGCAGTGGCAAAAACCATCAAGCGCTACAAAGAAACTGGCTCACATGAGGACCGCCCCAGGAAAGGAAGACCAAGAGTCACCTCTGCTTCTGAGGATAAATTTATCCGAGTCACCAGCCTCAGAAATCGCAGGTTAACAGCAGCTCAGATTAGAGACCAGGTCAATGCCACACAGAATTCTAGCAGCAGACACATCTCTACAACAACTGTTAAGAGGAGACTTTGTGCAGCAGGACTTCATGGCAAAATTGCTGCTAGGAAACCACTGCTAAGGACAGGCAACAAGCAGAAGACACTTGTTTGTGCTAAAGAACACAAGGAATGGACATTAGACCAGTGGAAATCTGTGCTTTGGTCTGATGAGTCCAAATTTGAGATATTTGGTTCCAACCACCGTGTCTTTGTATGACGCAGAAAAGGTGAACGGATGGACTCTACATGCCTGGTTCCCACCGTGAAGCATGGAGGAGGAGGTGTGATGGTGTGGGGGGGCTTTGCTGGTAACACTGTTGGGTTTTATTCAAAATTGAAGGCATACTGAACCAGCATGGCTACCACAGCATCTTGCAGGGGCATGCTATTCCATCCGGTTTGCGTTTAGTTGGACCATCATTTATTTTTCAACAGGACAATGACCCCAAACACATCTCCAGGCTGTGTAAGGGTTATTTGACCAAGAAGGAGAGTGATGGGGTGCTACGCCAGATGACCTGGCCTCCACAGTCACCAGACCTGAACCAAACCGAGATGGTTTGGGGTGAGCTGGACCGAGAGTGAAGGCAAAAGGGCCAACAAGTGCTAAGCATCTCTGGGAACTCCTTCAAGATTGTGGGAAGACCATTCACGGTGACTACCTCTTGAAGCTCATCAAGAGAATGCCAAGAGCGTGCAAAGCAGTCATGAAAGCAAAAGGTGGCTACTTTGAAGAACCTAGAATATAAGACGTAATTTCAGTTGTTTCACACTTTTTTGTTAAGTCTATAATTCCACATGTATTATTTCATAGTTTTGATGCCTTCTGTGTGAATGTACAATTTTCATAGTCATGAAAATACAGAAAAATCTTTAAATGAGAAGGTGTGTCCAAACTTTTGGTCTGTACGTCACACTACTGAGGTCAGGATTACCAGACGGTAGTTGCATGGATCCACCTTCTTACCTTTCTTAAATATCGGTGCCACATGGGCCATCCTCCAATCCTGTGGCACCACCCCTGTTACAAGAGAGTCTAAGAATATGAGATACATCAGTCTGTGAATTACTGAGCTCAGCTCCCTCAGTATCCATGGATGAATGCCATCTGGGCCGGGGGATTGGTCAATATTTACGTTGCTCAGTCGTAATTACACTTCTTTTGTGTGAGACTTGTTATATCAGGTTGTGAATTTTGATTTTTGCCTTGTTGAATGATCCCTGGAACAGAGAGTTCATTGGTGAACATTTATGAAAAGTGCCTGTTTAATATCTCAGCCTTTTCTTTATCTTTAATTCACAGTTTTGATGCCTTCAGTGTGAATGTACAATTTTCATAGTCATGAAAATACAGAAAAATCTTTAAATGAGAAGGTGTGTCCAAACTTTTGGTCTGTACTGTACGTGTGGATTTATTCCAGAACAGAACAATGGGATATAATGTTCCCTATTCATTTGCATTTGTATAATTTTAGCAGAATTAAAAAGGGAATTGGACACTGAAATAGTCGTCCCCTGGAATTAATTCCTGTGCTGGAGCTGAGACTCCGTCCGACACTGACCGCATCAATAAAAAAGAAAGTTATCGCTCCAGAAAGGAGAGAAAAAAACGAAAAGAATGCAGCATCTTAATGGCTAAAATTAACTGCTGCAATAAAGAGTTAATAAAAGTATTTAAAAAATGTGTCATATTTTTAAAGATTTTTTTTCTTTTTTATTTTTTCTTGCTGTTTTACTTTTCTGTTATTTACTAAGACACGTTTACAACCAAACTTGTTATTAGTCAGAAATCAGCTACTAATTCCCATTATTCTAAACGAACAAAGTCTACAGTGGGTGAGGAAAGTATTCAGACCCCTTTACATTTTTCACTCTTTGTTTCATTGCAGCCATTTGGTAAATTCTAAAATTTTTCATTTTTTCACATTAATGTCCACTCTGCACTCCACCTTCACTGAAAAAAACAGAAATGTAGAATTTGTTGCAAATTTATTAAAAAATAAAAACCGAAATCTCTCATGGTCATAAGTCTTCAGCCCCTGTGCTCAGTATTGGGTAGATAATTAAATAAATAGGGCAGCACACTGCAGCGCCAAAACATGCAAACTTGAAAAAACGAAATTTGAACTGCATTACTGCACTAGAAATATGAAAAATGAGAGCTTTTAGCGCACAAAAATGGCCAATTTTATGTGTACCTCGTAGCCACGTTAAGGCATCTCTCTTATACGAGGTCCTACGTTTGACCTACCTCACTGAGAATAAACGTCTCCATCTGAATGGGTACATATTTCTAGTGCAGTAATGCAGTTCAAATTTCGTTTTTTCAAGTTTGCATGTTTTGGCGCTGCAGTGTGCTGCCCTATTTATTTAACTATATACGAGTTGGCGACTCTGGGTTCAGCACCTGTTCACACTCAGTCTATGTTTGGATGTGCAGGTCAGGTTTTTGAAATGTATTCTCTAGCCTTCTGATCGTGCACTCCCCGCCTCCTAGCTTCAGGTGTTTTAATTATAGTAGGTCCAATACCCCTCCACATAGAGAGAGAATTTGAGTCCAAGAAGAGGTTTTTACATGTACCCATTCAGATGGAGACGTTTATTCTCAGTGAGGTAGGTCAAACGTAGGACCTCGTATAAGAGAGATGCCTTAACGTGGCTACGAGGTACACATAAAATTGGCCATTTTTGTGCGCTAAAAGCTCTCATTTTTCATATTTCTAGTGCAGTAATGCAGTTCAAATTTCGTTTTTTCAAGTTTGCATGTTTTGGCGCTGCAGTGTGCTGCCCTATTTATTTAACTATATACGAGTTGGCGACTCTAGGTTCAGCACCTGTTCACACTCAGTCTATGTTTGGATGTGCAGGTCAGGTTTTTGAAACAGTATTGGGTAGAAGCCTCTTTTGAGCTAGTACAGCCATGAGTCTTCTTGGGAAAGATGCAACAAGTTTTCCACCCCTGGATTTGGGGATCCTCGGCCATTCTTTCTTGCAGATCCTCTCCAGTCCCGTCAGGTTGGATGGTGAACGTTGGTGGACGCTATTTTCAGGTCTCTCCAGAGATGCTCCATTGGGTTTAGGTCAGGGCTCTGGCTGGGCCAGTCAGGAATGGTCACAGAGTTGTTCTGAAGCCGCTCCTTTGTTATTTTAGCTGTGTGCTTAGGGTCATTGTCTTGTTGGAAGGTGAACCTTCAGCCAAGTCTGAGGTCCAGAGCACTCTGGAAGAGGTTTTCATCCAGGATATCTCTGTACTTGGCCGCATTCATGTTTCCTTCAATGGCAACCAGTCGTCCTGTCCCTGCAGCTGATAAGCACCCCCATAGCATGATGCTGCCTCCACCATGTTTCACTGTTGGGATTGTATTGGGCAGGTGATGAGTAGTGCCTGGTTTTCTCCACACATGTCGCTTAGAATTATCACCAAAAAGGTCTATCTTCATCAAATCAGACCAGAGAATCTTATTTCTCATAGTCTGAGAGTCCTTCATGTTTTTTTTAGCAAACTCTATGCCTATGTGGGCTTTCATATGTCAGGAAAGGCTTCTGTCGGGCCACTCTGCCATAAAGGCCCGACTGGTGGAGGGCTACAGTTATAGTGGACTTTGTGGAACTTTCTCCCATCTCCATACTGCATCTCAGCCACAGTGATCTTGGGGTTCTTCTTCACCTCTCTCACGAAGGCTCTTCTCCCACGATTTCTCAGTTTGGCTGGACGGCCAGGTCTAGGAAGACTTCTGGTGGTCCCAAACTTCTTCCATTTAAGGATTATGGAGGCCACTGTGCTCTTAGGAACCTTGAGTACTGCAGACATTCTGTTGTAACCTTGGCCAGATCTGTGCCTTGCCACAATTCTGTCTCTGAGCTCCTTGACCAGCTCCTTTGGCCTCATGATCCTCATTTGGTCTGACATGCACTGTGAGCTGTGAGGTCTTATATAGACAGGTGTGCGCCGCTCCAAATCAAGTCCTATCAGTTTAATTACACACAGCTGGACTCCAATGAAGGAGTAGAACCATCTCAAGGAGGATCACAAGGAAATGGGCAGCATGAGACTTACATATGAGGGTCTGAGCAAAGGGTCTGAAGACTTATGACAATGTGATATTTCAGTTTTTTTTTAATAAATTTGCAAAAATGTCTACATTTCTGTTTTTTTTTCAGTCAAGATTGGGTGCGGAGTGTACATTAATGAGAAAAAAAGGAACTTTTTTGAATTTACCAAATGGCTGCAATGAAACAAAAAGGGAAACATTTAAAGAGATCTGAATACTTTCCGTACCCACTGCATAGGATGCAATATATGTACGGTGATAATTCCCAGCTCATATGACCTCTATGGTTTGGAGAAGATCCATCCTATAAACTATCACTCTTTTGGTCCGCAATTATGCATTATTGCCATTACCTGCAAGTGTCGTCTATTAATTTACATTAACGAATATTTACATTGGTACTTTAGAAGTATTACAGTGTAACACCCCAGGTAACCGGTTGTTACAGTGGCATTGCTTTCCTCATGGGAGAGTGATGTCACACTTGGAAGCGAGGAAGGATCCCTTTAACAGGTATTCAGCACATACAACACCGTTCTAACTCCAGGCCAGAAGGGGGAGCTCTACACCCGACTTCGGGGGAGCTGCTCTCTCTGGTCGAGAGGAGGAGTCAGTTGCTAGGCAGTTGCTAGGCAGTTTGAGAGAGACAGTTGGTGAGAGGAAAGCGAGGAGAGAGGAAGGAAAGCTGAGGCCGTGCAGACGAGGGATTCTGCGGCTTTTGGAAAGGAAAAAGAAAGCAGAGCAGTCTGTAGAAGACTGAGAGGGAAAAGAAGCGAAGGAGAGTGAAGAGCTGGAGAGAGAAGCTGCGATTGGGCTTCCTCCATGTTGAGCGCAGATACCGGTAGCCGGAAGACCGAGGTTGCGGGGGTAACTTCATGCGGCAGAAAAGGTCGGGACATCAAATTGCAAGTTACCTGTCCACCACCTGAGGACACAGTATCAGACAGAGCCCGGGTCCTGATAGAGATCCTGTAAAAAGGCTTGAACTGCCTGTCATACGGGTTAGTATCCTACCAACCTGGGGGACAGAGAGAACGTGAGGACCTTGTGTGAGGCCGAAGGCAGCAAGGGACTACAGCACCACAGTGCTAGAGGGAAGGCTTCCAGCCCCACCTGGTTGGGATTTCCAATTCACTTCCAAGCCGACCTGACCACACTAGCATCCGTGATCCGGTACCCTGGACTGTGCCTGCCTGAATCATACAGTAAGTAAGTAAAGAGACTGCAAACTTGTGTCCTCCATTTCTTTTACCACCTACCACCTGTCCCTACTACGCCGGGAGCCCTGGGGACCCAGCTTCACCTGTGGGAAGCCATACCATCCCTGCTGCCATAACAACACCCCAGTGGACCCCTTTAAGCAGCGTTGGTCATTCTTGACCGAATACCACAGGTGGAGTCACAAACTTTTATTTTACAAATCCCTTTATAGACGTCCCTTTTACATGGGCGCCTAGGGCCACGGACCGGATCACCGCCGCCGTGACACATCCCTTTAAGTACCAGACCTGGTACTGAGTACCCCACGGCCCTGGCGGGCGTCCAACAGTGTTTCCTGTCTGGGGTGAATTAAGCATTTAGTTTGCAAAATGTAAAATTTTTACCTTTTTAAGTCTATTTAGATAGGAATCCACTGATTTATAGTGGTCATATTTTTATTCTTCCTGGTGCAGAGCTTCAAATTTCTTACATAAGTATTGAAATAAATCATAACATGTTAGCTCTTTGCAGCCACCACTAGAAGGAGCTCCCTCTATACCAGGATACATGATAAGATCCTGTCTGAAGCCACCACTAGGGAGAGCTCCCTGAATACAGAGACACAAGATAAGATCCTGTCTGCAGTCACCACTAGGGGGAGCTCCCTGTATACAGAGATACATGATAAGATCCTGTCTGAAGCCACCACTAGGGGGAGCTCCCTGAATACAGAGACACAAGATAAGATCCTCTCTGCAGCCACCACTAGGGGGAGCTCCCTGTATACAGAGATACATGATAAGATCCTGTCTGCAGTCACCACTAGGGGGAGCTCCCTGTATACAGAGATACATGATAAGATCCTGTCTGCAGTCACCACTAGAGGGAGCTCCCTGTATACAGAGATACATGATAAGATCCTGTCTGCAGTCACCACTAGAGGGAGCTCCCTGTATACAGAGATACATAAGATCCTGCCTGCAGTAACCACTAGGGGGAGCTCCCTGTATACAGAGATACATGATAAGATCCTGTCTGCAGTCACCACTAGGGGGAGCTCCCTGTATACAGAGATACATGATAAGATTCTGTCTGCAGTCACCACTAGGGGGAGCTCCCTGTATACAGAGATACATGATAAGATCCTAAATTCAGAAGTGAAGGACAGCATCCAATCCGGGTGAAAAAGAAATAAACACTTTATTGTGCCTTAAATGCGACGTTTCAACCCCATTGGGGTCTTTATCAAGCATTTTGATTGTTGTTTGGACATGATAAGATCCTGTCTGCAGCCACCACTAGGGGGAGCTCCCTGTATACAGAGATACATGATAAGATCCTGTCTGCAGTCACCACTAGGGGGAGCTCTCTGTATACAGAGATACATGATAAGATACTGTCTGCAGCCACCACTAGGGGGAGCTCCCTGTATACAGAGATACATGATAAGATCCTGTCTGCAGCCACCACTAGGGGGAGCTCCCTGTATACAGAGATATATGATAAGATCCTGTCTGCAGCCACCACTAGGGGGAGCTCCCTGTATACAGAGATACATGATAAGATACTGTCTGCAGCCACCACTAGGGGGAGCTCCCTGTATACAGAGATACATGATAAGATCCTGTCTGCAGTCACCACTAGGGGGAGCTCCCTGTATACAGAGATATATGATAAGATACTGTCTGCAGCCACCACTAGGGGGAGCTCTCTGTATACAGAGATACATGATAAGATACTGTCTGCAGCCACCACTAGAGGGAGCTCCCTGTATACAGAGATACATGATAACATCCTGTCTGCAGCCACCACTAGGGGGAGCTCCCTGTATACAGAGATACATGATAAGATCCTGTCTGCAGCCACCACTAGGGGGAGCTCCCTGTATACAGAGATACATGATAACATCCTGTCTGCAGCCACCACTAGGGGGAGCTCCCTGTACACAGAGATACATGATAAGATCCTGTCTGCAGCCACCACTAGGGGGAGCTCCCTGTATACAGATATACATGATAAGATCCTGTCTGCAGCCACCACTAGGGGGAGCTCCCTGTATACAGAGATACATGATAGGATCCTCTCTACAGCCACCACTAGGGGGAGCTCCCTGTATACAGAGATACATGATAAGATCCTGTCTGCAGCCACCACTAGGGGGAGCTCCCTGTATACAGAGAT
Source organism: Ranitomeya imitator (assembly GCF_032444005.1). Taxonomy (NCBI): domain Eukaryota; kingdom Metazoa; phylum Chordata; class Amphibia; order Anura; family Dendrobatidae; genus Ranitomeya; species Ranitomeya imitator. The sequence continues at coordinate 17,542,307 of NC_091287.1, read as the reverse complement.
ATATGATAAGATCCTGTCTGCAGCCACCACTAGGGGGAGCTCCCTGTATACAGAGATACATGATAAGATACTGTCTGCAGCCACCACTAGGGGGAGCTCCCTGTATACAGAGATACATGATAAGATCCTGTCTGCAGTCACCACTAGGGGGAGCTCCCTGTATACAGAGATACATGATAAGATCCTAAATTCAGAAGTGAAGGACAGCATCCAATCCGGGTGAAAAAGAAATAAACACTTTATTGTGCCTTAAATGCGACGTTTCAACCCCATTGGGGTCTTTATCAAGCATTTTGATTGTTGTTTGGACATGATAAGATCCTGTCTGCAGCCACCACTAGGGGGAGCTCCCTGTATACAGAGATACATGATAAGATACTGTCTGCAGCCACCACTAGGGGGAGCTCCCTGTATACAGAGATACATAAGATCCTGTCTGCACCCACCACTAGGGGGAGCTCCCTGTATACAGAGCTATATGATAAGATCCTGTCTGCAGCCACCACTAGGGGGAGCTCCCTGTATACAGAGATACATGATAAGATACTGTCTGCAGCCACCACTAGGGGGAGCTCCCTGTATACAGAGATACATGATAAGATCCTGTCTGCAGTCACCACTAGGGGGAGCTCCCTGTATACAGAGATATATGATAAGATACTGTCTGCAGCCACCACTAGGGGGAGCTCTCTGTATACAGAGATACATGATAAGATACTGTCTGCAGCCACCACTAGTGGGAGCTCCCTGTATACAGAGATACATGATAAGATACTGTCTGCAGCCACCACTAGAGGGAGCTCCCTGTATACAGAGATACATGATAACATCCTGTCTGCAGCCACCACTAGGGGGAGCTCCCTGTATACAGAGATACATGATAAGATCCTGTCTGCAGCCACCACTAGGGGGAGCTCCCTGTATACAGAGATACATGATAAGATCCTGTCTGCAGCCACCACTAGGGGGAGCTCCCTGTATACAGATATACATGATAAGATCCTGTCTGCAGCCACCACTAGGGGGAGCTCCCTGTATACAGAGATACATGATAGGATCTTCTCTACAGCCACCACTAGGGGGAGCTCCCTGTATACAGAGATACATGATAAGATCCTGTCTGCAGTCACCACTAGGGGGAGCTCCCTGTATACAGAGATACATGATAAGATCCTGTCTGCAGCCACCACTAGGGGGAGCTCCCTGTATACAGAGATATATGATAAGATCCTGTCTGCAGCCACCACTAGGGGGAGCTCCCTGTATACAGAGATACATGATAAGATCCTGTCTGCAGTCACCACTAGGGGGAGCTCCCTGTATACAGAGATATATGATAAGATACTGTCTGCAGCCACCACTAGGGGGAGCTCTCTGTATACAGAGATACATGATAAGATACTGTCTGCAACCACCACTAGGGGGAGCTCCCTGTATACAGAGATACATGATAAGATACTGTCTGCAGCCACCACTAGAGGGAGCTCCCTGTATACAGAGATACATGATAACATCCTGTCTGCAGCCACCACTAGGGGGAGCTCCTTGTATACAGAGATACATGATAACATCCTGTCTGCAGCCACCACTAGGGGGAGCTCCCTGTACACAGAGATACATGATAAGATCCTGTCTGCAGCCACCATTAGGGGGAGCTCCCTGTATACAGATATACATGATAAGATCCTGTCTGCAGCCACCACTAGGGGGAGCTCCCTGTATACAGAGATACATGATAGGATCCTCTCTACAGCCACCACTAGGGGGAGCTCCCTGTATACAGAGATACATGATAAGATCCTGTCTGCAGTCACCACTAGGGGGAGCTCCCTGTATACAGAGATACATGATAAGATCCTGTCTGCAGTCACCACTAGGGGGAGCTCCCTGTATACAGAGATACATGATAAGATCCTCTCTACAGCCACCACTAGGGGGAGCTCCCTGTATACAGAGGTACATGATAAGATCCTGTCTGCAGCCAACACTAGGGAGAGCTCCCTGTATACAGAGATACATGATAAGATCCTGTCTGCAGCCACCACTAGGGGGAGCTCCCTGTATACAGAGATACATGATAAGATCCTGTCTGCAGCCTCCACTAGGGGGAGCTCCCTGTATACAGAGATACATGATAAGATCCTGTCTGCAGTCACCACTAGGGGGAGCTCCCTGTATACAGAGATACATGATAAGATCCTGTCTGCAGCCTCCACTAGGGGGAGCTCCCTGTATACAGAGATACATGATAAGATCCTGTCTGCAGCCTCCACTAGGGGGAGCTCCCTGTATACAGAGATACATGATAAGATCCTGTCTGCAGCCACCACTAAGGGGAGCTCCCTGTATACAGAGATACATGATAAGATCCTGTCTGCAGTCACCACTAGGGGGAGCTCCCTGTATACAGAGATACATGATAAGATCCGGTCTGCAGCCACCACTAGGGGGAGCTCCCTGTATACAGAGATACATGATAAGATCCTGTCTGCAGCCTCCACTAGGGGGAGCTCCCTGTATACAGAGATACATGATAAGATCCTGTCTGCAGTCACCACTAGGGGGAGCTCCCTGTATACAGAGATACATGATAAGATCCTGTCTGCAGCCTCCACTAGGGGGAGCTCCCTGTATACAGAGATACATGATAAGATTCTGTCTGCAGTCACCACTAGGGGGAGCTCCCTGTATACAGAGATACATGATAAGATTCTGTCTGCAGTCACCACTAGGTGGAGCTCCCTGTATACAGAGATACATGATTTTGGGAAGTACATGTTGACAGTGCTGTATATACACCAAGGTTTAGTCTCTGTCTAGCTGTGAATACAGGAACACAGAAATGTATCATGACTTAGGAAAAATTTCTGCAATTCAAACAATAGTAGTAGAAAATAGCAAAACCTGTCATTTGCATTGTTTGGATCACACAACAACATAGGTTGGTGCCCACAGTCAGTAATCGGCAGCGCTTTGGAATCAGCACATGTTCGCTCCGTTCAAACTGCTGCCGGCTTTTTTTTTTAACGCTGTGGAGGTATGCAGTATCCAACCCGCGGCGTTTACTTTCCGTGGGAACACACCCATACAGTTTCTGTGCAGCCGTTTTGTGTGCAGCACCTCTGGTCTTGTAGCCGGTGATAACAACTTGAAGTCAGAAGTCATAGATTGCTCAGTTGTAGACTGTACCCTAGTGGTGAACCGCTGAAACTACAGATCATGAATATATATTGCACATTTGCATCATTTTTTATATTTTAAAGGAAAACATTTTTAATTTTTGTTCTTTACTTGGATTTTTTTGACCTTTTAGCTATGTACATTTTGAGCCTCACAATATATCATTGTCTTCTTCTGGCTCAACATTAACAGCAGCATTTTCTTTAGTTTTCACCATTTCCAGATCTTTCTTTCAGTGAGTAGAAATATTTTTTATATCGAAACTGAGAATCAGTAAACACCTAATCCAGAGTTAGACAGCGTTGACACTCTGCTGCTGATTTGAGATTTTATTTTTGCTTCTGCTAAATTTTGCTTTACAGCAGTTTTTACTTGTAGATGTAGCAAAAACCTGCAATGTATGAATGAAGCATTAATGGGATGTAAGAATCTGGGCAAGAAAAATTTAAATTCCATCTATAAAATGGGAATAATAGAACTAAGCAGCAGCACGTGTGAAAAAAGACTTGGGTATACTAATAGATGACAGACTGCACAGGAGTCAACAGTATGATGCAGCAGCAAAAAAAAGACAAAAACCAGTGCCAGGATATATTAAGGGAAGCATAGAGTCTAGATCATGTGAAGTAATTATCCTCCTCTACTCCTCCTTGTTCGGCCTCTTCTGGAATACTGGGTCCAATTCTAGGCACCACATTGTAAAACAGACGTTAAAAAACTGGAGCAAGTTCAGAGAAGAGCTACTAGGATGTTGAGCGGACTGCAAAGTATGTCCTATGAGGAACGGTTAAAGGAACTGGGAAAGTTTAGCTTGCAGAAAAGAAGACTGAGAGGAGACTAAATAGCCGTCTACAAATATCTGAGAGGCTGTCACAGTGTAGAAGGATCATCTTTATTCTCATTTGCACATGGAAACACGAGACGCAATGGAATGTAACTGAAAAGGAGAAGATACAGATTAGATATTAGAAAATCTTTTTGAGCTGTATTTTGATCCCTATAATGGGCTCCTTCCTGGTCTAGTGACTCATTTCCTGGTATATTGACCCCTTCCTAGTTTCCTTCCTAGTATAATGACCCCTATCATAGGTTGCTTCCTAGTATATAGACCCCCATCCTAGATCTCTTCCTACTATAATGATCCCTATCCTAGTTTCATTCCTAGTATAATGACCCCCGTCCTAGGTCCCTTCCTAGTATAATAACCCCCATCCTAGGTCCCTTCCTAGTATATAGACCCCCATCCTAGGTTCCTTCCTAGTATATAGACCCCCATCCTATTTTCCTTCCTAGTATATAGACCCCCATCCTAGGTTCCTTCTTAGTATATAGACACACATCCTAGGTCCCTTCCTAGTATATAGACCCCGATCCTAGGTTCCTTCCTAGTATAAAGACCCCCATCCTACGTCCCTTCCTAGTATATAGACCCCCATCCTAGGTTCCTTCTTAGTATATAGACACCCATCCTTGGTCCCTTCCTAGTATAATGACCCCATCCTAGGTCCCTTCCTAGTATATAGACCCCCATCCTAGGTCCCTTCCTAGTATAATGACCCCATCCTAGGTCCCTTCCTAGTATATAGACTCCCATCATATGTCCCTTCTTAGTATAATGACCCCCATCCTAGGTCCCTTCCTAGTATATAGACCCCCATCTTAGGTCCCTTCCTAGTAAATAGAACCCCATCCAAGGTCCCATCCTAGTATATAGACCCCCATCCTAGGTCCTTTCCTAGTATATAGACCCCCCATCCTAGGTCCCTTCCTAGTATAATGACCCCATCCTAGGTCCCTTCCTACTATAATGACCCCCATCCTAGGCTCCTTCTTTGTATAATACCCTCCATCCCGGGTTCCTTCCTGGTATAATGTTCTGTTGTTCTTTTCCAACACATAATAAAATAATAGCTTCTTACATTCCTCGGCTCGTACAATGGGCATCATTCTCTTCTAATTTCGGCGAGCCAGCCATGGATGACACATGACATCAATGCCTTACACCTCTCTTGAAGGTTGCGCTGTTTTCAGCTGCCGTCTCTGATTGGCGCCCTCTGCGACCGTGATCGTTTGGCCCCTGCATGTACACCATACATGGCGGTCGAGCATGGGTTGAGGCAGCATATAACATCCCTGGAGTTCTAGGACCATTTGGTAGCTAATGGTGTATAATATTACCAGTGTGTAGTTATTGTTATATGGTTTAGATGTTCATGTTGATTACAGACAAGAAATTGAATATTTTCATTTTTATCTAAATAGGTTTAAAATTTCTACATAGAATCAGATCTGTCGCCTCCTTACTAATTCTGCCACTAGGAGGCAGCGTCCATTAAGGGCAGTAATAAATCAGTGTAATGAGCTCCCTCTAGTGGCTACAGATATATAACTTTTATATAAACCAATGGTGGTGAATTTTTTGAAGGATTTGTGCCACTTTTGTGGAATTCTGGGGTTCAGGTTTGCTCATAGCAATATATTATACCTTTTTCCATTTTGTGTTGTGTCAGCATCCTTTTATATATTATTACTAGCTATTGAACCCATTCTACGCCCGGGTGGCGAGCATTTATATTGGTACATGGTCTCCATCCTGTCATGTGCAGCCCCAATCCTGCGCCTCCATTCTGTTTTGTGCACCTCCATCTTGTCATGTGCTACTCTCTTCCTGAGCCCTCATCCTGTCATGTGCTGCTCCCATCCTGCACCCCCATCCTGTCATGTGCTGCTCCCATCCTGCGTCCCCATCCTGTCATGTGCTGCTCTCATCCTGCACCCCATTCTCTCATGTGCTGCTCCCATCCTGTGCCCCCATTCTGTCATGTGCTGCTCCCATCCTGTGCCCCCATTCTGTAATTTGCTGCTCCCATCCTGTGCCACTATCCTGTCATGTGCTGCTCTCATCCTGCGCCCTCATCCTGTCATGTGCTGCTCCCATCCTGTGCCCCCATTCTGTCATATGCTGCTCCCATCCTGCGCCCCCATCCTGTCATTTGCTGCTCCCATCCTGCACCCCATCCTGTGATGTGCTGCTCTCATCCTGCGCCCTCATCCTGTCATCTGCTGCTCCCTTCCTGTGCCCCCATCCTGTCATGTGCTGCTCCCATCCTGCACCCCCATCCTGTCATGTGCTGCTCCCATCCTGCGCCTCCATCCTGTCGTGCTGCTCCCATCCTGCGCCCCCATTCTGTCATATGCTGCCCCCATCCTGTGCCCCCATCCTGTCATGTGCTGCTCCCATCCTGTGCCCTCATCCTGTCATGTGCTGCTCCCATCCTGTGCCCCCATTCTGTCATATGCTGCTCCCATCCTGCGCCCCCATCCTGTCATTTGCTGCTCCCATCCTGCACCCCATCCTGTGATGTGCTGCTCTCATCCTGCGCCCTCATCCTGTCATCTGCTGCTCCCTTCCTGTGCCCCCATCCTGTCATGTGCTGCTCCCATCCTGTGCCCCCATCCTGTCATGTGCTGCTCCCATCCTGTGCCCCATCCTGTCATGTGCTGCTCCCATCCTGCACCCCCATCCTGTCATGTGCTGCTCCCATCCTGCGCCTCCATCCTGTCGTGCTGCTCCCATCCTGCGCCCCCATTCTGTCATATGCTGCCCCCATCCTGTGCCCCCATCCTGTCATGTGCTGCTCCCATCCTGTGCCCCCATTCTGTCATATGCTGCCCCCATCCTGCGTCCCCATTCTGTCATATGCTGCTCCCATCCTGCGCCCCCATCCTGTCATGTGCTGCTCCCATCCTACGCCTCCATCCTGTCATGTGCTGCTCCCATCCTGCGCCCCCATCCTGTCATGTGCTGCTCCCATCCTGTGCCCCATCCTGTCATGTGCTGCTCCCATCCTGCACCCCCATCCTGTCATGTGCTGCTCCCATCCTGCGCCTCCATCCTGTCGTGCTGCTCCCATCCTGCGCCCCCATTCTGTCATATGCTGCCCCCATCCTGTGCCCCCATCCTGTCATGTGCTGCTCCCATCCTGTGCCCCCATTCTGTCATATGCTGCCCCCATCCTGCGTCCCCATTCTGTCATATGCTGCTCCCATCCTGCGCCCCCATCCTGTCATGTGCTGCTCCCATCCTACGCCTCCATCCTGTCATGTGCTGCTCCCATCCTGCGCCCCCATCCTGTCATGTGCTGCTCCCATCCTGCGCCTCCATCCTGTCATGTGCTGCTCCCATCCTGTGCCCCCATTCTGTCATATGCTGCCCCCATCCTGCGTCCCCATTCTGTCATGTGCTGCTCCCATCCTGCGCCCCCATCCTGTCATGTGCTGCTCCCATCCTGCGCCTCCATCCTGTCATGTGCTGCTCCCATCCTGCGCCCCCATCCTGTCATGTGCTGCTCCCATCCTGCGCCTCCATCCTGTCATGTGCTGCTCCCATCCTGTGCCCCCATTCTGTCATATGCTGCCCCCATCCTGCGTCCCCATTCTGTCATGTGCTGCTCCCATCCTGCGCCCCCATCCTGTCATGTGCTGCTCCCATCCTGCGCCTCCATCCTGTCATGTGCTGCTCCCATACTGTGCCCCATCCTGTCTTGTGCTGCTCCCATCCTGCGCCTCCATCCTGTCATGTGCTGCTCCCATCCTGTGCCCCCATCCTGTCATGTGCTGCTCCCATCCTGTGCCCCCATCCTGTCATGTGCTGCTCCCATTCTGTGCCCCATCCTGTCATGAGCTGCTCCCATCCTGCGCCCCCATCCTGTCATGTGCTGCTCCCATCCTGCGCCTCCATCCTGTCTTGCTGCTCCCATTCTGTGCCCCATCCTGTCATGTGCTGCTCCCATTCTGTGTCCCCGTTCTGTCATGTGCTGCTCCCATCCTGCTTGCCTTTATCATGTGCTGACAATCCCTGTACCTGACTGTCCATGACTATCATGTTACCCCATCAATCATGTAGCAGGGGAGTCGAAGAAGCGACTAGTGTCTAACCGCTTAGGTGCCACAGTTGCAATCTGCGAGGTTAAGCAACCAGGATCAGAGTAATCTTGTCTCCCGGCAGAGCTCAGAAGACTTTCTCGAAAGATATACTTGTATCAATTAGGATTTGCAAACCTGCACATTTTCAAATTCGCAGATTTGTTCATTTTCGGCCAGGAAATTTGATACATAACAAAGGATAAAAAAAAGCAAAAGTCCCCTCTGTGCTTCTCAGCGTAGCTCTTCAAACAGTCCGAAAAGTTCTGGTTTGGTCTACAGTCACAGCAGGTCTTCAGTCTTGGTCACAGGTCCTTGATGAAATTTTGAAAGATATTAGTTGAAAAAAAAAATTGCAAATCGGAATTTGAAGTGAAAATTTAGGCTAATTTGATTTGCTTATCGCAAGTTAGATTTATCCAGGACATTTCTCCCTTTATCTACAACACTAAACATCTGTGTACTACCGATTTTTGTCTTCATCTGGGTCAACAGTTTTGGGGCTATAGGTTGGACTTATAAATTCTGTAACCCTATGTTGCTTTATGTATCACCCAGATCGCAGATGTTTTATTCCGGACATCCGGCACAATTTCTTTTCAAACCTGAAATATTTTTGCATAGAGAGAATACTCAGCACCAGCGGCTCTCCGAGGTAATAACGATTGTGATTTCCTATTTTGGCTCCAAGTAGCGAGTTGAATAGAGAAGATAAATGCTTTGTGCGCTGTCAATTTCAAATAAATAATGACAATCTTTTGTGAACGGATATTTACTCGAGAAGATGTACGGTACGCAGAGCGCAACAAAAATGTCAAGGAGTAAAGTGTCAAAATAGACGGCTACATGTCAGGTCATCTCCACCGGCGCTCAAGACGTGAGATCAAGTTCTGCAGGAGCTAAAAAACATACTTATTTAATACTCCACATTCTCACCATGACAAGCTCAAGATTTAGCCACATGGACCAAATCAGGTCGCATTACCGAGAAGGAGAGAAAAACCAGACAATGGGGAAGTGGCATCCAAACATCAAGAACCGTTTTACTGGAGATACCAGGAAATGGTGAGTTCTTAAAAGTTTCATTGATTTAATAAACTTTTATTTAATTTTTTTATTGCATTTTGCGAAGTGATTTCAGAATCAGAACTAAATGTCAATTGGCGCAAAAGTGCAAAGATTTTGGCCGAGTTCACAATTGTTTTCTTGATTTCACTTCTTATTTGTTGTCAGTGTGTGCTAGTTTCCCTTTATCACAACTGTACTCAAAGGTATGTTCACACTATGTTATTTTCAGGCAGGTTTGGAGAAAGTCCGCTTTGAAAACTGACTGTAAAAGGGTCCAGAAAATGCTTAAAAGAATGAACATATGTGCACATGCTCAATTTACAAATACGCTAAGCAGTTAAAAGAGGTGAGCGGACAGGCATTTTCCGCTGTGACCGGCTTCAGTAAGGAAGGGGGACCCTAACTATCCCTGTCCCAGGGGTACTCTTGAATGTAGAGAAGCCTGAGTCTCTGGCCTTACTATGCTCCTGTTAAACCCTAATCTGTCTCCTCCTGCACCACATGAGGCGTGGAACAGAAATGAAAGGTAAACAAGACACAAAGACAAAACAGGGATAACAGAAAACCTCTGTCATACAAAATTAATAACCAACGATAGGGATTAGAATAGGGACAGGGAGGAATAAACTAAATGGGTAAGGGACCAGGATATAAACACACATGTACTACAGCAAACTACAAATCACTACTGCAACAACTCTACTCCAACCACTTAGCTTTAGCACACAGCACAGGAAGACAAATATTTCACTAGCAAGGACAAGAAGGTTTGACCAGTTTATATAGGAAGAGGTAATGACCAGATCAGAAGCAGCTGAAATTGAGCTGCCTGTTTCTAACCAGCATTGAAAGGGTCGTTAACCTCTTCAGCACCAGATGAAACTAAATCCATTTAATATGGGACACAAATCACGCCATCTCTAAAAGAGACCTGCGATTCCTTACACAACGTAACCGTCTAACTGTAGGTCTTCCAGAGAGACGTGACACCCTCGTCACAGTTGATCCATACATTACAATAGGTGCCAATGGTAAGTCTGAAAACCCTCAGAAGACACCTGGACGTCATTTAAAATCTAAGAGAAATTCTCAGCTATTACTCATTGCTTAAGAAATCTTAAAAAGCACACCTGCAAATCGTCCCAAAAGACACTGCAAAAATTCTCAAAAGGCGCCCCGAGAAAAACGCTTTAATAAACAAAAAACGTCAACAAACTGTTACAGAAAGCGTTAGAAAAAAATTTGCAACAAGACATTTCAAGAAAAACAATGCTGACATTTCCAGAAATGGTTTCTTCTTGAAGACCTCTTTGGTTTCACCCACATGAGAAGAACGTAGTGTGAACGTAGCCTACAACTTCTGCTGCTTTCCGTTCTTGCTCTTCTGCTATAACCTCTTATTCATCTTTGTCTTCTAATTCTTATTTTTTTTTTTCTGGCTGTTGTTTTTCGTTTTCCTTCTTTATTTTCTTCTTCCTATTTATTCAATCTCTTTTTCATTTTCTCAATCTCTTCCTCATTCTTCTTCTTTTTCTTCTGCTCCCTATTTTTCTACTTCCATCTTCTTTTCCTCATTCTTCTTCCTCTTCTACCTCACTTTTTTTTCACTCTACGGCCCTGATTTGTGCCAAATACATTAAGGCTGTTTTCAGTCTGGTGGCATCATGTGCATTAAAGGGTGTGGCCGACTTTCCTTGAGCTGGGCGTTATATTGATGTGGTCTCCCATGGCTGTGTGTCCACTAGTTGGGCTCTGTCCTTCTCAGCCCTTATCTACGTGCATGTCACTTGACAAAGGGTAAGGTTTGTAATGTTAGAGTCAGGACTGTCCCAATTATGGTCACCATGGAGTGGCAGGTTTTTTATAAAAGAAAAACATGTTAACTAATTACCGTTGCAGAGGTTTGTACTCACTCAGCTGCTCTTGACGTCGGCAGAGGAGGCGGTTTTCATGCAATAGTTCAGGCAAGTTTATTTAACTTCATAAACCACTCCAGGTGGCGAAACAAAGCAGAGCCTTTACAGGAACAAAACGAAAACAAAACGGAAAACAAATAGTCCATATGGTATTGGGGGTCAACCAGCTCAGGTCAGTGCCTTTAGCAAAACACACTGGAGGTCTCCACACCTCCAGCCACAGAAACTGAATGAGAGACTCGGTCTCCGTTTTATCTGCCAAACTACGCCCAAGAGGGGTTGGGATATGAGAGCGGCCATTCCCACCCATCTCTTATGACCACTAGTAAAATCTCAGCACTGTGTGTGCTGGAGCATGCTTCCGAGCTCACATCACCGCCGCTAACAGCCACGATGACACATATCTCCCCTCAAGGACATGTCCGGCGGCCAGCTTAAACCATATATTATTTTCGTACACTATGCTGTTTATTTATTTTCTAAGAAAAAAAAACGTAAAAATTGAGCTTGGTTTGAGTTGGTACACATGCAGCACATAAACACATGTCCACATTGGCCACAAAACATACAAAACCTACAAGAAACAAAATGAGCAAAAACCCTGCTGTAACCAAATAAGCTAAAATGCATTTAAATAACACAGGGTTCTTAGTAATACTGCTTCTGATCTCAAATGACAAAAATAGCCATCCCACCGCGACAAGGTGACTCTGATCGGGACGGTCCTACACTGTCTAATATTAAAAACCTTCCCATGTGTCAGAGTTGACCTCAGACCACAGACGAAACGACCGGGTCCCAACCTGTGGACACCAGTCCAGACACCATTTAAAAGCTTCCCCAGACTTCATAAGATGAAGCTCATGAGAATTTTCATGTAGTGTTTAATCTTCTTGGAAAGTCTTGAAAGTTCAATGACCCAACAATAATTTTTCAACGTTGATGTAAAGAACTCTCCTCAAAGGAAGATTCACGTTATATTTCTCCATCAATTCACCGAAGGTCTATATGTGTAATAGAAAATGTAGGAAACCAGAGAATTACTCAGTTAGTGATAAGCTTTAAGAAAAGAGAGAAAAATGTAAAAAAAAAAAAAAAAAAAGAAGAAGAAAAAATACAGCCTGGGATGACCTTTGTGGGATAACATGCAGTACCATGTCTGACCACCGGGTTTGCTGTTGAATTTAAAGAGGTCTGTGATCACGTTTTCCCTTTTGATTCGAAGTGTTGATTGATTGGATCAGATTCAGTGCAAGAACTTTCCACATGTCCATAAGTATTTATGTCATTTTCTGTACTGTAAAAATGGTTCACCAGTTTTCCATTGGAGTTCTGGGATTTTTATGACAAGATTTGCACTATTTGTGTGGTCAAAATCTCCCAGTTAACTGATAGGGACTAGTATGAACTGAGCAATATTTAGTCTTGTGATCGGAACGGTGGAGTAGATGTGACTTGTTGGCCATCACATTGCTCCAAACATGAACGGTTTATGGAAAAGAGACGACACAGATCTTGTCTCCCTTACATTTATTTTTTGTAACAAAATAATAGACCTATAGTCCCCTCCTGGACCGATGATTCTCCATCACACTCATTACTCTGTTCCCAACTGAACAAGAACAATCATCGCTCTTCCTCTTCAGACGAAATATGAAGGCTACATCTGATTGGCTGCAGCGCTCACATCTTGTCCTCCAATGGGATGTTGATGTCAGTAGATGGGTGGGCAAAACAGTTCCAAGTGAGCAAGAGTGGCAATGGTCCAAGAGATGAGCATAGTTTTTTTTATCAAATGTAAATTTTAAAGTAGAAGACAACCCCTTTAAAGCCCCAATTCTTGACAATTAAGTGTAGTAAATCTCAGATGTCTTCGAGGAGGTCCTCAAGGTTCCCACTCTGAAGGATTTATCTGTTTATAACAGTGGGCTCTGTATAAGGCCGGCTGCCGACGAGCGAAGGAAAACTCGGCCCAGTCTCCTCTGCATATCATAGCCATGACGGGCTCCGGATATCAGCAGGAGCTGCCAGCCATTACTATTCAGCTCCATAAATCGGACCAAAGTAATGCATGCTGAGATTAACAGCAGGTCGGATCAGGAAAAATATAGGGTCAGTGTGCTCGTCTGATCTAAAATGGGATTGCAAACGTCCGATTTATACGCTCTTCTGCACGAGCCCTAAAAGCACCACCTAAAGCTTCCTGAGACTTTTACCAGATCAGCTGATGGCTAATGGTTTCATCTACTGGACCCAAGGTATTTTTGCTGACCATAGATGATATGCATTTTAAAAAGTAATTGTATCAATGGTGATTTTCTAAGCAAATCTCAAGATGGAGAGAATGAGCCGGAGGCAATGATGACCTTCTAGATGGGACATAGATGTGGAGGACCAGCCCGGCAGGATAATGCACAGTTAGCAGCTGGATAGCAGAGCTGGAAGCACAAGATGCAGCAAAGCCAGATGTGTCGGCTCCACAGGATCAGCAGAGATGCATAGGAAGTAACTTACGGCAATGGCATTGTCCCAAACGGGAGCAACAGATTTGAGAGTTCAAAAGTGCCAGGACTAAGATAGCAGAGACCAGTGTGACCTAGATAGAAATATATATATATCATGTAGATCTCACTTGCATGTATACTCCTTTATAATCATACATACACTATAATCAATTGCTTAAAATGGCTGACATAAACTGATATAAGCCAGACAGACTTTATGGGGTTTTCCAGGCAAAAGCGGAACAGCACCATATTATTAAGTGCTGATGAGATGTCTCAACTTTTGTCCTAGATGCAGAGAGTTGCATTTTAGTTGCTAAATCAGCATTCATATGTGCATTAATCACAATATTCCATATATATTTAGATAACCAATAACAGAGGAGCTAGACAATATGGTAATTAATTAACCACCCCTAACCACTCCTTTCTATATGCAATTATAAAACTATGTATGTACAATAAATCATCAGTATTGATGGAATGTTATTGACACAAGGGTGTGCAGTCTCATTCCTTGAGCGCTCAAAATACTCAGTCTTATTGGGAACGGCCGCAGCACACACAGGAATAGTTTTATCCAACCCAAATTTCCATAACAAGTGTCATGCTTGACAACGAAGGTGTGCACAACACCAAGAACACTTGAGATGAGTTGGTTGTCTGGTTTCTTGATACAGTTGAGATGTAAAGGTGGGCAACGCCTAAAGTAGCTGGGATTAGCTTGGTAGAGAAGCTGGAGTCTGGCAAGAAGTCAAGAGTATCTGAGAAGATGATTAGACACATGGATGAAGCTAAGCGACATGGAAGGTGACGCTACACCCCCGACAGGCAGTGAGTGGCCACCTGAGCCGGACTTAAAGGGACCTGGCTGAAGTCACCAGCGTGTCTACCGGGCTACCACAGTAAAGCAGCATAACACGAGCCAGCCATAGAGGAAGAAGGCAAAGTCAACAAGCTCGGACACATGGTTCTCGAGATGTTGGAGTTGCACATTCACCTCCATTTCACTGGTATGGACTTACAGTGTGTCCGACAGGGGTCTTATCACCCCAGCTCCAGTGATGACCCACGGTCCGAGATGTTTAAACCCCACCAATCTTATGTTTTCGCGCCGTTCCATGGAAGGTGATAACTACTGATGTCTGGAATATGCTTTAACATATTTCTGTAGTTCTTTCCGTTCCATTCCGCACTTTACTTTGCAGAGTAATTCGAGTTTGAAAAAAATTCCCATCTTTCTTTCACCTTTATTGCTAAAAACTGTATTTTATTTATCACAAATAAGCCTTAAAGATGTATCTCCGTCTCTGGCGTCAGCTTTATTTTCATTTCTCAAGGACCTGAGATTAGCGGTTCCTCCATGTGATGTTTGTGATCAGAGCAGCAATACTCATCCACACGTTCATTAATCTCCATCACATGTCAAGCCGATGACAGTTTTCTCTCCAATCTGAAGAATCGAGGAAAATGTGCATAGAAGATACTTGAGGTTTAGAAGGAGACGTTCTGAGGAATGAGACGGCTGATTAAAGAGGAAAGCTTCCTGCGGCATTTATCTGGGTAATTTAGCGCTGTGTTGTGCCCATGAATATCCCGTTTTTATTGCCTGGCTCAGAGAAAACAAATGAAATAGAAAAATAAAGCAGATGAACATAGGTAATATTCACGGTCAATTCTTCCTGGGTAGAGAAATAAAACACTTGATTATTGATTCTCATTAATTGCACAGTATCTGTTACTTAGGCCCAAGGAACAGATTTAGTAACTTTTTTATATCTTCTTTATTTGTGTAACCTTTAGATTTTAGTTGCTTTCACAGCAGCTGCCTGGCATTGAGTGTGTCCCACACACAAATGCTTATCATACTCATTTCATTCCGGTTATATCCAATGGGTCATGGTTGTTCTATAAATTCCACAGGTACAGAATTTTCTCACCATACAGATTCATTTTTATTTCTGCAGCCTAGAAAATTGTCATTGTTTCAGCAGATGTTACAGAAGTCAATAACTCAAGCAGATATAAGAAACTTTGCAATTGGGCGGCGCTCATAACAATCGGGCAGTGACAATGATAGAGGTCTGCTGGAGATCTCTGGTTGTCATGCAAACCCATCGGTGACCTGAGATCACATGATGGGTTCACCAATATGCAGGATTTCCAGCGCGCTTGCCAAAAGCGCGAGTTAAATGCCACTGTCAGAGATTGACAGTGGCATTTAACTAGTTAACAGCTGCCGATTTATCACGATTCCACCCACGGCTGTTAGAGGCACATGTCAGCTGTTCAAAAAACACCTGACATGTCCTGGAAAAGATGTGGGTTCACCGCCGGAGCCAACATCAAAGAGAGGGAGTCAAACATCGGCATACATTTTATTAGGATTCGGAAGAGAGACACCCGAGAAGTGGACCCTCTGGGTCACGGCTACAGAGCCTCCGGGGACCAGATAGAGCCACCCCCAATACAGGGAGTGTTTGGAACAGGCCCAAGGAGGATGAAGCCGCAACAGCCGGAGCCAAAGGGGCGACAGAAGACTAGGCCAAGGAAGAGGTGAAGACGGGAAGGAGTCAGGGCCTCAACGGTGGCAAAAACAGCAGAGGCACTGGACCGACAGGGACGGCAGAGAACACAGAGGTGGCGGGAGCGACCGAGACACTGGACTGGCTGGGACAGCAGAGACACAGGACTGGCTGGGATGGCAGAAACAAGGGGACTGGCAGGGACGGTCAGAAACACAGTGGCTGGCAGGAACGGCTGAGACACAGGGTCTGGCAGGGACAGCAGAGACACAGGGTCTGGCAGAGACACAGGAACTGGCAGGAACGGCAGAGACACCGGACTGGTAGGGACGCAGGGACACAGGACTGGCAGGGATGGTAGAGGCACAGCCTGAAAAGAAAGGCAGAGACATTGAGTAAAGAACCAAAGCCGAGACACAGCAGAGAAAACAGAGACAGAGAAGCTAAAGGAGTCTAAGGAAGCGCAAGCCAAAACCAGCGACGACAATAGACACTAAGGTGTCTTACCTGGGTAGACGCAGGGAAGATGTACCCGACGGGCGCCACCATATTGGGGGCGGAGCCATCGGATCACGACCTCCCAAAAGTCCCAGCGGTGAGAGGAGCGCGTCTGCGCATGCGCGGACCGCCGAAGGGACGAGCACCAGAGAATTCGGACGGAGGAGAGCGAGAAGGAACGTCGGGAGCGCGCCAGCCGGAAAGGTAAGTATCAGGCGGTGAAACACATTTACGCCCAATATTGACAAAGGGTTAAGAAAGCAGATTTCAACAATTGAAGGGATGAGCTTAATTGTATAGACTGGGACCATATCATGGTAACTGGGGATACTGATCATAAATGGGGCATATTTAAGGAAATTCTACTAGAATCCGGCAGAAAACTTATACCCTCTGGTAATAAAATGTCAAGAAATAAAAAGAAACCATTATGGATAAATAAGACACTACAAACTTTAATATGACAAAAACAAAGGGCATTCAAAATACTGAAGGCCGAAAATACTGAAATAGCATTTCAAGAATATAAAGATCTAAATAAGAAATGTAAAAAAGAAATCAAACGAGCAAAGTTATCTACTGAGAAACAAATCGCAAACGATATTAAAATAAATCCCAAAATTTTTTATAAATACATCAATGCCAAAAATAAAAAAATAGATGGTATAAACCCCGTAAAATACAAAAATAACAAGATGATTACAGAAGATAAAGAAAAGGCTGAGATATTAAACAGGTACTTTTCATAAATGTTCACCAATGAACTCTCTGTTCCAGGGATCATTCAACAAGGCAAAAATCAAAATTCACAACCTGATATAACTAGTCTAACACAAAAGAAGTGTAATTACGACTGAGCAACGTAAATATTGACCAATCCCCCGGCCCAGATGGCATTCATCCATGGATACTGAGGGAGCTGAGCTCAGTAATTCACAGACTGATGTATCTCATATTCTTAGACTCTCTTGTAACAGGGGTGGTGCCACACGATTGGAGGATGGCCCATGTGGCACCGATATTTAAGAAAGGTAAGAAGGTGGATCCATGCAACTACCGTCTGGTAATCCTGACCTCAGTAGTGTGACGTGCAGACCAAAAGTTTGGACACACCTTCTCATTTAAAGATTTTTCTGTATTTTCATGACTATGAAAATTGTACATTCACACTGAAGGCATCAAAACTATGAAATAACACATGTGGAATTATATACTTAACAAAAACGTGTGAAACAACTTAAATTATGTCTTATATTCTAGGTTCTTCAAAGTAGTTACCTTTTGCTTTGATAACTGCATTGCACACTCTTGGCATTCTCTTGATGAGCCTCAAGAGGTAGTCACCGGGAATGGTTTTCACTTCACAGGCGTTCCCTGTCAAGTTTAATAAGTGGGATTTCTTGCCTTATAAATGGGGTTGGGACCATCAGTTGTGTTGTGCAGAAGTCTGGTGGATACACAGCTGATAGTCCTACTGAATAGACTGTTAGCTGTTTTTTTCTTGCCATAATACAAATTCTAAGTAAAGAAAAACGAGTGGCCATCATTACTTTAAGAAATGAAAGTCAGTAAGTCTGAAAAAATTGGGAAAACTTTGAAAGTGTCCCCAAGTGCAATGGCAAAAAACATCAAGCGCTACAAAGAAACTGGCTCACATGAGGACCGCCCCAGGAAAGGAAGACCAAGAGTCACCTCTGCTTCTGAGGATAAGTTTATCCGAGTCACCAGCCTCAGAAATCGCAGGTTAACAGCAGCTCAGATTAGAGACCAGGTCAATGCCACACAGAGTTCTAGCAGCAGACACATCTCTACAACAACTGTTAAGAGGAGACTTTGTGCAGCAGCCTTCATGGTAAAATAGCTGCTAGGAAACCACTGCTGAGGACAGGCAACAAGCAGAAGAGACTTGTTTGGGCTAAAGAACACAAGGAATGGACATTAGACCGGTGGAAATCTGTGCTTTGGTCTGATGAGTCCAAATTTGAGATCTTTGGTTCCAACCACCGTGTCTCTGTGCGACGCAGAAAAGGTGAACGGATGGACTCTACATGCCTGGTTCCCACCGTGAAGCATGGAGGAGGAGGTGTGATGGTGTGGGGGGGCTTTGCTGGTAACACTGTTGGGTTTTATTCAAAATTGAAGGCATACTGAACCAGCATGGCTACCACAGCATCTTGCAGCGGCATGCTATTCCATCCGGTTTGCGTTTAGTTGGACCATCACTTTTTTTTCAACAGGACAATGACCCCAAACACACCTCCAGGCTGTGTAAGGGCTATTTGACCAAGAAGGAGAGTGATGGGGGGCTACGCCAGATGACCTGGCCTCCACAGTCACCAGACCTGAACCCAATCGAGATGGTTTGGGGTGAGCTGGACCGCAGAGTGAAGGCAAAAGGGCCAACAAGTGCTGAGCATCTCTGGGAACTCCTTCAAGATTGTTGGAAGACCATTCACGGTGACTACCTCTTGAAGCTCATCAAGAGAATGCCAAGAGTGTGCAAAGCAGTCATCAAAGCAAAAGGTGGCTACTTTGAAGAACCTAGAATATAAGACATATTTTCAGTTGTTTCACACTTTTTTGTTAAGTCTATAATTCCACATGTGTTAATTCATAGTTTTGATGCCTTCAGTGTAAATGTACAATTTTCATAGCTATGAAAATACAGAAAAATCTTTAAATGAGAAGGTGTGTCCAAACTTTTGGTCTGTACTGTATATGAGGGCATCATAAGAGATCACCTGCAGAAATATATTGTAGATGATATAATAACTGACAACCAGCACGGATTCATGAAGAATAAGTCGTTTCTAACTAACATCTTGGGTCTATGAGGAGGTGAGTGTGAATCTGGATGAAGGTAATGCGGCTGATGTGATTTATCCGGACTTTATAAAGGAATTTGATCCTGTTCCACATAACAGCCTTATACTGAAGCTCCAGAAGCCGGGACTGGGGGAAACAATATGCAGATGGGTAAGGAATTGGCTAAATGGCAGGAAACAAAGAGTCGTCATAAATGGTACGTTATATAAATGGGATATAGTCAGCATTGAGGACCGCAGGGATATGTACTGGGAGTAGTGTGGACTGCAGAGATCTGTACTGGGAGAAGTGTGGACCGCAGAGATCTGTACTGGGAGCAGTGGGGACCGCAGAGATCTGTACTGGGAGTAGTGTGGACCGCAGAGATCTGTACTGGGAGTAGTGTGGACTGCAGAGATCTGTACTGGGAGAAGTGTGGACCGCAGAGATCTGTACTGTGAGCAGTGGGGACCGCAGAGATCTGTACTGGGAGTAGTGTGGACCGCAGAGATCTGTACTGGGAGTAGTGTGGACCGCAGAGATCTGTACTGGGAGTAGTGTGGACCGCAGAGATCTGTACTGGGAGTAGTGTGGACTGCAGAGATCTGTACTGGGAGTAGTGTGGACTGCAGAGATCTGTACTGGGAGTAGTGTGGACCGCAGAGATCTGTACTGGGAGTAGTGTGTACTGCAGAGATCTGTACTGGGAGAAGTGTGGACTGCAGAGATCTGTACTGGGAGTAGTGTGGACCGCAGAGATCTGTACTGGGAGTAGTGTGGACCGCAGAGATCTGTACTGGGAGTAGTGTGGACTGCAGAGATCTGTACTGGGAGTAGTGTGGACTGCAGAGATCTGTACTGGGAGTAGTGTGGACCGCAGAGATCTGTACTGGGAGAAGTGTGGACTGCAGAGATCTGTACTGGGAGTAGTGTGGACCGCAGAGATCTGTACTGGGAGAAGTGTGGACTGCAGAGATCTGTACTGGGAGTAGTGTGGACTGCAGAGATCTGTACTGGGAGTAGTGGGGACTGCAGAGATCTGTACTGGGAGAAGTGTGGACCGCAGAGATCTGTACTGTGAGCAGTGTGGACCGCAGAGATCTGTACTGGGAGTAGTGTGGACCGCAGAGATCTGTACTGGGAGAAGTGTGGACTGCAGAGATCTGTACTGGGAGTAGTGTGGACCGCAGAGATCTGTACTGGGAGTAGTGGGGACTGCAGAGATCTGTACTGGGAGTAGTGTGGACCGCAGAGATCTGTACTGGGAGTAGTGTGGACCGCAGAGATCTGTACTGGGAGTAGTGTGGACTGCAGAGATCTGTACTGGGAGTAGTGTGGACCGCAGAGATCTGTACAGGGAGTAGTGTGGACTGCAGAGATCTGTACTGGGAGTAGTGTGGACCGCAGAGATCTGTACTGGGAGTAGTGTGGACCGCAGAGATCTGTACTGGGAGTAGTGTGGACCGCAGAGATCTGTACTGGGAGTAGTGTGGACTGCAGAGATCTGTACTGGGAGTAGTGTGGACTGCAGAGATCTGTACTGGGAGTAGTGTGGACCGCAGAGATCTGTACTGGGAGTAGTGTGGACTGCAGAGATCTGTACTGGGAGAAGTGTGGACTGCAGAGATCTGTACTGGGAGTAGTGTGGACCGCAGAGATCTGTACTGGGAGTAGTGTGGACCGCAGAGATCTGTACTGGGAGTAGTGTGGACCGCAGAGATCTGTACTGGGAGTAGTGTGGACCGCAGAGATCTGTACTGGGAGTAGTGTGGACTGCAGAGATCTGTACTGGGAGTAGTGTGGACTGCAGAGATCTGTACTGGGAGTAGTGTGGACCGCAGAGATCTGTACTGGGAGTAGTGTGGACCGCAGAGATCTGTACTGGGAGTAGTGGGGACTGCAGAGATCTGTACTGGGAGAAGTGTGGACCGCAGAGATCTGTACTGGGAGAAGTGTGGACCGCAGAGATCTGTACTGTGAGCAGTGTGGACCGCAGAGATCTGTACTGGGAGTAGTGTGGACCGCAGAGATCTGTACTGTGAGCAGTGTGGACCGCAGAGATCTGTACTGTGAGCAGTGTGGACTGCAGAGATCTGTACTGGGAGTAGTGTGGACCGCAGAGATCTGTACTGGGAGTAGTGTGGACTGCAGAGATCTGTACTGGGAGTAGTGTGGACCGCAGAGATCTGTACTGGGAGTAGTGTGGACCGCAGAGATATGTACTGGGAGTAGTGGGGACCGCAGAGATCTGTACTGGGAGAAGTGTGGACTGCAGAGATCTGTACTGGGAGTAGTGTGGACCGCAGAGATCTGTACTGGGAGTAGTGTGGACCGCAGAGATCTGTACTGGGAGTAGTGTGGACCGCAGAGATCTGTACTGGGAGTAGTGTGGACTGCAGAGATCTGTACTGGGAGTAGTGTGGACCGCAGAGATCTGTACTGGGAGTAGTGTGGACCGCAGGGATCTGTACTGGGAGAAGTGTGGACTGCAGAGATCTGTACTGGGAGCAGTGTGGACCGCAGAGATCTGTACTGGGAGTAGTGGGGACTGCAGAGATCTGTACTGGGAGTAGTGTGGACTGCAGAGATCTGTACTGGGAGTAGTGTGGACTGCAGAGATCTGTACTGGGAGTAGTGTGGACTGCAGAGATCTGTACTGGGAGTAGTGTGGACCGCAGAGATCTGTACTGGGAGAAGTGTGGACTGCAGAGATCTGTACTGGGAGTAGTGTGGACCGCAGAGATCTGTACTGGGAGAAGTGTGGACTGCAGAGATCTGTACTGGGAGCAGTGTGGACCGCAGAGATCTGTACTGGGAGTAGTGGGGACTGCAGAGATCTGTACTGGGAGTAGTGTGGACTGCAGAGATCTGTACTGGGAGTAGTGTGGACCGCAGAGATCTGTACTGGGAGAAGTGTGGACCGCAGAGATCTGTACTGGGAGAAGTGTGGACCGCAGAGATCTGTACTGGGAGAAGTGTGGACCGCAGAGATCTGTACTGGGAGTAGTGTGGACCGCAGAGATCTGTACTGGGAGTAGTGTGGACCGCAGAGATCTGTACTGGGAGAAGTGTGGACTGCAGAGATCTGTACTGGGAGTAGTGTGGACCGCAGAGATCTGTACTGGGAGTAGTGGGGACTGCAGAGATCTGTACTGGGAGTAGTGTGGACTGCAGAGATCTGTACTGGGAGTAGTGTGGACCGCAGAGATCTGTACTGGGAGAAGTGTGGACCGCAGAGATCTGTACTGGGAGAAGTGTGGACTGCAGAGATCTGTACTGGGAGTAGTGTGGACCGCAGAGATCTGTACTGGGAGTAGTGGGGACTGCAGAGATCTGTACTGGGAGAAGTGTGGACCGCAGAGATCTGTACTGGGAGAAGTGTGGACCGCAGAGATCTGTACTGTGAGCAGTGGGGACCGCAGAGATCTGTACTGGGAGTAGTGTGGACCGCAGAGATCTGTACTGGGAGTAGTGGGGACTGCAGAGATCTGTACTGGGAGCAGTGGGGACTGCAGAGATCTGTACTGGGAGAAGTGTGGACTGCAGAGATCTGTACTGGGAGTAGTGTGGACCGCAGGGATCTGTACTGGGAGTAGTGTGGACCGCAGAGATCTGTACTGGGAGTAGTGTGGACCGCAGGGATCTGTACTGGGAGAAGTGTGGACTGCAGAGATCTGTACTGTGAGCAGTGGGGACCGCAGAGATCTGTACTGGGAGTAGTGTGGACTGCAGAGATCTGTACTGGGAGAAGTGTGGACTGCAGAGATCTGTACTGGGAGTAGAGTGGACCGCAGAGATCTGTACTGGGAGAAGTGTGGACTGCAGAGATCTGTACTGGGAGTAGTGTGGACTGCAGGGATCTGTACTGGGAGTAGTGTGGACTGCAGAGATCTGTACTGGGAGTAGTGTGGACTGCAGGGATCTGTACTGGGAGTAGTGTGGACTGCAGAGATCTGTACTGGGAGTAGTGTGGACCGCAGGGATCTGTACTGGGAGTAGTGTGGACTGCAGAGATCTGTACTGGGAGTAGTGTGGACCGCAGAGATCTGTACTGGGAGTAGTGTGGACCGCAGAGATCTGTACTGGGAGAAGTGTGGACCGCAGAGATCTGTACTGGGAGAAGTGTGGACTGCAAGGATCTGTACTGGGAGAAGTGTGGACTGCAAGGATCTGTACTGGGAGTAGTGTGGACCGCAGAGATCTGTACTGGGAGCAGTGGGGACTGCAAGGATCTGTACTGGGAGAAGTGTGGACTGCAAGGATCTGTACTGGGAGAAGTGTGGACCGCAGAGATCTGTACTGGGAGCAGTGGGGACTGCAAGGATCTGTACTGGGAGTAGTGTGGACCGCAGAGATCTGTACTGGGAGTAGTGTGGACCGCAGAGATCTGTACTGGGAGTAGTGTGGACCGCAGAGATCTGTACTGGGAGTAGTGTGGACCGCAGAGATCTGTACTGGGAGAAGTGTGGACTGCAGAGATCTGTACTGGGAGAAGTGTGGACCGCAGGGATCTGTACTGGGAGAAGTGTGGACCGCAGAGATCTGTACTGGGAGAAGTGTGGACCGCAGAGATCTGTACTGGGAGAAGTGTGGACCGCAGAGATCTGTACTGGGAGCAGTGTGGACCGCAGAGATCTGTACTGGGAGTAGTGTGGACCGCAGAGATCTGTACTGGGAGTAGTGTGGACCGCAGAGATCTGTACTGGGAGAAGTGTGGACCGCAGAGATCTGTACTGGGAGAAGTGTGGACCGCAGAGATCTGTACTGGGAGTAGTGTGGACTGCAGAGATCTGTACTGGGAGCAGTGTGGACCGCAGAGATCTGTACTGGGAGCAGTGTGGACCGCAGAGATCTGTACTGGGAGTAGTGTGGACCGCAGAGATCTGTACTGGGAGCAGTGGGGACTGCAGAGATCTGTACTGGGAGTAGTGTGGACCGCAGAGATCTGTACTGGGAGAAGTGTGGACCGCAGAGATCTGTACTGGGAGAAGTGTGGACCGCAGAGATCTGTACTGGGAGAAGTGTGGACTGCAGAGATCTGTACTGGGAGTAGTGTGGACCGCAGAGATCTGTACTGGGAGTAGTGTGGACCGCAGAGATCTGTACTGGGAGAAGTGTGGACCGCAGAGATCTGTACTGGGAGTAGTGTGGACCGCAGAGATCTGTACTGGGAGAAGTGTGGACTGCAGAGATCTGTACTGGGAGTAGTGTGGACCGCAGAGATCTGTACTGGGAGTAGTGTGGACCGCAGAGATCTGTACTGGGAGAAGTGTGGACTGCAGAGATCTGTACTGGGAGAAGTGTGGACCGCAGAGATCTGTACTGGGAGTAGTGTGAACCGCAGAGATCTGTACTGGGAGAAGTGTGGACCGCAGAGATCTGTACTGGGAGAAGTGTGGACCGCAGAGATCTGTACTGGGAGTAGTGTGGACCGCAGAGATCTGTACTGGGAGAAGTGTGGACCGCAGAGATCTGTACTGGGAGTAGTGTGGACTGCAGAGATCTGTACTGGGAGTAGTGTGGACCGCAGAGATCTGTACTGGGAGAAGTGTGGACTGCAGAGATCTGTACTGGGAGTAGTGTGGACCGCAGAGATCTGTACTGGGAGTAGTGTGGACCGCAGAGATCTGTACTGGGAGAAGTGTGGACTGCAGAGATCTGTACTGGGAGAAGTGTGGACCGCAGAGATCTGTACTGGGAGTAGTGTGGACCGCAGAGATCTGTACTGGGAGAAGTGTGGACCGCAGAGATCTGTACTGGGAGCAGTGGGGACTGCAGAGATCTGTACTGGGAGTAGTGTGGACCGCAGAGATCTGTACTGGGAGTAGTGTGGACTGCAAGGATCTGTACTGGGAGTAGTGTGGACCGCAGAGATCTGTACTGGGAGTAGTGTGGACTGCAAGGATCTGTACTGGGAGTAGTGTGGACTGCAGAGATCTGTACTGGGAGTAGTGGGGACTGCAGAGATCTGTACTGGGAGTAGTGTGGACCGCAGAGATCTGTACTGGGAGTAGTGTGGACCGCAGAGATCTGTACTGGGAGAAGTGTGGACTGCAGAGATCTGTACTGGGAGTAGTGTGGACCGCAGAGATCTGTACTGGGAGTAGTGTGGACCGCAGAGATCTGTACTGGGAGTAGTGTGGACTGCAAGGATCTGTACTGGGAGTAGTGTGGACCGCAGAGATCTGTACTGGGAGTAGTGTGGACTGCAAGGATCTGTACTGGGAGTAGTGTGGACTGCAGAGATCTGTACTGGGAGTAGTGTGGACCGCAGAGATCTGTACTGGGAGAAGTGTGGACCGCAGAGATCTGTACTGGGAGTAGTGTGGACCGCAGGGATCTGTACTGGGAGTAGTGGGGACTGCAAGGATCTGTACTGGGAGTAGTGGGGACTGCAAGGATCTGTACTGGGAGTAGTGGGGACTGCAAGGATCTGTACTGGGAGTAGTGGGGACTGCAAGGATCTGTACTGGGAGTAGTGGGGACTGCTAGGATCTGTACTGGTAGTAGTGGGGACTGCAAGGATCTGTACTGGGAGTAGTGGGGACTGCAAGGATCTGTACTGGGAGAAGTGTGGACTGCAAGGATCTGTACTGGGAGTAGTGTGGACCGCAGAGATCTGTACTGGGAGTAGTGTGGACCGCAGAGATCTGTACTGGGAGTAGTGTGGACCGCAGAGATCTGTACTGGGAGTAGTGTGGACCGCAGAGATCTGTACTGGGAGAAGTGTGGACTGCAGAGATCTGTACTGGGAGAAGTGTGGACCGCAGAGATCTGTACTGGGAGAAGTGTGGACCGCAGGGATCTGTACTGGGAGTAGTGGGGACTGCAAGGATCTGTACTGGGAGTAGTGGGGACTGCAAGGATCTGTACTGGGAGTAGTGGGGACTGCAAGGATCTGTACTGGGAGTAGTGGGGACTGCAAGGATCTGTACTGGGAGTAGTGTGGACCGCAGAGATCTGTACTGGGAGAAGTGTGGACCGCAGAGATCTGTACTGGGAGCAGTGGGGACTGCAAGGATCTGTACTGGGAGCAGTGGGGACCGCAGAGATCTGTACTGGGAGTAGTGTGGACCGCAGAGATCTGTACTGGGAGTAGTGTGGACCGCAGAGATCTGTACTGGGAGTAGTGTGGACCGCAGAGATCTGTACTGGGAGTAGTGTGGACCGCAGAGATCTGTACTGGGAGTAGTGTGGACCGCAGAGATCTGTACTGGGAGTAGTGTGGACCGCAGAGATCTGTACTGGGAGAAGTGTGGACTGCAGAGATCTGTACTGGGAGAAGTGTGGACCGCAGAGATCTGTACTGGGAGAAGTGTGGACCGCAGGGATCTGTACTGGGAGTAGTGGGGACTGCAAGGATCTGTACTGGGAGTAGTGGGGACTGCAAGGATCTGTACTGGGAGTAGTGGGGACTGCAAGGATCTGTACTGGGAGTAGTGGGGACTGCAAGGATCTGTACTGGGAGTAGTGGGGACTGCAAGGATCTGTACTGGGAGTAGTGGGGACCGCAGAGATCTGTACTGGGAGCAGTGGGGACTGCAAGGATCTGTACTGGGAGCAGTGGGGACCGCAGAGATCTGTACTGGGAGAAGTGTGGACCGCAGAGATCTGTACTGGGAGTAGTGTGGACCGCAGAGATCTGTACTGGGAGAAGTGTGGACCGCAGAGATCTGTACTGGGAGAAGTGTGGACTGCAGAGATCTGTACTGGGAGTAGTGTGGACCGCAGAGATCTGTACTGGGAGAAGTGTGGACTGCAAGGATCTGTACTGGGAGTAGTGTGGACCGCAGAGATCTGTACTGGGAGCAGTGGGGACTGCAAGGATCTGTACTGGGAGCAGTGGGGACCGCAGAGATCTGTACTGGGAGAAGTGTGGACCGCAGAGATCTGTACTGGGAGTAGTGTGGACCGCAGAGATCTGTACTGGGAGAAGTGTGGACCGCAGAGATCTGTACTGGGAGAAGTGTGGACTGCAGAGATCTGTACTGGGAGTAGTGTGGACCGCAGAGATCTGTACTGGGAGAAGTGTGGACCGCAGGGATCTGTACTGGGAGAAGTGTGGACTGCAAGGATCTGTACTGGGAGAAGTGTGGACCGCAGAGATCTGTACTGGGAGAAGTGTGGACTGCAAGGATCTGTACTGGGAGTAGTGTGGACCGCAGAGATCTGTACTGGGAGAAGTGTGGACCGCAGAGATCTGTACTGGGAGAAGTGTGGACTGCAGAGATCTGTACTGGGAGAAGTGTGGACCGCAGAGATCTGTACTGGGAGAAGTGTGGACCGCAGAGATCTGTACTGGGAGTAGTGTGGACCGCAGAGATCTGTACTGGGAGTAGTGTGGACTGCAGAGATCTGTACTGGGAGTAGTGTGGACCGCAGAGATCTGTACTGGGAGAAGTGTGGACCGCAGAGATCTGTACTGGGAGAAGTGTGGACCGCAGAGATCTGTACTGGGAGTAGTGTGGACCGCAGAGATCTGTACTGGGAGAAGTGTGGACCGCAGAGATCTGTACTGGGAGAAGTGTGGACCGCAGAGATCTGTACTGGGAGAAGTGTGGACTGCAGAGATCTGTACTGGGAGTAGTGTGGACTGCAGAGATCTGTACTGGGAGTAGTGTGGACCGCAGAGATCTGTACTGGGAGCAGTGGGGACCGCAGAGATATGTACTGGGAGTAGTGTGGACCGCAGAGATCTGTACTGGGAGCAGTGGGGACTGCAGAGATCTGTACTGGGAGTAGTGTGGACCGCAGAGATCTGTACTGGGAGAAGTGTGGACCGCAGAGATCTGTACTGGGAGTAGTGTGGACCGCAGAGATCTGTACTGGGAGTAGTGTGGACTGCAGAGATCTGTACTGGGAGTAGTGTGGACCGCAGAGATCTGTACTGGGAGCAGTGGGGACCGCAGAGATATGTACTGGGAGTAGTGTGGACCGCAGAGATCTGTACTGGGAGTAGTGTGGACTGCAGAGATCTGTACTGGGAGAAGTGTGGACCGCAGAGATCTGTACTGGGAGAAGTGTGGACCGCAGAGATCTGTACTGGGAGAAGTGTGGACCGCAGAGATCTGTACTGGGAGAAGTGTGGACTGCAGAGATCTGTACTGGGAGAAGTGTGGACCGCAGAGATCTGTACTGGGAGAAGTGTGGACTGCAGAGATCTGTACTGGGAGTAGTGTGGACCGCAGAGATCTGTACTGGGAGAAGTGTGGACCGCAGAGATCTGTACTGGGAGTAGTGTGGACCGCAGGGATCTGTACTGGGAGTAGTGTGGACCGCAGAGATCTGTACTGGGAGTAGTGTGGACCGCAGAGATCTGTACTGGGAGTAGTGTGGACCGCAGAGATCTGTACTGGGAGAAGTGTGGACCGCAGAGATCTGTACTGGGAGTAGTGTGGACCGCAGAGATCTGTACTGGGAGTAGTGTGGACCGCAGGGATCTGTACTGGGAGAAGTGTGGACCGCAGGGATCTGTACTGGGAGTAGTGGGGACTGCAGGGATCTGTACTGGGAGTAGTGGGGACTGCAAGGATCTGTACTGGGAGTAGTGGGGACTGCAAGGATCTGTACTGGGAGTAGTGGGGACTGCAAGGATCTGTACTGGGAGTAGTGGGGACTGCAAGGATCTGTACTGGGAGTAGTGGGGACTTCAAGGATCTGTACTGGGAGTAGTGGGGACTGCAAGGATCTGTACTGGGAGTAGTGTGGACTGCAGAGATCTGTACTGGGAGTAGTGGGGACTGCAAGGATCTGTACTGGGAGTAGTGGGGACTTCAAGGATCTGTACTGGGAGTAGTGGGGACTGCAAGGATCTGTACTGGGAGTAGTGTGGACCGCAGAGATCTGTACTGGGAGTAGTGTGGACCGCAGAGATCTGTACTGGGAGTAGTGTGGACCGCAGAGATCTGTACTGGGAGTAGTGTGGACCGCAGAGATCTGTACTGGGAGTAGTGTGGACCGCAGAGATCTGTACTGGGAGAAGTGTGGACTGCAGAGATCTGTACTGGGAGAAGTGTGGACCGCAGGGATCTGTACTGGGAGTAGTGGGGACTGCAGGGATCTGTACTGGGAGTAGTGGGGACTGCAAGGATCTGTACTGGGAGTAGTGGGGACTGCAAGGATCTGTACTGGGAGTAGTGGGGACTGCAAGGATCTGTACTGGGAGTAGTGGGGACTGCAAGGATCTGTACTGGGAGTAGTGGGGACTTCAAGGATCTGTACTGGGAGTAGTGGGGACTGCAAGGATCTGTACTGGGAGTAGTGTGGACTGCAGAGATCTGTACTGGGAGTAGTGGGGACTGCAAGGATCTGTACTGGGAGTAGTGGGGACTTCAAGGATCTGTACTGGGAGTAGTGGGGACTGCAAGGATCTGTACTGGGAGTAGTGTGGACCGCAGAGATCTGTACTGGGAGTAGTGTGGACCGCAGAGATCTGTACTGGGAGTAGTGTGGACCGCAGAGATCTGTACTGGGAGTAGTGTGGACCGCAGAGATCTGTACTGGGAGTAGTGTGGACCGCAGAGATCTGTACTGGGAGTAGTGTGGACTGCAGAGATCTGTACTGGGAGAAGTGTGGACCGCAGAGATCTGTACTGGGAGTAGTGTGGACCGCAGAGATCTGTACTGGGAGTAGTGTGGACCGCAGAGATCTGTACTGGGAGTAGTGTGGACCGCAGAGATCTGTACTGGGAGTAGTGTGGACCGCAGAGATCTGTACTGGGAGCAGTGGGGACTGCAGAGATCTGTACTGGGAGTAGTGTGGACTGCAGAGATCTGTACTGGGAGTAGTGTGGACTGCAGAGATCTGTACTGGGAGCAGTGGGGACCGCAGAGATCTGTACTGGGAGTAGTGTGGACCGCAGAGATCTGTACTGGGAGTAGTGTGGACCGCAGAGATCTGTACTGGGAGTAGTGTGGACCGCAGAGATCTGTACTGGGAGTAGTGTGGACTGCAGAGATCTGTACTGGGAGAAGTGTGGACCGCAGAGATCTGTACTGGGAGTAGTGTGGACCGCAGAGATCTGTACTGGGAGTAGTGTGGACCGCAGAGATCTGTACTGGGAGTAGTGTGGACCGCAGAGATCTGTACTGGGAGTAGTGTGGACCGCAGAGATCTGTACTGGGAGCAGTGGGGACTGCAGAGATCTGTACTGGGAGTAGTGTGGACCGCAGAGATCTGTACTGGGAGAAGTGTGGACCGCAGAGATCTGTACTGGGAGTAGTGTGGACCGCAGGGATCTGTACTGGGAGTAGTGTGGACCGCAGAGATCTGTACTGGGAGAAGTGTGGATGTTAGCCGGAGTATTACCACAGCAGCGCGTGTTACTTCATATAAGCAGCAGAATCCAACGTAAGGCAAACTGTGTTTAATATATGCAGCTTGAACTGGAACAAAATAAGAAAGCTTTGACAGTAACTACCGATATAATCTAGTCCATGTAACACATGTCTCTCTGTGAAGGAAACAGCAGCAGAATGATGCAATCAGTGAGAGTCCTCTGACCTTTTTGTACAAACTTTAACAATCACAGCATAGCTGACAAATGAACACTCATAGACATTCAATGCAGACTACAACAGGAATGGAGTTGTTGCATTTAAACTTATTCCAACACCCCCACTCAACAACTGCTTATCCTGTTAGTCCCATTGCAGTTCTGAATTCTTCAAACTTGGCTCTTGACAATGGCTTTGTCAAAACATCTGCTAACATCTTGTCAGATTCACAGTAAACGAACTTTAGAACTTCACGCTCTACTAAGTCACGCAAGTGATGATGTTTAACATCAATGTGCTTTGTTCTTGCACTTATCCTTTCACTGCTGGCGAGCTTGATACATCCTTGGTTGTCCTCATAGATAACAGTTGGTTCAGCTAGTGGTTTGCCGAATTCTTCCAAAAGTTGCTTCAACCAAATTAACTCTTGACTTGCATGAGCAGCTGATGTATATTCTGCTTCTGTAGAAGACAATGCAACTGACACTTGTTTTCTACTGGACCATGAGATTGAAGTGTGTCCTAACTTGAACAAGTAACCACTTGTTGATCTTCGATCACTTGAGTCTCCAGCCCAATCTGCATCTACATATCCTCTGAGAATTAGATCTCCTGATGCAGAAATCTTTAGACTTAACTCTTGGGTTGCCTTAAGATACTGAAGAAGTCTCTTAATTGCATTCCAATCTCTTTGGCGTGGCTTGCTTACACGTCGGCAGAGAATTCCCACTGTGGCTGAGATATCTGGACGGGTTGTGGTTGCTATGTATAGAAGTGCCCCCACTGCTTGTCTGTAACTGTCATTTGTGGGTAGCAGATCTTCTTCTCCTTCCAATTTTAGGTAAGATGGATCCATTGGAGTTGATATGCCTTTGGCTTCTGACATTCCAAACTGGTTTAGAACTGTGGAGATTTTAGAATTTTGATTAAGAAGAAAACTTCCATCTTCCTCTCTCTGGATTTGGATTCCCAAATAGTATGTCACATCTCCAAGGTCCTTGGTCTCGAAATGCTTGTTCAGAATTTGACCTAGTTTTGAAATTTCTCTCTCTTCTTGATGCGCTATTATTACATCATCCACATATAGAATAACATACATCCAATCTTGTGATACACCTTTTGTATACAAACATGGATCCGCTTGAGACCTTTTAAATCCTTCGTCGATTAACACTTTGTTCATCTTAGTGTTCCATGCTCTTGCTGATTGCTTAAGGCCGTAGAGAGATTTTTGCATTCTGCAAACAAGGTTCTCTTTACCCCTTTTAACATAGCCTTCTGGTTGAGTCATGTACAGCTCTTCTTCAATGTCTCCATGTAGAAAGGCTGTTTTGATGTCAAAATGTCTTACTTTCATCTGCTGAACAGCAGCTATGGATAATAAAGTTCTGAATGTAGTTTGCTTGGCAACTGGAGCAAAAGTAGCATCATAATCTTCACCATATTTTTGTGAATATCCTTTTGCGACCAATCTTGCTTTAAAACGGTGAACATTACCTTCGGAGTCATATTTGTTCTTAAAGACCCACTTACATCCAATTGCTTTCTTGCCTTGAGGTAGCTCTGTGAGCTCCCATGTTTTGAGCTTATGAAGGGATTCCATTTCTTCATCAGCAGCTTTTATCCATTTTTGCTTCTTATGAATAGGCAGTTTTTGCATTTCCTGCCATGACTGTGGCTCTTCTTCTGGAATTGATCTGACCATATAAGAAAGGCGTTTAGCTGGAATTCCTTTATTTGATCTTCCTGATCTTCTGATCTCCTGAGGTTGGCTTGGTTCTTCTGTTTCTTTTTCAGTACTTTCAGAGCATATCCAGACTTCAGTATTTTCTTTGAGATTCTCTTCAATGTCTGGAATCACTGACTGAAATTCTTGTTCCTTAGGTTGAATTATTTGCGTAACCTCATGAAATTTGAGCGATACTGAGTTTTCATCAATCACTACATCTCTGCTGATTGTTACTGTGTTGGTCTGTGGGTGCAGGATTCTGTATCCTTTCTGAGTTTCACTGTACCCCACAAGAACTCCTTCCTTTGCATGAGATTCCCACTTAGAACGTTTTTCTTTGGGAACATGCACAAAAGTTTTGCTTCCGAATATCCTGAGATGCTTCAGGTTGGGCTTCTCACAGTTCCATAGCTCATATGGAGTTTTACTTGTAGCTTTACTTGGCAGTCGATTTTGAAGATAGGTAGCAGTCATGATGGCTTCTCCCCAATATGTTGTAGGTAGGTTTCCATCAAATAGCATACTTCTTCCACTTTCACAAAGAGTTCGGTTCTTTCTCTCTGCTGTGCCATTCTGCTCTGGGTTGTATGGAACGGTTGTCTGGAACACGATTCCATTCTTTTTCAGGATGGTTTGCACTTTACCACTTGTATATTCAGTTCCATTATCTGCTCGCAGTACCTTTGGTATTCTTCCAAATTTGTTAAGAACTGCAGCAAGATATTCTTCAAGTTTCTGTGGAACTTCATCTTTACTTTGAAGTAGGTAAGTAACAGTATATCTGGAATAATCATCAATGAATGTGAGAAAATATCTCTTCTTGCTGGGAGTAAGAACACTCATTGGACCACACACATCTGTATGTATCAAATCCAGTATCTGTGCAGATTTAGTAGTGCTTACTTTAGGAAACGATTTTCTGGACATTTTCCCTTTTAGGCAACTTGTGCACTTCATTGTTTGATTACACTGGTTGATTGCAATACCATTTGCAAGTTGAGCTAGTTTCTTTACTGCTTCTGGATCTCTGTGGCCTAGGCGTCTGTGCCACACATGAATACAGTCCTTATGAAAATCTTGTCTAGCACTGTAAACAGTTTCATTGCATTTCAGCTGATAAAGTTCATCTTTGATTTTTCCTTCGGCAAGGGTATGACCCTTCTTTGAAATGATGCATCTGTCATCCTTAAATGTAACTATATTTCCCTGTTGTGCAAGCTTCTTTACAGATAAAAGGTTACTTTCAAGTTTGGGAACATACAGCACGTCTTTAACTGGGATTTTTCTGACTTGTGCTGAGGATTGAACTTGACAATGGAGATAACCATCTCCTATTCCTTCTGATGTCATATAGTGACCATTAGCTAAAATTACCTTTTCAGACTTGCTTTCATCTAGATTAATGAAGAAATCTTTATCACGTGTCATGTGAGCAGTCGCTCCAGAGTCAATACACCAAACATGGTTTGCATATGGGCTTGTGCTGACCCCAAATGCAGTCGCAATACATGCATCTTCCTTCTTTACAGCTGTTTTAACCTTTTGATGACTGTCCTGCTTTTTAAACTGATTCATTCTTGCTTTCCACACTCTGCAGTCTGCTTTAAGGTGACCAGGCTTTTTACAGACAAAACATTCACGAGTTTCCTTTAAATGACTCTGAGCTTTAGAAAAGTACTGTGTCTTTAATGCTGCTTCTGCTTTGCATATATTATTGCTAATAGTCTCTGACTTTCTCTTGTATTCATCTGCAAGTTTCCCTTTCACATATTCTAGTGTGAGTTCATCATCTGGTCTGGCATCTAATGCAGTCACAAGCGTGTCATAACTTTCTGGAAGACCACTTAATAGTAATGCAGCAACATGAAAATCTTTAATTTCTTCACCAATACCCCTTAGGCGCTCCACAATCTCTAGGGTGTTTCTGATATAGTCCTGCATATGCTGGCCATCACTTAATTTAGACTGATACAGCTTTCTCATAAGATATAGCTTATTGCTGAGATTTGACCTTTCATGCACTTTCTGTAATTCTTCCCACATTTTCTTTGCAGTATCACATTTGCATACATGTACAATCTGGTTATCATCTATGCTGAGGGAAATAGTGCTTTGTGCTTTCTGATCAGTCTCTAGCCAATCACCCGGTACTGGGTCAGGCACAGGCTGTTCAATACATTTCCATGTACCCTCTCTTATAAGTAACATCTTTACCTTGAATTTCCAGGAGCTGTAATTGTGATTTGTGAGACTTGGCACTGTGTACTTCACTGCATTCCTTTCTGTAGACATTCTTGTCTCTTGTACCTTTTTTTTTTTTTTTTTTTGTTACTGGCCCTTTAAGCTGCGCTGTCCGGTGCTCTGTACACTGCGGTACCTTTGCGTTCCGGTGTCCTTGTATTCCGGGGGTTCCTCTGTGCTGTCTGCGCTTGGCTCGCTGCTTATTCCGGTGACTGGGCTTTTTACCATTTACTTTCCGGTGGCTGGGCCCATAACCTGTTAGCCGGAGTATTACCACAGCAGCGCGTGTTACTTCATATAAGCAGCAGAATCCAACGTAAGGCAAACTGTGTTTAATATATGCAGCTTGAACTGGAACAAAATAAGAAAGCTTTGACAGTAACTACCGATATAATCTAGTCCATGTAACACATGTCTCTCTGTGAAGGAAACAGCAGCAGAATGATGCAATCAGTGAGAGTCCTCTGACCTTTTTGTACAAACTTTAACAATCACAGCATAGCTGACAAATGAACACTCATAGACATTCAATGCAGACTACAACAGGAATGGAGTTGTTGCATTTAAACTTATTCCAACAGTGGACCGCAGAGATCTGTACTGGGAGAAGTGTGGACCGCAGAGATCTGTACTGGGAGAAGTGTGGACCGCAGAGATCTGTACTGGGAGTAGTGTGGACTGCAGAGATCTGTACTGGGAGAAGTGTGGACCGCAGAGATCTGTACTGGGAGCAGTGGGGACTGCAGAGATCTGTACTGGGAGTAGTGTGGACCGCAGAGATCTGTACTGGGAGTAGTGTGGACTGCAGAGATCTGTACTGGGAGTAGTGTGGACCGCAGAGATCTGTACTGGGAGTAGTGTGGACTGCAGAGATCTGTACTGGGAGTAGTGTGGACCGCAGAGATCTGTACTGGGAGTAGTGTGGACCGCAGAGATCTGTACTGGGAGAAGTGTGGACTGCAGAGATCTGTACTGGGAGTAGTGTGGACCGCAGAGATCTGTACTGGGAGTAGTGTGGACTGCAGAGATCTGTACTGGGAGTAGTGTGGACCGCAGAGATCTGTACTGGGAGTAGTGTGGACCGCAGAGATCTGTACTGGGAGTAGTGTGGACTGCAGAGATCTGTACTGGGAGTAGTGTGGACTGCAGAGATCTGTACTGGGAGAAGTGTGGACTGCAGAGATCTGTACTGGGAGTAGTGTGGACTGCAGAGATCTGTACTGGGAGTAGTGTGGACCGCAGAGATCTGTACTGGGAGTAGTGTGGACTGCAGAGATCTGTACTGGGAGTAGTGTGGACCGCAGAGATCTGTACTGTGAGCAGTGTGGACTGCAGAGATCTGTACTGGGAGTAGTGTGGACTGCAGAGATCTGTACTGGGAGTAGTGTGGACTGCAGAGATCTGTACTGGGAGTAGTGTGGACCGCAGAGATCTGTACTGGGAGTAGTGTGGACTGCAGAGATCTGTACTGGGAGTAGTGTGGACCGCAGAGATCTGTACTGTGAGCAGTGTGGACTGCAGAGATCTGTACTGGGAGTAGTGTGGACTGCAGAGATCTGTACTGGGAGAAGTGTGGACTGCAGAGATCTGTACTGGGAGTAGTGTGGACTGCAGAGATCTGTACTGGGAGAAGTGTGGACCGCAGAGATCTGTACTGGGAGAAGTGTGGACAGCAGAGATCTGTACTGGGAGTAGTGTGGACCGCAGAGATCTGTACTGGGAGTAGTGTGGACCGCAGAGATCTGTACTGGGAGAAGTGTGGACCGCAGAGATCTGTACTGGGAGTAGTGTGGACCGCAGAGATCTGTACTGGGAGTAGTGTGGACCGCAGAGATCTGTACTGGGAGTAGTGTGGACCGCAGAGATCTGTACTGGGAGAAGTGTGGACTGCAGAGATCTGTACTGGGAGAAGTGTGGACCGCAGAGATCTGTACTGGGAGAAGTGTGGACCGCAGAGATCTGTACTGGGAGTAGTGGGGACTGCAAGGATCTGTACTGGGAGTAGTGGGGACTGCAAGGATCTGTACTGGGAGTAGTGGGGACTGCAAGGATCTGTACTGGGAGTAGTGGGGACTGCAAGGATCTGTACTGGGAGTAGTGGGGACTTCAAGGATCTGTACTGGGAGTAGTGGGGACTGCAAGGATCTGTACTGGGAGTAGTGGGGACTGCAAGGATCTGTACTGGGAGTAGTGGGGACTGCAAGGATCTGTACTGGGAGTAGTGGGGACTTCAAGGATCTGTACTGGGAGTAGTGGGGACTGCAAGGATCTGTACTGGGAGTAGTGGGGACTGCAAGGATCTGTACTGGGAGCAGTGGGGCCCTCTATACTGAAAGCAGTGTGGAGTGCAATGATCTGTACTGGGGACTACAGGGATTTGTGCTGGGAGCAGTGGGGACCGCATAGATCTGTACTGGGAGCAGTGGGGACCGCAGGGACCTGTACTGGGACTGATTCTTTTAACCTCTTTATTAATGACCCTGTGGATGGGATTAATAATAATAATAATATAATAATCTTTATTTATATAGCGCCAACATATTCCGCAGCGCTTTACAGTTTAACAGTTTCAAACACAAAAGTCATAAGTAACAACGTTAACAATACAATAATTAAAGCACAATAAGCCTCCCCTGCTCGTGAGAGCTTACAATCTACAATGAGGTGGGGGAGATACAAAGTACAGGTGTGTATTTACAATGATGTATTTACAATCATGGTCCAGCCATCTTCAGGGGTTGGGGAATAGATGGGGATAGTGAATGGGCAACACACAAACATAACATAACTTTGATTAGTGAACGTGATAGGCCGCTCTGAACAAATGTGTTTTGAGCGAGCGCCTAAAACTATGCAAATTATGGATGGTCCTAATATCTTGGGGTAGAGCATTCCAGAGGATTGGCGCAGCACGGGAGAAGTCTTGGAGTCGGGAGTGGGAGGTACGGACTAGTGCAGAGGTTAGCCGAAAGTCATTTGCAGAGCGCAGTGGTCTGTTAGGCTGATAGACAGAAATGAGGGAGGAGATGTAAGGGGGTGCCGCACTGTGGAGAGCTTTGTGGGTGAGAACAAGTACTTTGAATTGTATCCTGTAATGAATGGGTAGCCAGTGTAACGACTGGCGAAGAGCGGACGCCTCCGAGTAACGATTAGCCAGATGGACGACCCTGGCTGCTGCATTAAGGATGGACTGGAGAGGGGAAAGTCGAGTGAGGGGGAGGCCAATTAATAGAGCGTTACAGTAGTCCTGGCGGGAGTGGATCAGGGCGACAGTGAAGGTTTTAGCTGTCTCCATGGTGAGAAAAGGGCGGATTCTAGAGATGTTCTTTAGGTGTAAGCGGCACGAGCGGGCAAGAGATTGTATATGGGAGGTGAAGGAGAGATCGGAGTCAAACATAACACCCAGACAGCGCGCCTGCTGCCGGGGTGTTATTATGGTGGATTGAGGGTAAAGTATCAGTCGACACCAAACTATGAAGGATACTGAAATTTGACCTTGACATTACAATTTTGCAAAACGATCTGAATAAGATGACCGAATGGGCAAACACTCGGCAGACGAGCTTGTAGATAAATGTAGAGTAATGCACCGAGGACGGAGTAATCCCATAGCTTCATATACATTAGATGGTAGTATACTCGAGACTACGGTACAGGAGAAGGACGGGGGATTCTGGTTACAAATCAGCTGAGCAGCAGCACTCAATGTCAAGCAGCAGCCGCAAAAGCAAACAAGATTGAAGGATGTATAAAAAGAGAGATGAAATCCGTGACCCCAACGCATTGTTACCACTTTATAAAATCGCTGGTGAGGCCACATCTAGAATATGGGATCCCGCTTTGGACTCCACATTTTAAAATATTCAGAAATTAGAATCAGTTCAAAGGTGGCAACTAAAAAAAGACATCTCAGAGGAGATCTCATTTACATGCATAAATATATGTGTGGTCAGTACGAAGGACGGAATGTGACTTATTCCTTCCACTGACCGTACTGAGGACCAGGGGGCACTCATTACTGGTGGAGGAAAGGAGGTTGCAGAAGCTAAACAGGAAAGGGTTCTTTACAGTTAGAGCAGTCAGACTGTGGAGTGCCGACCACAAGACGTAGTAATGGCCGACACTATAACAGCTTTTATACAAGGGCCGGAAGATTCCTCAGCACACAGAACATTGTGGTTATAGTTAATTTAATGGGAAAAAAATATTGGTGGAGACTGGAGAAAGGTTGAACATGATGGATTGGGGTCTTTTTTCAACCTACGTAACTATGAAAAAATAGAAATATATAAATTGTCTCGTGATCAAAAAGAGCAATGAATCAATGTTGTAAAACAGTGCAGCCGTGTCTGAATCCCGACAGGTGACATTGATTAATACTCATGAGTCAATGA